>NW_020825312.1:6600000-6954791 GCF_003286085.1 Drosophila persimilis
TTTTTTTACTTATACTGAGTGTTCGATTTGTGTTTGTATTGGTTTTAGTTCGTATGTGTTAAGGTGTGTGGGCGTACAAAAGTGTGGGTTTGGATGTGTGTGTGTGTGTGTGTGTGTATATATTCTTTTTGTGTTAGCTAGAGAAAAACAACAAAAGATATTTAATAACTTGAAAGTGGAACAGCTAACGCCGATCTCATGTTCGTTTATGTCTGGAAACACAGAAGATCCAGTAAGATACAGAGACAGATACATATAGAGGAATAGAGGGAGAAAGACAGTCAGAGAGAGAGCGAAGTGCAGAGAGAGAGAGAGAGGGATCACTGATTTCACATAGAGGACAGACAGGCATTCACTCTCTCATCAACATAATCTGAGCTTTGCTTTTGGGGACAGCAACACTACAACAAAACCTTCATGGACAGAAAGAGCACAGGAACAGAAACAGCCACCATAAAGGATCAGATCAGATCAGACGTACCCAGTGAGAGTATCCGCGATCGTTTAGAGAGTGGGTGAAAAAGTATGCTTGTATGTTGGATTTCAGGCGTGTGCATGGGTGTTGGTGTGCGTGTGGGTGTCGGTGTGGGTATGGGTATGGGTGGTGCACCAATAACCAATGTGTGGGTTGTGGGTGGGTGAAGGGCACGGAGAGGCAATCAATCACAATCGCAGTTGGAGCCCTGAAAAGTGGGCAATAGCTGTGGGCTCTGGTATTGATTGCTTTCCCTCCCGCCACAACTCGAATTAAATGTACATATGTATGCATGTTTGTATGTATATGTGCACTCACTACAATATGTTTACATGTACATATGTGGTTTATATGTAAGTTCTTATGTGTATAATATATGTACTATATGAAAATTGGAACTTACTTTTGGGCTTGTTGGGCGGCCGCCTGCTTATCAAGTTGCTTGAATTTGGCCAAGGGCGAAATGTTCTTCGAGGCAGCGCTGCCGCTCACCGTGCGCGTGGTAACTGTAGTGAAGAGATAGAGAGATACATACATATCAGTGCATGCAGTTCATGGTATATTTATACAAGGTGAGGAGCTCTCAGAGATCTTTCCCTAATAGTTTGGACAGCCGCCTTGCCTTCCTTCACCAAGGCGTATTTTTGAGCTCTCTCTTCAGATTTTGTATCCATGCATCTCATACTTAGTACGCAAAAGGATCAAAAACTGAATGGAGCGAGGTGGGTCGGGCCCGTTGTGCCGCTCTCTTACCTTTTGTGGTTGTTGTGGTGACGCCATCCTTCGACTTGGTCTCGCTGCGCTGTTCGCTGGTGGTGGAGCTCTGCTGCCTGTTCTGCTGCGCTGCTGTGTGTGAAGAGAGTTTTTAGTGCGTTTTGATCGTGTGTGGACAGGCGGCAGGCAGCGCGAGGAAAAGAGAGAGAAGCAAACATTACAATGATTAGTTGGGTCTGGGCATGCACAAAGTAAAAATCAATTACATAACTATTTGAATACACAAAAAAGTAATCAGGTGAGAAAATCAATCAACATTGGTGGTTATTCATATTACATATGTGTTTTGTATCTGGCAGGCAACAAAAATGTACGTTACACACTACGGAACGTGGAAAACAAAGCACACATTCGTTGGTTTCCTTTATTTTTTGCTGTTTGTTGGTTATGTTGAGCGCTACATACAAAAAGGTACAGCTACGAAGTTATTCAAAAAACAAGAAAGGCAGGCTTCGGTGACTTCCGAAGCTTTCGATACCCTTGCAGATCGGCATTGTAAATATGTATGTAGATTTTGATCAAAATTGAATGTGTTATGCTAAGACTAACTACTATTTTATTTATTATAGGTATGTGTCTACTGAGGAACAGACAGACGGACAAACAATGATCAGGATTACTTGACAACAGAGTGCCTTCTGCTAGGGTGTAGTAATTGCATAATTTAAGGCTACAACAGACGTACATCTGCTGGTGGGTTGGCAACTCTGTCTGAAGCATGTGCCCCCGCATTATCCCAGCTAAGAAACGCACTACGCACATGGAACGATCAAAAACGAGGAGGGGAATGGTGGGTGTTATGGCAAAAAACAACACAAAATGGCAGCGCAGATCGTCGCTGATGGTGTGGCTGAGGTGGTGGTGTGGTGGTGCGGCGGCTGCTGGAGTTTGGAGTTGGTTCGGTGTGGCCAGCTCTGTCGCTGCTGGTGTTTTACTTTGCTTATGCTAATGGCTACGGGATACTCGTAATTTACATAGTATGTATGACATGCACGATTATGGCTACGAACAAAAAAAGGTAAAAACGAAATAACGAACGAACGCATGCGGTGTATGGAGTAGGGGGGACAGGAGCAGGTCAGCAGTCTGAGCGGCAGCTGCTGTCGACAACAAAAATCAAATGAAAAATCATATACAATTTCTCCTCATCTCAAGTGGGTGGGTGGGATTCGGGTGTGCGTATGGGGGGAAATATATGTACAAAGAGAGAGAGAGAGAGAGAGAGAACAAGAGAGAGCGAGAGAGTGGGGAGGCAACAAGGGGTTTAATGCTTCCGATTTGTGCTGCATTTTGCGCTGGACCAACCAACCAACCAACCAACCAATCAACCAGTCAGTCAATCAATTAACTAATCAATCAATCAATCAACCAACCAACCAATCAACGAACAAAAGAGAGCAAAACGTTTAAGAACGGAACGAAAACTAACGAAACATAACGTAACGCAACGAAATGGGTGGTACAAAACGTAAGGAAACGAAACGAAACGCATAGGGAATAAGCGACACATTTTTAACGGTTTGTCTGTCTGTATGTCAGTGTGTGGGTTCTGTGTGGGCGAGTGGGTGGAGAAATATACAGGCAATATTTACACACATATACATATATGCAAACCATATAAATATATTAGAATATAGTATATACGGTACAGTACACTCGTTGACAGCTAATTGTGGAAACTTTGTTCCTTTTCAAAATTCCATTTTAACACGAAATTTATATTTTAACTTAATTCAAATACGTTAAAGCCTCTGAAGTTTCTGAATATATCAGGATCTATTGCCCCAAAATTATGCTTTTGAAATCCAGAACGCATTCAAATTAAAACTGATTATTAGAATCTCTTCAAACATGATAAATCATACGAAATGAAAGCCTAACCTGAATCTCATAAATTCTGAAAATCTCTTAAGCACCCGGCGTGTCGATACTACTTTGATTCAAAAGATCTTAACGCAATCAATAAACAAATGGACCTTCTGGGGAGTGTTTCTCTCCTTCTTTTACCCCATGAAAATACTGAATGAAATCGGTTCAACTTGGTTATAGTCGAGACATTTGTCATCCTGTGAGGAAGCTTCTCAACTTGAATAAGAACGATGGTCGGACTTTCAAACTATCCCCTGTGGCATCCTATGAAGAGATTGAAACTAGATTTTGTGAAATGTAGCAGGAAGCATCGGAACATCGGACCCACCCAAAATGCCCATTTTCACTAAAATCTTGAATATATACCGATCTTATACATAATCGTAATGGCCAGTTCAAGAAAACGATATATGGTCTGGTGATAACAATAATAATGGGATTATAGTATTACTTATATCCCTCGTAGTATGTACATCCGAGCATATACATCCGAACACCCTCTGGAATATCAATTAGTTGTCAAAGACTGTACATACATATGTACTATATGTGTTAGGCTGCTGCGGTGCGGTTGTGGGAGGGGCTTTGGTTTAGGCAAAAGTAAGTTTCTTGGTAGTACAACGCTTTCGGGAGTATAAAAACGGGGGATTTGCAGGGGGACGCAGGCTGCTGGCTACTGCTGCTGGCATTTTTGTACAATTTTTTTGATTGGGCGGTGGCGTGCTTTTTTCGGTGGTTTCAAAACTCACGAATCTCTGTAGTTGTTGTTGCTGTTGTTGTTGTTGCGGCCTCGTTGTCCTACTATTGTTGTGTGTTGGGTGGGGTGTATGGTGGATGGTGGTGGGGCAGTGCAGCAGATCATTTTTTTTTTCTTGTGAGGTTAGTGACCCTCTCTCTGCTGCATAAAGTCTACTTTTTCTACTGGTCAGAATCTTAACTCTATCTCTTACTGAGAGAGAGAGAGCGAGAGTGAGTTGAAACAACGAAACCGCAAGAGAGACAGAGATAGCGAAATGTGTGTGTGTGGGATTTTTGGGTGGGGTTGGTTCTGCTTCTGAACTTAAACAAAAAAAGCTAATCCTATGCTCAAAGCTCAGAGAGTGAGAGAGAGCGCGTGGGAGAGAGAGCCTGAGCTTGCTCTCCAGTAATCATTAATCAGTACAGTTGCCTTTACAGTTAAACAGTTGTAGTTCTGTTTCGATGTCGATTTCGATTTCTATGTCGATAACAATGTCGATATCGTTTTCTTTGCTTGTTTTGTTCCTTGCGGAATGCCTGGCGCGCATATGTTTTTTTAGGTGTTTTGTGTGAGTGTGTTTTGTGCGTTTCTGTCTGTCTGTCTGTCTGTCCGAGTGGGTGGGTTGCTTGGGGCTGGTTGGATGGTGAGTGGTTGAGTGGTTGTTGCATGGTTGCGTGGCCACGCTTCTAGGCCCCCATCATCAGCTGCTCGAAGGCATCCTCCACATTGCTCTCGTCCAGAAGATTGAGATTCGCTATGTGCGGCATGGTGGCACTGCGACTGAGCCCACCACCGCCGCCGCCGTAAGCAGCCACACCACCAGCATTGCCGCGACCCAGTCCCAGTCCAGCGGTGGACACGTTACCATTGGAGGTGCTGGTCAGCGAGCTGAGCGACTTGCGGGCCGCCGCCGACAGCTTCTCGCTGGTCTTTGTCCGATTGATGGCGGTCCTCCGACTGGCGGCAGACGAGCTGCTCGTGGAGGTGGTTGTCATTGTTGTGCGCAGCTCCTCTACCTGCCCACCCGTGGGCGACTTCTGTCCGGAGAAGTAGGCAGCCACTGTGCGCTGCTTTTCGCTGACCTGGGCCTTATCGATACCCGCCTCGTAGAGCTTCGGCACGGCCAGGGAGTGGCCGGACTTGCAGCGCCGGAGCTCCCCGGGTCCCGTGGCGAGTGGCTGGCTGTACTTGGGCTGGCCCTGACTCAGTCCCAGTCCGCCCTGTTGCTGCTGGCAGATCTGGTTCCAGGAGTCGCACTTGCTCAGGCGATTGATGCGGGATCCGGCTGAGCCCTGCTGCTGCTGCAGCTGTTGGACATCCTCGTCCTGGCTGCGGCGGCTCATGGAGCTGAAGGCACTCACATTGTTGAACACTATATTGTGGGGTATCTCGTCCTCGGGCGGCACCTGAGACATTGGCTGTGGCGTTGCCGGCGTCTCCACGATGCTGGGCTTCTGCTGCTGCTGCTGATGCACCACTGTGGTGGAGGTGATTACGGAGGTTGTAGTTGTGGTGCCGGCGCCGGCGCCACTCTGCTTATTCAGCTGCGGGCTCTGGTACGCATTGGGCACGTAATGGTGCCTCTGGGGCGGTCCAAATTTCTTCAGCAGCGGTGCATTCTCCTTCGGCAGCGACGACTTAACTATGTCTGGTGTATCCGCCGGTGCCGAGGACTTATACTCCTCGTGCTGCTCGTAGTAGGCCATCCGCTGGGCGGTCTCCCGCTGCTCCAGCACGTTGCCCAAACTCTTTCGCCTCAGTTCGTTGAGGCGCTGCAGCTCCTTCTGTTGCTGTTGCTGTTGCTGCTGCAGCTGCAGTTGTTGCTGTTGTGTCCGGACGGAGATCGAGGAGCTAAGCGACTGTTGGGACATCACACGGTTCTTCAGGGGCTGGTTATGGTTGGTTCCCTCATATCCGGTTATGTCCTCGCCCTGGATGGTGTGGCTGCGCGTGCTCAAGCGGGGCCGGCTGCTGCCGCTGTTGGGCGGCGCCTGTATCGGCTTATGGACTGGAAAAAGCTGCGGTTTCGTGCTGCGATCGACTGGCGGTGGTGCAGGTGTGGGTACGGATACGACTGTGGTCGGTACTGCGACTGGGACCGTGCTGTGCATTGGATTTGGTGTCCAGCTGGTGCTCCCCAATGACAGCGAGGAGCTGGCATTCGAGTGCTCCGAGGTGCGACGCATTCGCTGGCTGAGCGACATGGACATGGATGACTCCGGCTCGTGCTCGTGTTCATCCCCGGACTCGTCCAGCGGGTAGGTGACCACGTACGATGTGTGCGTCTCCCCCAGGTAGCCTCCGCCTCCGCCCCCCACATCGGATCGGGTCTGTGGCGGTGTGTAGGTGGGATTCGCTTGGTAATTGATCAGCTGAGGAGGAGCCACAGGTGCCACACTGGTAGGAGTGCCTGGCAGTGAGGCGGATACTGGCGCATACTGGGGCTTCCGCTGCGGCTCGAAGCTGCTTATCTGCGGGAAGAGAGGCTCCACCATTGGGGCCTGGTACTGGCGACCGTCCGGCGATAGACATATCCCCGGCTTCGGGGAACTGGGTGCCGTATGGGATTGTTGTTGTCCTCTGCTTCTAGGGAGTGCAACTGGCGCCGGAGCAGGTGCTCCTGGTGGTGCTCCATTGCCATTGCCACCCAGCTGCTTCATGGTGTACAGCAGCGACTTGGCCGCCCTCGAGTTGCGACCGAAAACCTCATCATCGCTTAGGTGGGCTGTTCTCCGTCCGGCCACGGTCACAGCTGTCTGGCTGCGCGGCTTGCGCATCACCTTCGTCTCGGCCCGATACTCCAGCATGTTAGTGTCCGAGTCCAGGTCGAGATCGTCATCCGTGTTGTCCGTGGTCAGGGCATTGGGTACGGTATGGAAGCTGGTTGGACTGTTGGCCGGACTGTTGTCTACATCCACGGGGCTCGTCACATAGTCAAATCTTCGACTCGCTGATCCCCCTGATCCTGCGCCTGCACCTGCCCCTGGCAGGTATGTGGGATTTGAGCTGGTCAGCACTAGGGGTGCTGCCAGGGGATTTGTCAGTGCCTCTGCCTGATCCACGGCACTGGGCAAACACGGTTGGCTGCGGTAGTTGTGTCGGTTTTGTGGGTTGCGGCTGCGCACTGGCGAAAAATCGGCGTACGTGAAGGATATGTTGGTGGGTGGCGGTGGCTGATACAGCTGCTGCCGAGATCCTCCATGTGAACCTCCCACTCCCACTCCCGCTCCCGCCACAGTTCCGGGCTCCATGGCATTGGGTAGCGAAGGCCGTTTCCTGAATTCGCTGAGTGCTGCTGGCGGACCTTTGGAACGCAGCGAGTTGTGACGCTGCAGGTAGCCATGGCCCCCGTTGGAGCTGCCCACAGGATAGGGCGACTGCTGCTGTTGCTGCTGCTCTAGGTTGTCCCTCAGCGAACGCTCCTCAAAGTGATGGGCCTTGCGACGGAAATCGCTGTTGTCCACCTTCGGCTTGGCCACCCAGGGCAGGCCGATGGGCGAGGTGGCCGTGGAGGCAGGCGACGGCGTGTTGCTGTACGGTGTCCGCGCCTGCAGGTGCTGCTGCTGTTGGGCTGGAAGCTTGCCCTGACCCGAGGGCTGCCATACAGAGCCTGGCTGTGGCTCCGACTTCTTGGCGATGGGCTTATAGATGCTAGGAGCCGCTGGCGGATCCTGATCGATGGGCCGGAACACGGACTGCGGTGCGTGTATAAAGTGATTCAAGGGCGGCTGCTGTTGTTGCTGTTGTTGCTGCTGCTGCTGTTGCTGCAGCTGTTGCTGCTGTTGCCTCTGGTGCTGCAGGCGCACCTCCATCTCCTGGCGACGCTGCCGCTCCAGCTGCTCTTGCTGCTGCCGCTGGCGGTCCAACTGCTGCTGTCGCTCCGCCTGCTGGCGTTCCAGCTGCTGCTCGTAGTACTCCCGCTCCAGGCGGACGCGCTGCTCGCGCTCGTATCTGGCCTCTTGCTCGAGGAGCAGCTGACGTTCGATCTCCTGCCGACGCTGACGCTCGGCCTGGGCCTGGGAATGGGCTTGGGCAGCGGCTGTCGCTTCCGCCTGTTGCTGTTGCTGTTGCTGTTCTCGTTGGAGATGTTCTAGCTGCAGCTGATCTCGTTGGATTTTTTCTCGTTGCATCTGGTCCCGTTGGATCTGTTCACGCTGAATGTGCTCTCGTTGTATTTGCTCTCGTTGGATGTGCTCTCGCTGAAGCTTCTCTCGTTGTTGCTGTTCTCGTTGGATCTTATCACGATGCTCTCGCTGCATTTGTTCTCTCTGCCGGTGCTCTCGCTGGTGCTGCTCTCGCTGGTACTGCTCTCGCTGCATCTGCTCTCGCAGCATTTGCTCGCGCTGAAGCTGCTGATGATGCTGGTGCTCCTGCTTGGCCCACCCTGGCACATGGCCGGGCACTGGCGGCGGCTTACCCTTGGTCACGGTTGCCGCCGCCCCCGTTTCAAAGGTGTGCTTGATGTTCCCGAACTTGTGCGTCCAGTTGGACACACTGCGCCCTCCGCCACCACCACCCCAGCCAAGGCCCGTCTGATGGCTCTGCTTGTTGATGAAGGCCAGGAACTTGTGATCGTTCTCCGTCTTGGGCTCGAAAGGTGGTACGGCATTTTGTACGCGCCGCTTAACGCTCACCTGAACAGCACGCTTCAGCCCCAGATGGGGACCATGGTCGTGCTCGTCTTCCAGGTCCGAGTCCGTGTCACAGTCGGCAATGTATTTAGCCTTTGCCTTGGGTATATCGATTGTGTTAGCCCGCTTCATCATATGCTTTTTCGCACCATTGAAGCGAGTAGAGGATGAGCCGGAGTTGGATCCATCCTGCTGTCCTCCCTTTTGGGCAGCCTCATAGCTGGCAAAGCTGACCGCATAATCCCCGGACAGAGGGCGTCTGTGGTTGCTGCTGCTGTTGTTGTTCGGTCTCAGCTGGGATCCCTGAGATTGGGAGGCTGGAATCTGCTGCACTGGCTGCTGCGGTGGCTGTGGCTTAGGCTGCTGCTGCTGTGGCTGCGGCACAAACTGATTGGGTCTGTAGAGCTGAACGGGCGGTATGATGGATCCCGAGCTGGCATTTTTCTCCAGTGTAAAGCCCTTGTTGTTCTCCAGCAGCAGCATGTCCTCCATATAGCGCCTGGCATCCGCCAGCTCCTCTCGGCTGACACCCACCGTGTGGCGGCTGTTGCGCTGCCGTCGCTTGGCGAACCGTGACTGCCGGCAGTCGGACCGGGGGTCCTCCATTCCCATCCCAAGCTCCAGTTCCATATCCTCCTGGGTGGGAGAGGCCTCTTCAGAGATGCCGCTGCTGTTGTTGTCCGCCGCCGCCAGTTTCTCCGGGGCATTGAGTCCACTCTGGAGGCGGGCAACGAGTCCGAGGAGAGCCTGACGCTGACCCCCGTCGACAGCTAGCTCCTTGCCCTGCTTCAGGGAGCTCTCCAGGCGGCTGAGGGCGTCCGTTACCTCCTCGAGGAGGCTGCGATGTGCCTCGCTGGCATCGCTGCCGCTCCGCTGTTGTAGGGTGTCCCTCAGTCCAGCGGCCAGCAGGCGCAGATCCTCGCCACTTTCCGTGCCCGAATCCTCCTTCGAGGGTACACTCAATCTGCTCACTCCCGAAACCGTTCCCGTTTCCGCTCCCGCTCCTGCTGCTGCTGTTGGGGCTGCCGCTGCTGCTGGCATTGTCTCTGGCTTGGCTTTGTCCCTGGCCCTAACCACTGTGCTAACCTGACCACTACTCTGTTTCCTACTGCTAATGCTACTACTGCTAGTGCTGCTGCCGGCTGCTCCTGCTTTTGCTCCTGATTTTGCTCCTGATTTAGTTGCTGGCAGGGCTGACTCACCCTGCTGCACCGTCTGGACACCGTCTGTTGTGGATGTCGAGGATGTTGTGGATGTTGTGGACTGCTCTGAGAGCTCTACTTTGGCCAACTTTTTGGTGACACTATCGCTGACTTTGCTCTCCTTAGAGGCTGCGTAGGCTACGGCTGCGGAGGCTACCTTCTTCTCTACCTTCTTCTCCTCCTTGGGCAGCTCCTTTTTGGTGGTCTCCTCTTCGTTGTTGTCGTCGTCGTCGCTGTAGTCCGTCACCTCCTCGATGATCTCCTCATACTCGCTGGCACTGCTCTCCTCCTCCGCCTCCTCCTTTGGCTTAGAGGCTGCGGCTGAGTTCTTTTTCTCTGCGGCGCACGATGATTCACAGTGGAGAGAAAGTGAGAAAGTTAGGAGATAAAAGGAGAGACAGAAAGAGACAGGATTTAAAAGGCGAGCAACGAGAACTCAAAGGAACGTAATGACGACATCAAGCAAGACAACAAAAGCTCGGGTCTTGGGTCTTGGGTCTCGGGATGTCGTGGAACTGGAACAGAAAACTCAGATGCTTCAGCCAGAAGTAGTTTAAGAACTGCGTTTATGCATATCATTGATAAATTGTTCCTTTGAATAATATGGGGATATACTCGTACACATGGTTCAATAAATCTCGGACATATAGTATATCCGCAATATACATATATCCGTGGCGGTTTCCGTTTCGGGGCATCTAAGCTTTTGTGAAATGTCTCGAGCAAAATGAACAACATACAAATAGGTGTATATAGTTATAAATGTAGAGATATCAGAGATATAAAATGTGTGAATCGAAGGATCAATTCCAGTTCTTTGTGGGTGTTCGAAGTGGGACAGCGGAAGGGGTTCTTGACAGACGTTCGCACTGAGTGAAACGGTAACGAAATAAAAAACAAAACAACGATAACAATGGAAAATAAAGATAACGATGACGAGACGAGACGACGAGTGCACGACTTTCTTTACACAATTGAGAGAGATAAATGTTCTGCGTTGGGGAAATAATCTTGGAACATGACTTGAAACAGAGCAAAATAGGTGTTGAGGTTGTGTGTTATACCTTTTCTTTGGGAGGGGGCCTAAGAGCGCTAATCGATTAATCGATTAAGGCTCTTCTTCTACTTTTAGTTTCGATTAACAGCTTAGATTTCTTTAGCCTAGAGCCTAGAGTTGCTGTGTGCGCTTTATCCTACAAGATACAGATACAGAACACAATATATAGACACTTTGCATCCGATTATCGATGGTGGCATCTCCTTATCGGTTTTCGGTTATCGGTTATCGCTGGATATCACTGGAGAGTGTAGTAGAGTGCTTTTTGTTGTTTGTGGAGCGGAGTGCAGAGAGAGCAGCTTCCTATAAGAGCTGCTGGTTCTGGTGCTGTTGCTGTTGCTGGGGTTTTTCTTGGGGTGTTTTGCTTAGAAGATAAATATAGAAATGGAGACTCACCTTCGCGTTCCGCCATAAGTTCGCGTAGACGTGCACGGATCTTGCGACGCTCCTCGTAGGTGGAGGCCTGTTCCAGCTTCAAAAAATGGATGCGAAAAGAGGTTTGATTTGCGAGAGGTTCAGTCAGGGGCTGGTCAGGGGCTGGTCAGGGACGGGCTACACCTACCAATTGCTTTAGGATCTGCTCGTCCTGTATCTCCTCGATGTCACAAGTTGTGCGTGTAACTGGTGCTGAGGAGGCGCTGCTGCTGACCTTGCCAGTTCCCGATTTGCTGTAGGTATTGGTTATGCGTGTGGTTTTCACCTAAAAGAGATAGATATGAGTGTGGATTAGCACAGGTTTTTTTTGTTTATCAACCGGAAAATTTTGTTTCATGTTTCCCCCCACCACCACCCCCCAATTCCATCTCTCTCTCACTCTCTGTCTACGGGTGGGTGGTGCCATGCCGTGCCAGCTGTTCAGTCTGGCTAAATAAAGCACGATGAGCACATTTGAAAGCCAACAATTATTCTGTTGCCAAGAAACTGGGAAAGGGAGCCATCACTCGACCGACAATCGGTTCGACATTCGACGATCGATGGCCATGATAAGGCAGAAAGAAGCACTTTTTTGGGGCTGTCCTTAGCCATGATTCTTTTGCAGCGACTCTCTCTCTCCCTCTCCATCCCCCTCTGCAATTGCTTCCGACTGCAGTTGACTAATTGAACTAAACAACAGGGGGCATACCTCTCGTATGCGTAATGTGTGCTCTGGGGGTTCTATCTAATATATATAACGTATGCAACACGTTGCCCCACAGGCTCCAAGGCGATTGTCACTCGATTGTTTACTGTTCTCTGTTTGTTTGTTAACGAATGAAAGACGAATCGACTGAAATCTTTATGGAAGTTTCGAGAGTTGACTTTCAATTTTTTTGTTCGATTGTTAATCAGTTATGGGAATATGCCTTAAATAACCGAATCGATTTATACTTTACTGAACAATTGATATGTACATTGTATAAGCATGCATATTCTATCGACTTTAGATGCTTATGGGATGTTTCGATGGAATGCCACAAAACAAAAATGGCAGAGTATGGGGATAATGGGGAATTTCGAACAGGCAACAGAATGGAAAAGAAATCTACTCAGAGATCGCACTGCCATTGTAAAAGACAAACCCCTCAAGCCCTGTAACCCAATGGACCCCCAACGGTTGCTTCACTTAGAATTACCAGCTCGTGCATTGGTATACTCAAATAGAGTTCATTGACAGACATCAAGAACAAAGCCACGTTATCAACAAGAAATGATGGCATAGGTTTAATTGCCACAAATCACACACAAGAATATTCGGACAAATATTTCAACCGAATATTGCACGCCCAAGGATCAGGCGGTTAAAACGTTTATAGACCTCTGAGATACATATAAACGATATACGAGTATATGTATAGTACTGTATAGAGTGCAATTAAGTATACGACGTGTGGTATGTGTACTGCAGTTGCCTTTTGATGGGGGAATGCCGCAAATATGTATATCTACTCGTATATTTTTCCCTGTTCTCCTTCTGCTTCTACCTCTCGGTCGCTCTCTCTTTCTCTCTCTCTCTCTCTCTCTCTCTCTCTCTCTCTCTCTCTCTCTCTCTCTCTCTCTCTCTCTCTCTCTCTCTCTCTCTCTCTCTCTCTCTCTCTCTCTCTCTCTGTCTTTATCTATCTCTTTTGGTAGATTGTTTATATCAAAATTTGACCAAATTTGGTCAGCCAACAAATGGGGGGAAATTTTTCAAAAACCGACTTCGAACATGTTCGAAAATTCGGCCGCAGCTTCCTGCCTCTCTGTCTCTCTACCACTCTGTTCTTCTGCTCGGTTTTTCTTCCCACACGCGTTGCTATTTTTAATTATAAATTATTTAAGCACAAACACACACATGGGAACAGTTAGAGAGTATATTTTTCTCTGTCTCTCTTGTTTTTTGTTGTTGTTTTGGATTTTCTGACCGAAAAAAACTTTATATAATATTTTAGCGTGCCCCCACTCCTTATAAACAAATTAGAGCCAAACAAAATAAACCAAGAACAACAGTCTTAACAAAAAATTAATTGCCAAACATTTTTACAATATTTTTCTATTTTCATATACCTAAATTTTGTTTGCCCTATATTTTGTTCTTCTCTTTTTGTTTTGTTTTGTTGTTTTATGTTCGTTTTTGTCAAAATGTGGGCCACAAAAAATTCAATAGTAAAAATGTCAATTCATTTGATTTAATTTGCATTCCATTTGGATGCTCTATCGAGATGATGATTCGAGTATTTCCTCAACCCACCCGCTCCCGTTGTCGTTTCTGTGAATCGGGACGCTTGGAAGGGCCTTAAAGGCCCTTGCCAAAGTATTTGGCGCAATTCCGACAAAGCGTGACTGTGTGTGAAAGGGGACGTTTGATATGGTAAAGATGGGGTAATGGTAATGCACCGATCAAGAGCGAAATGCAACCATGCGTGAAAATCAAAAATGGTAATTGCATGAAAAACAACAACAAAACACAACAAAGAGGAAAGCAATTAAAAAAAAACTGTTTGGATCAACAGGAGATCGTTGGTGAAACGAAGGGCGGGGAAAAGGTATGGGAGGGGAGGGTAGGGGAGTGGGTAGGAGAGTGCAGCTAACCAAAGCGAACATTGCATTTGGACTTAACAGTGGCTGCTGCAGTTGCAGTCAATGGCCATTGACTCAATCAATTGCTCAACATTTTGACACCATACACATCCACGAGGAGAAAAGCATTGGAAAAGAAGGAGAGAAGGTAAAGAGAGGGAAATATGGAGAGGTAGAGATAAATGTATGATTTATGGACTCCAATTAGTACAGTCCCCCCGACCAGCAATGACCTCCCTCCCCGACCGCCCAAAGACCTTCTAAAACAACCAGCCAAAATCCACCCAATTTTCCATGGGAAAGAATGGTTTTTCATTCTCTGCTAGTTTCCACATTCAGACTTTCTTTCTTTTTCTTGTTTTTTTTTATTCATTTTTTTTGTTACTTTTATCTCATTCTTTTGTATTTTTAGCCTCTGGCAAAATGAGAATTATTTGACATGCAAAATGCGAAGCAAAGACAAAGGCACACGCACAGACGCAGAAACACACTCTCCAACAACAACAACAACAACAAAAACAACAACGATTATGAAACGTCAGAAGAAAGGGAAGAAGAGGGAGACAAAGACGAAGAAGAACAGGCAAAGGCAGAAGAACCAGAAAGAAAGTCCAACTCTGGAAAACGAAGCATTAAGTACCCTTCTTTTGTCTTGCAATTGGTAACAAAAATCTTATAAAAATCGATTAAACTGTCCCAAGGTAGCCGATAACTATATAGTGGGAGCGCTTTTTGCATTTTTTAAGCAGTCCCAAAAACAACCGAAATTATCAGCCCTTGGAGAGTGTATTTTGTTTTTGCATTCTCGGGCCTAAATTTTGGTGTGAACAGTTTTTTTTGTTGTCAGTTTGATAGTTTAAAAAGGTTGATATATAAATGTTATAGGTAAATGTAATATATAGGTAAATGTTTCCGTCAGTTGATCAATATAATAGTCATCTTGACATATAAATAAGGTCTGCAAATATAGAACTAAAGTTTTCTAAGCAAATTACTTCTGATCTACAGCCTGGACAAAGGAAGGATCAATAATATACATACATATGTACATGCATATGTGCAAATATTCTCATACGCATTGCCAAAATTAGCATACCTCGCTATTTCAAGGGTAGAATGAGTGGCACAATGGCAAGATCAGGGGGAATAGGGGTAACGGAAACCGGCTTTCCAGCTTTGAGGAACACTTGCCAGTGCCAGTCAGCCAGCCAGAAATCTGGTGGGGTACGCTACTGAGAAAGAGAGAGAGAGAGAAAGGGAGACAGTATTTGAGGAGGATTTGCCGCTTGCCGCCTCAGAATGTTACGCTCAACTAAGTACAGGGGCAACCACCACCACAAAAACACACCTGGGGGAAGCAGAACGGTCAACAGAAATGGAATTCCCGCCTGGGTTCCCACTTCGATCCATTGTGGTGGATGGATGGATGGATGGTGATCTATGTATGTATAGACTGAATGCCGCTACAATGGAACCTTATCAAAGAGCTTGCTTCCATGGGTAAACAGTTCATGCATGAATTATAAAAGGGTTCCCAGTACGTGTTTCCGTACAAATTCCATATACGAGAATAGTCGTATCTGCTCTGCTCTGCATTTGTAATCATTTGTAAGAGGGAGGGCAGGTAATGCCACTAGAACTGGTTCACGTGTTAACGACTCCACGACGACTCCACTGAGTGGGGAAACTGAAAAACTACGCATGCTGATTATTTGGAAACTTTAATGGACAGAAGAAGCACATACTCGAATGTATGTATGTAAGTAGCTCTACTCGGTAGTTGGTCAGTAAGTGAATGTTTGAACCAGTTTAAATGTGAAATTTTTTAATGGGAAAGAACTCAAATAAAACATTTTGGGACTAACTCCAATGATGCTTGCTGCATAGAGGAGGAACAGTTCTTGTAGTAATTATATCATTCCCCATTTTGTAAGAAATAGTGTGAGCTTTTCTTGTAAGAGGAATTCCAAGAAAAGAGATATTCCTTTTCCCTTGAATGCCAAAAACATTTCTGAAAAATGTTCGAGGCAAAATGGGGACCAAACTATTCTTTTGAGTAATGGAAATTGGATGCACAGTGTTGTAAGTGTAACAAGAAATAAAGACAATCTTTAGAGAGGACTCAAATGTTTGGATATATGACAGCTCTGGACTCTTTGCTGATCCTCTCTCCGGTTCATCTTTTTAACGATCTTTTTAGCTTATGAAACAAATCATTCCCTGTCGCACACTATTCCAAGCGGTAGACTTTATCTGCAGGCCTGTACACATACATACATATGTATTTAGCTACATATATCTGTTTTTATGTATCTGACAAAGTCCCAGAGCATTAGGCATCGAATAGGGGGAAATATCTGCTGTGTGATCTGTGGGAAATTGGTATTTGGTTCACACACAAGTGGAAGAAAAACGGGAACATCACATGCCACAGAGTCGGCAGCGGCGTTGCAATGTGCGTTTGCTGCCCCATGCACCATGCACCACCAGCTAGCTTCCTCTTCCCTGGCCACCATGTGCGTCTCTGTCAGCAAGTTGGCCAAAAAAAAAAAAACAGAAAATGCTCCTCCAACCATAGACCGTAAAAATACTGCCTGCCCCGTCGTTGGAGCTATTTTTGTCGAAATTTTCCGTACATTTGACGCTCTCATTCATGCATCCCTCCTCCTCCCTTCTATCACTCTTTCTTTTTCTCAGCTCTGTTTTTAAAAAGTATTTATTTATTTGTTGTTCTCTGCTGTGTGTATACTCACACACATCTACATATACATATGTACGTATGTATGTTTATATATAGTATATAGACATAAAGAAATATATACATACATATGTATATCGGTTTATATATAGCCCCCGATGGTGTCGTCGTCGCCGCTGCTGTGCCTCCTCCTTTCGTTCAGGTGCATTTTGAGGTGTCGTGACAGAAATTCCTCTTTTCGCTGCTGCGACGGACGGACGGACTGACAGACGGACGGGCAGCAAATTATGCGCACTAAAAATAATTGACTCAAACAGCTGCTCTACGTCTCTCCTCCTTCGCCTTCTCTCTCTCGCTCTCATTATTTCCTTCTTTTCTCTACCAATCTATCATATGCCTCTGTCTCTGTCCAGAGTATGTTGGGAGACAGGGTGAGGGGGCCATCCTGAGCTGCTCCCACAATAGTTGCCATTGCGTATCGGTATAATTGAGAGAGTACCCAAATAGGCCACTGCCTGAGAGCAGGAAATGCATGCCTTTCCTCCCCTTCTAACTGTTCCCAAACGGTAAGTTCCGTTTTAACAATTACGCCAAATCTTAGATCAGGGGAATGCCTCACCTTCTTGGGAAATACACCTTGCCTTGCCTTGCCGCGCTCTCTCAATCAGAACTTACGCTGTGCTTTTTTTTTGCTTCTTGCTTGCGGTTCTTTTGCTACCGCTACCGCTCCCGCTCTAACTGCTGCTGGTGGCTGCTGATGCTGCTGGCTGCTTCTCCTTGCGGTTCTATGGCCCCGCTGCTGATGATGCTGATTCTGCTGATGCGATGCTGCTGTTAGACCAAATATGGATTCGACCGACACTCGCGCGCTCGCTCTCCCGCCACAGGGAAATAACAATATTTAACAAAACTGCACAAGAAAAAAATAAAGAGCGAGGAAGCCAGAAACTTGTCTTCTTTTGTTATTCTACTGCTTCTTTTTCTTTTCTACTTTTCAACTTTTTGTTTTATGTTTTTTTTTATTTATTCTAAACTTTGTTGTTTGCGAGAAATTCTTTCTTTCTTTCTTGGCACTTTTTGCTTTCTTTCTTTCTTCTTCGCCTGCCTGCCTGCTGCTGCCTGCTTTCTCTGCTTTTCGTCGGATCAAGTAGTTCTTCGCACAAGTGATCGATGCCGCCTCTGAGTGTGTACTGACGCCGTCTCTGTCGCTGTCGATTCGGATTCGGAGAGATGCCGCTGCCACTGCCACTGCCACTGCTGCCACTGCCGATGGCGATGCTTGCTGCTCTGACCAGCCAGGCGGTGCCCCTCACATCACGCATACGGCGGCGCACACGGCACACACAACCGCAGGCACCAGCAGCGGCAACAACAACAGCGACAGCAAGAGAGAGAGAGAGAGAGGGCAGTGAAGAGAGTGCACAGAAAGCGACAGAGAGAGAGAGAGGCAGAGAGAAAGAGAGACAGAGTGCCAGTGCCAGTGCGAGTGCGATCACTCACTCGGTAAACCGTTAGTCAGGCACGTGCTTGGCTCTGGGACTCTGTTGAGGTTAGGTTTGGAGTTTTGCACGATCACATCCCATACGGTGGACAGGAGAAGACAGAGGAGTCAAAGAATTAGGAAACGACCGACATTTTATATACCCTTGCAATTCAACCATATTTTATTTGCCATGTATTTATTATAGCCACTAAGATTATTTGGAAGATCCCTGTATGTTCAGCCATATGATATGGTCATTTGATGTTTATATTAATAAATGTATTAACAAGCAAAGTTCATGTAACGAAAGACCTGTTCTCACAAAGACCTGTTTTTCTTGCGAATGATAATCCAATCCTTTCGGTTCAAATTGAGAATATTCTTGTTTACTAGTGTACTGTATGTACATATGTATGTACACATGTCTGTATATTTCTTGTAGGTCTGGTCAAAATTATAATACCTTTTTGCAAGCGTATGAAAAGAGAGACGCATTCAGTGAACCGTTAATCGAACACGTGCCTGAGCCACATTTGAGGTTAGTTTGGGGATTTTCTATAGTTGATGCAGTGGAGATGCGGAGAGGGGCGGAAGGGGCTGATGGAGAGATACTCATGCCACGAAGTGGAAAAACCAACACTTGTTCCACTCTCTAACTCATTCAAGCGATTAATTGGTCACTCGCCTATAAGCTACTGAGAAAATTGCATGGTTTAGTTAGGGATTTCCTAAAAAGAAAGTACATTTTGACACCTGTAAATTTTCTTAGGATAGACTTCTTAAAGAGAAGGGATTGAATGGAGGTCTACTCGTTCCTTTCCAGACGATAATATTTGCATAAGGATAACTCACCCCCAGACGATAATATTTGCATAAGGATAACTCACCCCCAGACGATAATATTTGCATAAGGATAACTCACCCCTTGGCTATTCAGACGCTGACCCGTAGCCGTTGGTGGAAGCATGCTCTCCACGCCCTGCATTATCACACTGGCCCCAAGGAATTTGTTGAGCAGAGCACGTGCCTCACGATCTTCGTTTGTGTCGCCAGGCTCCTCCACTGTGTATTTAAATGGGATGGTAAGGGATGATGGTTTAGCTGCTAGGAATAAGGGAATTTCAGTTTGGTTAGGTCTCACCATTATCGGCATTGCGCATGCGCTCCAGGACATCGTCCACACTGGTCACCTGCCGCTGATCCGCGCTGCTGTTGAGGAAGGAGCGCGTGTTGCTGGACCGGGTGGTGGTTAAGCTGCTGGTAGTTGAGCCCTGGCGCATCTGTGGTGCCTCGATGACGCTGCACACCTCATTGGATTCGCTGTCCTCGGTCTCCTCCTCATCTGCATCCGCATGCTCGGTGCGGCTGCTCATCATCGACTGAGAGGTGCTAGAGTGCGTTGACGAGGAGGACTCTTTCCGTATGAACTTCTCGCTGAGCTCCTTCACCGAACCACGGCGCACATATCTGCCATCTGGCTCTGGCTGCAGTTCGGACTCGACTTTCTTGAACTCTCTCACAAGCTTGGTATTCAACTCCGGCTGGTAGTCATCGTCCAGCAGCAGCTGTTTCTGAATGGAAGCCAGCTCATCCGCATTGCTCGAGTAGATCAGCTCCTTGCGCTCGTGACGGGGCGGGGACTTGTTGTCCGAGTAGAACTGCTCCTCGATCACAAAGCCTGTGACTTCTGGGAAACGGTAAAGGAATTGGTATTCAAATTAGTATTTGTATCTAAGGAATATGTGGCTTATGTTTATCCTGTCACCTTGCTTGGTCTCACACGGTGCTGGCTGACTTTTCTTCTTGAGCGCTCTTATCCCAAAGAGGGGCAGTCCATTCTCGTCCGTGGGTCCCACTCCGTAGCTTGATGTAATGGAGTCCTCCTCGCGCTGCTTGGGCTTGGCTGCCCTGGTGCTAGAGCTGGCGGTGGAGCTGGAGCTAGTGCTGGTGCTCTGAAGGGTTCGGGTCATCTTTCCGGTGGAGCTGGTGCTAGTGGTGCTCGTGGCAGATCCCTTTCGCGGACTGGATCCACCATTCGAGACGGGCCCGTGACCTTTGAGCACCTTAGTGCGATCTGCCCAGATGGGTCCCTGGTGTGCTGGTTTGCTGGGTGTACCAGCACGTGGACCAGCCCCGTTGTTCGAAGTCCGAGTGGTGGTTGTGGCAATGCTCACAGACGACTGCTTGCCGGGGGGACTGCTGCGACGGCGTTGGGCCGGACTGGCGCTCCTCTCTCGTGGCTTCACCGGCGGCTTGCCCTGAGGCGTTGCTCCACCTGTGCCTGTGGTGCTGTCCACCTCCTGCTCTCCTCGCTGTCTTCTGGTGCTGGAACTGCTGCTCGTGGTGCTGGTGGTGCGCACTCCCTTGAAGCTGCTGCTGATGGTCTTAGCCTCTGGACTGCGACTACGATCGCGTGGGGGGATCGCCTCCTGCTGGGGCTGCTTCTTCGGCTGCTGCGATGCCAGTGGGGCTGCAGCATTGGGAGAGGTCTTCACCGTCGTTGTAGTGGTAGTGGTTGTCGTGGTAATCCCCGCATTGATCATGTTCTTTCTGATGAGCCGCATCTGGGCGCGTATCCGGCGACGCATCTCGTAGCTGCTCACTGTCTCCAGGAGCTGTTCGAGTACCTGCAGATCGAAGATCTCCTCAATCTCCAGATCGATCTTCAACTTGATCTTATCCTCCTTTTTGGGCACATCAAACTTCACCGAGGTATTCGGATTGCGTGGCTCCAGGCCCGAGTCATCCTCCACTGAGGACTTGCGCGAAT
Organism: Drosophila persimilis; assembly: GCF_003286085.1. Classification (NCBI taxonomy): domain Eukaryota; kingdom Metazoa; phylum Arthropoda; class Insecta; order Diptera; family Drosophilidae; genus Drosophila; species Drosophila persimilis. The sequence continues at coordinate 6,620,735 of NW_020825312.1, forward strand.
AGTTGTTCTTATTGATCTCCAGGGAGTCACGTCTTATGTGCTCCAGCGAGCTCTTGGTGTGATCCATGTACGAGGGACGACGCCCGCCAGGCTGTGGCTCTGTTGTGCTTGTTGGGGCTGCCTGCTGTGGTGGTGTCTTCTCGAACACATTCCTGCGTGTGGCTACCGTGCGTCCTACCCCGCTGCCATTTGGGATTGCTGGAAGGGATTCAACGTGTACATGGGGTTCGGGATCAGCTGTTGTGGCTGTACCTATGGTTTTGCTTGGGTGGTTAGTCGGGCTTGGACTTGGGCTTGGGCTTGAAGTGGGCATTGGACTTTTTTGCTTGGTGGTGCTGCTGGGGCTGTGCCTTTGACTTTTGCTGTGGTTGTGCTGGTGCTGGTGGTGGTGCTCAGTGGTTGTTTTAACTACGCTGGCGGCGGTCGAGTTCAAGTTGGATTTGGTGGTGCCAGTGGTGCGTCTACTGGGTGAGCGAGACGGCGACGATGATGGGGAGGGCGACGAGCGTGAGGGGGATGCAGAAGGCGAACGGGAACGGGAACGGGTACGCGACTGAGGCTTGCGGCTGTTGCTGTGGATCGGTGGTGGTGGTCCCACCACCTCCACGTCCACATCAACATCGCTGATTACCCACTGCTTCTGGCTGACATGCTCCATGGTACGCTTGGAGCCACCCCCAGTTGTTGTGGGCTTCGTTGGAGAGCCTCCAGATGTTGTGGGTTTCGATGGGGTGGCTCCCCTGGGGGTGCTGCTCGGCTGCTGGGGTGACTTGGGCTTGCCCGTGATGGTGCTACCAGTTGTGGTCTGATTCCTGTACGATCGACGCTCTTCGGTAATCAGGCTGGTGCTGGTGCTGCTGGGAGTCGATCGCAGCTTGGTACCATTCTGCTTGGACACGATGGATGGCTTACGGAGGGCCTCTGTGGCACGTGGCTGTCCAAAGACCGATGGTCGGTTGAGGATGTCCTTTTGCCGCTTCAGCTCAATGGCTGTGGTGTGACTCTTGGTCATGGGCAGAGGTTCCTCCTCTTCCGACTCCACCTGGGGCTGCTTGGGATATTCTTCTTCCTCTCGATCCGACTGCAGTTCCGGTTCCGATTCCTGCTCCAAGTCCGTATCTTGCCGCGAGATGTGTCTTTCGATGCTGGCCACCAGGCGTGGCGATTTTTGTGGCGCTGTCGGGGCCAGCTTCTCGGCGGTGTCAATGAACTTGTGCACCTTCTGAGAGACGCTCAGGGTGCAGTCATCCTGTCGCAGCTCCTCATCGATCTCCTCGAAGCTGGGGCGCGGGCGCTCCAACTCCCGACTGGGGGTAGGCGTGAGCGGCTGCCTGGTGATATTCTCGGCGGTGCGCAAGAACTTGTCCACCTTCTGATTGATGCTCAGCAGGCACTCATCGTTCTCGGGTATCTTGGCATTCTCGTCGAACTCCCGGCTAAAGGGGACAGAGCTGCGTGGCTGCTTCACCTGTTCGGCGGAGTGGGTGAAGCGAGAAACCTTCTCGTGGACGCTAAGCAGGCACTCGTCGGTGTCCTGCGGCTGTACAGGCTCCACGGGATGGGACTGGTCGGTACTGGTGCCGGGGCTGCTGGTTGTGGGATAGTCCAGGCTCTGGGGCGCCTCTACCATGGGATTGTCGAGTATGTCATCGTCCAGGCCATTGGAGTTGCGCAGCTCCGAGATCTGACAGCCAACATAGGCATTGGCCGCCTCCTCGAAGATGGGTATGTTGGTAACCTGCGGCTTCTTGCGCGGCTCATCGTCCGGCTCCTGGACCACATCGGGATAACGCGGCTTGCCCGTGTCCTTGTCCATCGCGGCGTTCACCGGCGTGGGTACGATGCGATCCGGCGACGGTTCCCTAGAGCTCTTTGCCTGCTGGATGTCGATGATCATGTCTTCGCTATTGACCAGCAGCTGTTCGCTCAGATTGATGGTCTTGGTGGTGAAGCACTTGCTGGGTCGGCTGCCACGTTCCACGGGCCTCAGGCTGCTCATCTCGGGCTGCTGCTTGGATGGGTTCTTCGCGATGGGGTTCTTCTGCCCGTTGACCACCTTGATGATGTTCTCACTAGTGGAGCGCATCACCTTGTCGGCCTTATCGCGTCGCGTCACCCGTGGCACGGGTGCCGAATCCTTGCGCTCGGTCACCGGCAACTTCCTTGCGGCGGCAGGGCTCAAGGCGGCTATCAGCTGGGGCCTACGCTCGGTCCGGGGCGACTTCGGGGCCGTGTGATCAATGATGATCTCCGTGTGCACGGAAATGTTACTCGACCGACGACGCTCTCCCCGCGTTGGACTCACATCTGGGGAGGTGGTGGTGTCCCCATCCACATGATCCACTTTTATTGGTGTCTTGTTCTGGCTCTGAGGTTGGGACTGGGGCTGCTGCTTACGTGGCGAAGAGCGCAGGCGATCCTTGATTGATGGTGATGTGCTGGCACTGGGACTGGGACTGGCATCGCTGGGCTTTCGTCCTGTTTTCGTCGTAGTGGTAGTGGTGGTGTTGGTGCGTGTCTCCTCCACCACACTGTCACGCTTGGCCGGAGCTGACTCCGGCTTTCGACCCGTCAGGGACTCCTTTCTGGGACTCTTCGGGGCGGTAGCCTTTGGGTGTGGGTTGGGTGCCTGCTTGGAGGAGGAGGTGCGTGAATGGCGACGTTCGGTTTCGGTTTTTGTGTTCGTAGTTACACTTGGCCGTTTCTTGGGTAGCTCCTCTTGGGGTTCCACTTTCTTGAGGGGAGACTTCTTGGTGGTGCAGCCTCCTTCTGGTAGTGACTTTTTGATGGTCTTACTCTGGCAATCAATGGTCTTCTCGGTGATGAAGCTCGTCGTCTCTGGTTCTGGCTCGAAAATGGGAATCGAAGATGGCGAAGGAGAAGGCGATGGAGATTTGGAGGCGGATTTCAGGGTAGTCTTGGGCAAAGGCGAGGGTGATTTTGAGGGTCGCTTGGTAATAAAAATCGTCGTCTCCTCATTCACATTGATGGCCTCGGCGTCCCCTTTGGGATTCCTGGGCAGATCCTCCTCCTCCTTTGAGGGCTCCTCCACATCCACAAAGAGCTCACTGAGCTCTTGCTGCGGCTGGGCCTCCTCTACCTTGATTTTCGGCTGGGTGTGCACCACAAAGGTCTCGGTGACACGACGCGATGGCTGATCATTATCATCATCATCGTCATCGAGGCAGTCTTCGATCTTTACCTCAATGGTCTCCGTCTTTGTTGTGGTCGTTTGCCTTATCTTCTGCTCATCCTCCTCTTCCTGATTCTGATCTGCATCATCATCATCATCATCATCACCGTCATCATCGTTGGGTCGCGTTATGTAGCTTCCCTGGGTATCCCCATCCTCCTCCATGCCCAGGATCTTGCGACAACGATCCTCGAAAGTCTCGCGACGGCTCAAACCCTTTTTGCGATAAGTAGGTGCCGCTCCCTCCTCCACTGGCTCGGGCTCGGAGTCGCCTCCTTTGGAGAATAAACCACCATCTGGACTTTCTATGGCTTCTTCGGGTTGGGTTTGCGGTAGCTGTTGCGGTTGGGTTTCCTTTTCGTTTTGGGGCTGGCTCTGGCGTTCGTTCGTTAGAAATTCATCGTTAAGATTCTTCTTCGTTGTTCGTGTCTGAGTGGTAGTGATCGTGCTGCGGAAGAGATCCTCCTCTCGTTTCTGCTGAATTGATGGATTGGTTGGGGTTAGAGACCTGGGACTCGGGCTCTCCTTTTCGGGACTCTGTCGGGGTGATCCCCTGGAGAAAGCTGGTTCCTTCCCTGGACTCTGGGCCCTCTGAGGACTTGTTGGCAGTCCCGGCTCTGAGGCAGTCTGAGCCTTTGGCAGACTCTGCCATTCGGGTGCTGTTTTCTGGGAGGGGCTGCTGTCTTTGGGCAACTGGAAAGATCTTCTAGGCAATCCAGGCTCTTTCTCTGGACTCTGAGCCCTCTCCAGCTCCGCTTTCTTAGGGCTTTTGGGACGCCCCATGGTAGTGGGAGTCGGATACTTGCTGGGCAGCTGCTTCTCGGGACTGCCCTGCCGTGGCGCCGTTGTCGCCGCCGCTGGTTTCTGCGGGCTCTCCTTGGCCGGCAGCTGTTTCTCGGCGCTTGGACGACGAGTTCCTGACAGCGGGTGCTGCGGATGTTTTTCGGGGCTCTGTCGTGGAGAAACCCGCGGTTTCTCGGGACTCTGAGCCCTGGATCTGGGAAATCTCGGCTCGGGGCTGCTTTGGTTGGGCTTGGGCTTGGGCTGTGACTGAATCAAGGTCTCATCGATAAGGATCTGCTCCTCAATGAGCAGGACATCCTCCTCTGGCTGGGAGATACGTCTGCCCTCGAACGTGGTTTCCCTGAAGACCGGTCGGCGTTCGACGCTCGGCGACTTCGAACTGCCCCTGGAACTGGCAAGGGGTTTGGGTTCGTGTTCGGGCTCATTCTGATCATCGTCGTAGTTTCGATTGTGGTTCGGCTGGTTTCGCATCTTGGGTGGCGCTTTCTGCTTGGTGGCTGCGGGGAGTAGACATCAACGGGAGCAGGTCATCAGCGGGTTTTCGAGGGGAGACAGGTGGGCCATAGATCGTAGATCTACTACTGTGCTTGGGGTTTGGGGTTTTTGGTGTTTTTTGTGGCTTTTTCCCAGTTAATGGATTAGTTACGACTACGGGTTGCGGCTGCTACTACGGGTTAGGATGCTCTCTACGCGCTACGGCTACGGGGGTTAGGCGGCAGGCGACAAAACAGGCACAGATTTTTGTATAGACAGGCAAAGACCCTTTTCGGCCCATTAGTGGAAGAGTTAGAGAAGAGTTTTGCGCTACAGGCTGTTGTTTGTTGTTAATCGTCCTTCAGGAGAGACGGACGCCTCTCTTTATGGCTTATGTGTTCGTGTGGCGCGTGTGTGTGTGTGTGTGTATGGTGCACGTTGGGGGTCAAGACATTGAACATTTCAAACATTGCATTTGTTTTTTCGGTATTATATTTATTTGCAAAAACAGTTTCGAAAGAAAACAAAAAGAAAATAATGAGCATAGGCATTTACAAAAAGATTGGTTGCTGGTTGCTTTGGGGGTTGTTCAATATCTTTAACGTTTATTCGGGAGATGCCTTACCAACGCTCTCTGAGGGACGGGGCACGGGTTCCCCCTCGCTGAGGGTTTCGGGTCCCAGCTGATAGTATAGACGCTTCACACAAGGCGGTTCTGCCACCGCCACTGCCACCGTTTCATGCGCTTCGTTTGCGATCACCTTTACCTTTCGGATGGGTTCTTGTTCTTGGCTGTCGCTTAAGATGGTTCTTGTTGCTGTAGGGATTGCTGTGGTGGTTGTAGTGGTGCCTGTGCCTGTGCCACTGCCTGCTGTGGCTGTGGTGTTGTCTTTATTGGTGGTTAGTGTTGTTGGTTCGTTGTTAATAGTAGGAGGAGTAGTTGGAGTTGGAGTTGGTGGCAGAGAGAATATGTCGCCAGGCTTAGTGGTAGTATACGTATACTGTGATAGCTTGTTATCTGAAGGATAGTACATTCATATACATAGTTTTTCATAGTTTTTCCGATATAGGAGTATATATAGTAATTATATAGATTCATCTTGATTACTTTTTATATTTTTTTTTTCTTTTTTCTTTATCTGAGATTTTCATTTTATTTTGTTTTTCTTTATTTCGTACCTGGAACTGGAGCGGGACTGGCTGGAGCTGCTGCTGGAGTCGGAGATGGTGGGGCTACTGCTGCTGTCGGAGAGGATGGACCGCCACCACCACCTGTCTTGGTGGTGCTGGTTGTCGTGGTCGTTACAGTGGTCGTTGCCGCCTTTTGAGTGGGCGACTTGGGTTCGTTGCTGATCGTCTTGGTAGTAACCTGCTGCTGCTTAACCACCTGTTGCTGCGGCGGCGGCGTTTTGGCCACAGTCTTGGGAGTGGCTGGTGCTGATCCACCCGCCGTCTGCCTTGTCACCGTTGTGGTGCTAATGCGACTCGACTCCGAGGGCGCCTGGCTGTCATGCGAGCCCTCGCGCCCCTCTCGGCGGTAGGTGCGGGTCGAGGAGATGCTCGAACGTGGCGTCTGATGGTGGTGCGATCCCACCGAAGTGGTGCTATCCGCCGGCGAACTGCTGCGCAGCGATGCTGCGAAAGCCCGATGGGCGGCGTCCACTTCGCGCTCCTTCTGCAGCTGGCGACGCGTTACGGTCGTGGTTGTGGTCGTGGTGTCTGAGCTGTTCGGGGCGTTTCCAGGTCTAGTTCCAGGACGAGCGCCTGCGGTGGGGCGACGCGCTGCAGAGTCGGGCGTGGGCCGTGTGGGAGATCGGGCCGAGGGGAAGCCATGGGTGCTCGGATGGGTTCGGCGTGGACTGACCGGTTGGCCAGTAGATTGGGGTGAATGCGAGTGGGTAGTAATGGAGTGGGTGTGGGTGTGGCTGTGGGGGGCCTTTGGATAGTCCTGATCCACCTGCGTCTCGATGATGCGCTCCGTCTGCGACTTGTGGCTGGCGCTCTGGTTGCGGCTCACCGACTTCGACGTGACAATCACCTCACCATCCGGCTGATCTGGTCGGGAGCGCACCGAGGGGAAGCCATGGGTGCTGTAGTCATCCACAGGCTGACGCCTGGGACTTGCCGGCTGCTCCCAGCTGGGAGTAGGGGCTGCTATCTGGGGCTGACTTTGCGGACGATGATGGGGCTGATGCTGATCATCTCCCACAATCTCCGTTTCGATGGTGCGCTGAGAGCTGGTGCTCTGCTTGACATTGCGGCTCTTCTCCGACTTGACCACCACCACCTCCTCCTCCTCTTTCGATGGCCTCTGGCTGGAGAACTCCTGCGTGGGCTTGTTTGGACGGACCGAGGGGAATCCGTGAGTGGAGAAGTCACTGGTTGGAGGAGCCGCCGGCTGGCGCGGAGACTGAGCAGTGGGACGGACTGCGGGAGAGCTGGTGATGGGTTGTCCGCGATCATCAAACTCCTCGACGGTCTCCGAGGTGGTTTCCGTGGAGAAGCGGCGACTCGATTTCTTCACAGAGGAGAAGCTCTGCGACTGAGTCAGCTGCTCTTGATCCACCGGCTGTTGTTGTTGCCCAGGACGACGTCCCAGTGGCTCTGCATTGTCCACCACATCCCGAGGCTGGCTCTGGTTCTGGTTCTGATTACGGATATGGCTGTCATGCACATCCTGGGTACGTCGCTGGGTCTGGCTCTGGGTCTGGGTCTGAGTCTGGCTCTGAGTTTGGCGCTGAGTTTGTGGATTTACCTGTTCGGTCTCGTAGCGCTTGTTCTTGACAATGGTGCCATCGGGCAGGCGCTTCACCGTGGTGATCATCTTTACATTGGGCTTGGGGTACTCCACCGTATTGGAGATGATCTCGCCGGGCTGGGACATCAAATGCTGGACGTGGCGCTGATACTCGGGCGAGGCCTTGTCCATGTCCACATACCGCTTGTTCTCCTCGTAGTGCTGCTGGGTCTGGACGTTCCTGGTGCTGTTGCTCTGTTCGCGACTCTCCGAGTAGCGCTCCTCCTGCTGTTGGCGCTGCTGTTGCTCCTGGAGGATGCGTTGCTCCAGGATGCGTTGCTCCTGGACGCGTTTCTCCTGGATGCGGCATTGCTCCTCCCACTCGCGCTGCTCACGCTGTTGCTGCTGCTGATGTTGCTGCTGGTACACCTTCTCCTGGTCATCCATCAGGTAACGCGGCTGGGCGGGCTCATCCCCGAAGTCCACCTTCGAGGAGGATGATGACACCACCTTCTTGGTGGACGAGGACGAGGTGGAGGTGGAGCTCACCTTCATCTCGGTGCGTCCGCTATTCTCATCGCCGAACACCACCTTCTCCTGCAGCTGGGTGTTGGTGCTCTCCGAGGCCTTCTTCACGTAGTTCTGGTCATCCCCCTGGTGCGAGGCACTCGAGCTCTGCTCGTTCCTTCCCTTAAACTCAGCCAGGCCGCCACCATTGAGCTTCTCAATGCCTGGAGCCCAGCACCATGATTGCAGATTCAGCATAGAGGCAGGACATGGCAGGAGATGGACATACGTACAAACAGAGAGAGAGGTGGAACAGAGTTAGACACACATATACATCTATCTGACAAGGGACTGGGTTAGGTTTGATGCTCAGACAGAGAGAACAGAACGGTGGTCAGGACTTACCATCTGTCTTGGCCAGAGTTTCCGTGCGGAAGGCCCTGCCATCGGGACTGACCTCCGAGGAGGTCTGCACATCCCAGCCCGTGCTGCTCGGCTGCGTGAGGGTCATTGAATGGAACTTGAGCTCATGGGTGGGGCTCATCGAGTCGCGCACCTCCTTGGACTTGAGGCTCTGGAAATTCTGGTCCAGCAGCGCGTCTCCGTGGCTTGTGGCCAGGGGATCCTTGGCCCCGAATCCAGTCAGCGACGACGTTCCATTACCATTACCGTTTCCCTGGGGCTCCGCCATTGGGTCCGCTTCGTGCCTGTAGAGATTGCAGAGACGCGACTCTCGCAGCTTGTAGAGATGCGATCGGATCTGCTTCTTGCGTTCGCTGTCCTCGGACTGCTGCCACTGCAAAAAGGGAAACAAACATAATAAAAGTGTAAGTATCCCAAACAGATCTCACAAAACACAAATACAGTGCCTCTGTCCTTGAGCCAATTAGACCCCCATCTCAAGTTGAATCGAGTGGAGTGTAGAGATGAGGTGAAGTGGAATCGCAGTGGATTGGAGTGGAATGGAGTGGAGTGCAAAGCCCACGCGTGCTCAAAGTCGCTCGCCATTCCAAGCTGCGACTAGCACGCCTTTTATGGCGCCCCCCAGAGACGGCAGTTCGCCGCAGTGCTCCTCCCCCAATCGCCCCCCTCCAATTAGCCGGCCAGCCAACACACAGTCCAGCCAGAACTGAGTCAGCAACCAGTGCCATATAGTCATATAGAAATCGACTCAATGCTGTTTCGTTTCGTGTTCGATTCCCAAGAAATGATAAAGAGATTCCGCCCCCTATTTGTTAACGGATTCCATTTCAATTCTTTCACGGGAAACCATGCAACGTGCAAATATGGTGGAACTCTAGACGAATCGAATCGACACTCCATCGAATATATTTTTAAAGAACGTAAGCAAAAACCACCCTTATCGGCGTGCATCTATGGCCCTCGCTATGCACAAGACATGTTTTGCTAAATCTCTGAGCAATCTGAAAGATTTGGAAGAAATCTAAACTCCAAATAGATTTCATTAATGATAATCGCTTGATCTGAATTAACTTCAGAAATCGAAACAAGGGATTATATTCTGCAAGACTGAAAGCTGAGAAAACTCAGGACTGGAATGGGATTTCGATTGATGATTAAATAGCTAAAAAGATTATCATCCAAAATATAATGAAATACAACCGGATCTAAGTCTGCTAAGTCTGCTTTATGAGCTTGCGTATCGGAATGGGACCGTAAATCGTATCGGTATGGGTATCGGTGGATCGGTGGATCGATGGACTGACACCTTAGCTTAAAAATAAACTGCTGAAAACCCGAATACATCGAACGAAACACTGACCGATAAGCAGTGGATCAGCACAACAAGAGCCCCAAGCGAGCACATAGGCATGCACATACATACATACATATATACATATATACATAAGTACGATTAAATCATAAATACATCATTACTATTTTTTAAAAAACAATCTAGAAAGGTGGATGATGATAGGCGGCAGGGGAACAGGAACGAGCAGCAATCAACAAATGTTGTTGGCAAACAAATTTACTGAAGTTGAAGCGAGCGATGGTGATATCACCACACCGAACTGTTCAGCGGAAAAACATGTCAAGTAACATTAACATTTGTATTAACAATAATGACACCGTTCTCGATCAACAGAGCGAGAGAGAGGGAGTGCCTAATTCAAGAAGAACTTCCTGAGCTCGTTTCAAACTTTCATTATTTAAGTTGGCAATGGGATGGGTTTCCGAGACTTTTGAAGGTTTGTAGGATTGTAGTTGTAAATTAGCAAAATTTTATTGCATTAATTGCATAAATATTCTGATATAGCAGCGCATTTTAGAATGGATCCAGGGTGTATATATGTATGAGTTTCCAGCCAACAGATGGTTATGAATTACGAATCAAAAATGCTCTTTACTAACCTTACGATTGTATGGGAATATTCGTACGATTACTATATATTGCTGTACTCGTATTTCCCACCATATCTATCTATGGATAGTAGTGAAATCTCCCCAATAGCCGGTCATCATATCCGTACAATTCCAATGATTGATGGCCGAGTGGTTTCTTTTTGGTTCAATCATTACCATTTGGCCGCAAAAACCGTAAATTTATTATTTTTTTTTTTTCGCTACACAAAGACCAAATGGCACAACAGATGGCGCTGGCTGGACCCGCTTTCACTCATTTCTCTCAGCCAATAGATGGTATTGACAAAGAAAAAAAAAACATAAATGCAATTCTCTGTGTGTGTGCGTGTGCATGTGCGTGTCTGAAAAAACTTTTCTGCAAGAACTGGTCGTCGTCAGAGTCAGAGCCGCCCAGGGTGTATTTACATGGGGGTGAGGACTAGCAGCTCTTTGAGATGTCTATTGTGATGGCCACTCCATCTGTCTCGCCGACTAGTCGACTAGCGTGAGAGCGCTTCAGTAGCTTTCTCACCTTATTCTAAATACACATTGTACGCCAACCGACGACTCTGTCTAGACTTGTAGAGCCAGCCCCGACCTCGGCTCAGGTTCGGTTCGGCTCTCGGGCCCCAACAGCACTCCACGAATGACGTAATTTCTAAAAGCGCCCATGATAACCAGTTGAAGCCGACGACGACGACGACAACAGCCGCAGCAGCAGCAGTCTTCGCACCTCTGCAGCGGCGGCACCCGGCAACCTGTTGGCGTCGACGCCGGCGCTGGCGCTGACTGCAGGCCACCCTCCTCCACTAATGATGAGGAATGGATGGATCGCTGTCTCTCTCTGCTGCTGCTGCTGCTGTTGCTGCGACAGATGATGATGATGACGTGACGTGCGAGATTTTGTTGATGTGCGAATGCTGATAAATTATTATAAAGTTTTCTGTGTTTCATTTAGTTTTTTTTGTTATTTTTTGGTTTCATTTCATTTGTGCCGTTCATTTAAATGTTTTTTTTTTTTTCTGCTGCCGTGTCAGCTTTGGAGGTCAACGCTGCGCGTTGTCATTTTTCCCCGCGGTTTTTTGGCAAGAATTTGTTATGAAAATTAATATTTAATAAAACTTAATTGAAACAAGGAAGCTTTTGATACACACGACAGACCCATCATTCCTATGCCAGATTTATGTATGTACATACACACATATATATGTATATCTGCTAAAGTAATACGACGTGAATACAACTGAAACTTCTTCAACAGTTTCCGGGGGTGGAAGGCGGAGAATTCCAAGTAGGTCATTCCATTGTGCAAAACGCTGCGAATAACACATGATTAACTGTTTTCCCCCCACCTTTCAATTGCATATCAATGGAGATAAGCCCCAAGAATTTCGTAGTGTAGATAGCTGGCTATCAAGACAGGGGGGGAGAACGCGAGAGAGAGAGAGAGAGAGATCAGCAGGCGATGGTGAGAGAGCAAAATAAAGGCACTACAGCGCCACCTGTTGTTGTCTCTTGGTGCGTGGGCACCGCTTTGGCATTGAAAAGTGATCAGATAGGGATAGAGAGAGCAGTAGAGGAGGGTACACTGAGAAAAATTCATATACTTTTTTTCACCTCATTTTCTGATTTCATTTTTGTGGTATATTTCTATTATATAATATTTTTCCAACAGTTCTCCGAAATATCAGCCAAAAAGACCCCAAAGAAACCTTGGAGTTGGATGTAGCATAGTTTACATGCAATACCCGTAACTCAGCCGATTTTTGGCATAGGTGATATTTTTTAAATGCAATTTCGACCTTGTTTTTGTGCAGTGTGGCAAAGATAACGACAGAGCGGCGGCGTACTGTAAAAAGTGAGTGAGAGAGCGGTCGAGAGCGGCGGCCATCGGCAATCAGTTCAATTTATGAAATTGTTTTGCACTTTGAACACCTCCCCACCCCACCACATCGCACAGCCCACCCACCCACCACCAATCTCTGACTTGGGGCGTCAGTGGTTATTTTTATACCAATTTCGTTTCAATTTTGATGGCTTTTAATGTGCAAGCGACCTAATTGCCTCTGTCCGTCCGTCATCCAGTGCCGACGGCCCAGAGCATTGCCAATTGCGAATGAGAATTGTGTCAGCAGCAGCAGCACAGCAGCGACGGCAAAGCGTCGCTGACGTGTACGCTAACGTCGACGTCGGCAATGCACTATAATTAAGAGGGGTACAAAAGTCCCAAAGAGCGTCCCTCTATGCGGCAGCTGTTTCACTTTTAGATTTTGATAAGTGTGAAATATCGCATACAATATCATATGAATCAAAGGCTTATACATATATACACATGTATATTAGCGTAAATATTTTTGTAACTGCCATACCTTCTAGCTAATATACCTTCCGCTGGCGGCCGCAGAGCCGAGAGCGAGCGAGACATGTTTATGCTTGCGCTGTCGTAGACGGTATTATTTGTATTTGTTTTTTTTTTTCTATTTTGTTTTCGATTTTTCGGTTCTGCTGTTAATTGTTTTTCGTCTTATTTTGGGTATGACATCGCCCCAGGTGAATAAAACATGCCCCCAGCCAGTCAATGCCCACCCCCTCTACCATGTGTTCTGTTCTCCGAAAGTGGAGCACTTTCGTGGGCCCCCGCCTGCATACTAAGCACCAATCCGGGGGCTCTACTGTGCGCCATGGGAAAAATCGTATAACTTCGTTTTTGTCTTTGTTTCTATCTCGTTTTGATCGATGGACAGCTGTCAAGTGCTGTCGTGTGTGCAGAGGGGTACATATGTGGTTTTGGTAGGGGGTATGGGGGATATGTAGGCATCGCACACGCATTGAAAATTTTAATGCAAACTTGATATATGGCCGATGAATCCGTCGTATCCCCATCGCATGCATCGTAGCCATATTTGTGTGGAAATTACGCGAAACAGCAGAGATCTCCCTCAATCTCAAAAAGTAGTCGAAATGATCTCATACGAAGCGAATGGGAGAATATCTTTATGCATAACGGAGTCCACACAATAACTTTGATTTATTTATTACTGCATTCGGAGTTCCGCTCCGAACCGTTCCTCACAATGATTTGTGATTACTCGTACTTCACATCAAACTGATTCCGCATATAAAAGGCCTCGAAACTCCATCAGAGATTGATCATATTCGAACGAAATACATCGAATATCTCAAAATCCATTCGATACGCAATCACGTAGTTTCGTCGAATAAAATCTATACGATCTGATATCACGATTTCTTGATAAATTCCGATGCTTTCCCGAAATCGTATGTATATCAGATTTGAATCAGATTTCATGAGTTTCAATCTGCACCCAGCGCACTTGAACCTTAATTGAATGAAAGTGTGGTTTATTCGTTTTTATAATTTGAGAAGCCCATAAAAATAGATCCTCCAATTGATCTTGGAAAGATATGAATTCAGTGAGTGGCCATAGCTGATCTGGCGTAAAGAAGTTTTCACCCAAGTGACTGGTCATTCAATTACTGGAAAAATCTGATCTGAAATAAAATTTCCCCACAAAACTTCACAACTCTCCACGTTTAGGAATAGTTTTTTTCCAGTGGTTGCTGAACCTAACATATCTTTGATAGAGTGAAAATAATAGAATAGATTTGCCTATGAGATCATCGACCCCCACCACAAAAATTAACAATTTTATAATCTGAAGATCTATCATAATAATGAGACCAATTATAAGGCTAGAACGATGCCGGTTCGGACAGGGATCCCTTTTGGCTATGATCTCGTTTTCTTACAAGTCGTAGAACGGTAGAGCTAGTCGCCAAGGCCAACAGCCTACGGCAGTGGAAACGTGTTCTACTGTAATTAGATGCACTCCAGATTAGCATATGGCCGCTGGCAAGGTTTGCTATGCAGCCCCGCCACCGCCACCGCCATCGCCTTCGACCAGCTGTTCTTGGACTCTTCAAACAACTGATGAAAGACCCAAGCGGGGCACTAATTCCCAGATAAGATCCGTTCGTTTGTTTGTTTACCAGCCACTTAGGCAAGATACAGATACAGAAGCATTCATAGTACATAGATACAGATACGAAAACCGTTCGCTGACTAACTGTTGTGCAAAGTCAAAAGATACAGAGAACAAGAGTAAAGAGGACAGGCAGGCAGGGGCCAAACTGTGTGTGTGCGAAAGTGTGAAAAGTGCTCAAGGTAGAGTCGCGAGAGCGTAGGACGCCCAATATTGCGCACAGACTCTTCCCGAAAGTAAAAACTCTTTGTATGCACATATATTCGGACAGTTAAGATACCTTGTAATTCGATTTATAGCTTGCACTATAAGAAACTGATCCTGATACTGATACAGACAAAATAATTTTAATTGCTCGAAATATGAACTTTTTTGGCTTATTCTGGCTGTTATAATTATCTCTATTTTTAAGTTTTCGATAGAACGCTGGAATTCGATCGAATACACCTGGATGTATAACTTCAACTTCCGCCTAACTTTTAAAGTGGAAAAACTTTTAAAAAGCTCGTGGTCTGCAGTAAAGTTAGTCTCCTTAATAGTCCCTGTTACACGTGATTCAACCACACCCGATATACCCTCATGCCTTCGGAGTGTAGGGTATGAACATAAATTACCTCAGGCGACGGGTTGGTTTGGTTTGGGCAGAGAGATAAATGTGTGATCTCCTCTGTTGCTGATGTTCCTCTCTTCAGTCCACTTTTTTCGCTGATCCTCTCTTCGTGTTGTAGCTGTTGTATTTGTTGCAAACCGGCAAACACAGGAGAAATGAATACGGCTGTTGGGTAGACGTGTCTAATCCTTGTCGCGCCTTGATCTCAGGTTCTGTCGTGTGTTCCTTTTCTCTCTTTTTCTCGTGCAACAAAAAGCTAATAATTTTAAACTTTTTCTATAATTTTTTTTTGCGTCCGCCAGGTAAAAAAAAACAAACAAAACAAAAAACAATGATCGTGGCTTTTGTATTTGGGTTTTGGGTTTTGTGTGTGGGGCTGCTGCTGCTTCACGGAGCGTTCAGAGCACGTTGCAATCGAGGCACCAAAATAATTCAGACTGAAGTTTCCAATCAGAATCAAAGCCGCGTAAAGTGGACGGCGACGGGCCCAAAGCTTAGACGCTGTCGTCATCAGCTGACGCCGGCAGCAGCAGAAGCAGCAACAGCAACAGCAATAGCAGCGACTGAAGCAGAGAGCCGAGAGATATGACCGAATACGAATACTTACGAATGCGAAGATGACGAGACCCGACTCTGCCTGCCGCACAGTGTCTTGGGAGCGTGCAATTTCTCTCGGATTCCGCTCCGGGCTGAGCTTTGGCAGCGGGCTCTCTCTGTTTTGTCCGTTGCCGGAGCAGGCGAGGACACTGTGGCAGCCACAAGGAGGGTCTGGTCCGCGTTCAGGAAACAAATGATTCAAGCAGATTCCAATCATTGGTTGGATCGAACCTTCAATATTTCCAAATATCAACACGGAAAAAAGGTGCAATTCGGGGACATACCCTACGATTTATTTGCATACATTTCGAACGATTTTTACTTTTTCGAAACCAATTTTACAAGAATTCTATGAGTATACCCTTGGTGTGGTGTATGTATACGTACATACATATACATATAATGTATTTATTCAGTTTAACATGCAGAACGATCCATATAAATTACAATATTTATTCGCTGACACCACATCGAAATGAAAATGTATACATGGAGAGTTATGTATATTGCTTCGCCTGCAATTATTGTTACAGTCACAATGAAGACCTGGAACCTATTTACTATATTCCTTCTTGCCATTCCCGTTTGTAATCCTTTCGCCGGAAGTCCCATTTATAATAGTACGTAAGATTAAGTCGGTTTTTGAACCTAACTTTTAATGGATTTTTATACTTATCTAGCTGTCTGCGTACTCACTGGCGGCCGGCTCAAATGCTATGTTGACAACACTTGGGGCTTCAATCATAAGACTAAAGAATGTTATGAAATCCGCAGGGGCAAAGAACCGTGCGGATTCTTTGATGGAAAAAAGGGCTGTGAGGATTTTTGCCACAGACCTCCGGGAACACAGAAGAAAGGTTGATTTTGTACCCCACTAATTTTTCCCAACTTGTACTAAAAATCCAACTATGTATACTGTGATTCTGTTTTTCTGGAAAAATATAAAAGTTTTCCATAGCTGATTTTCTTATCAAATTATTTGCGCAAAATCACCTATAAGTTCTGCTAATAATTGGATTTCGAGTCTTGGACAGAGACTTCCCTGACCTGTCCTGATTGAAAAACTGGCTATATTTATCTGTGCTAAGTATAAGCGTAATATCTTTGAAATGGTGGAGTCCATAGAAGTTCAGCTTTTTCCCTTTTTGTCTGCTCCACTGCCGCCCACGCTTCAATCCTCTCCTCTCTCGGTTACATTTTTTACAATAATTGATCGTGCCAATATTGAAAATAAATATTGTTTGTTCATCAATGAACGTGTTCGGCCTTGATTTTTCGCAACTTTCGAGAAAGAATGGGATGGGACTCCTTCGCTGTGTCACTGTCACCTTTCCCGTCACCTTGCCCGTGTTTGAATCCACAAATAAATCACTCAATCAGTGCCCGCCGAGGGGTGGGTGTCATTGTTGCATTATAATAGTGTTCACATTTATGTAAACAAATAGGATATATGTACAAATACATATGTATGTCCATATGTATATTCGAAGAGTTTGGGACTATTTCCAGAGCCCTCGATCGGGTTACAATATCGTAACTGGTGAGGGAGGGGCGCCCACATTCAACAAATTTTGTTTTCGAACAAAATTACTCATCGACGAGACGTAAGACAGAGGGAGGGGGTGGGGTGGGAGAATGATAGTGGCGCAGACGTTGCGCAGACGTTGCGCAGACGTAGACGCAGTAGTCGTGACTAGACGAAGCTGAGAGAGAGAGGGGCTTCCACTGTACAGTGGCCACCACTTGCTGCATTTGGCCATTTGCCATACGCGGGTGTCTCTGTGCCAATTCGATTCTGGCTTATTGATTTATATAGCGTCGACGGCGGTGGCAGCGACAGCAGCAGCGACGGACAACCCACGCCGGGGCTTAATCGAGTCGAATCGAAACGAATCGAGTCTGGCCTCATGGCCAGACCTGAATCGTGAAACAGCCAACGCTCTCTGCTCTGCTCTGTTCTGTTCTGTTCTGTTCTGCCGAATGCCAGGGATGCACATTCTTTGAAATGTAGAGCAGAAATGCCGAAGGAGGAATACTCTGACTGTCAGCAGCAGCAGCATTCGGTTATCTCTCTTTCACGCACACAAACTTAGAGACCCAGCAGAGCTTCCATCGCATTTAAGTCAGGCCTTGCATGACATCATCGCCAGGAGCTGATCAGATGAGTGGACAGCAGCACAGAGAGGAGTATAAAGGCAGCGTAGGCAAGCAATGCAGCATGGCAAAAGGAGAAGAGAGCAAAGCATCTTAGAGAGGATCCGATGAAAGCGCTGGCTGACAGAAGAATAAAGCGCAGACGAGGGGGAGTTCTCAGTGTTCTCTACCTGCTCTTAGGTGTACATACATATGTGAACCAGGTGAGGCACACTCCCGCTGTTTGAGTGGCCACCACAATGATAGAGAGCGTTCTTTGGCACTGCCCCACCTTGTAATAATACACTTTGGCAGATACGCGGGGAACAGGCTGACCAGTGAGAGAGGGAGAGAGAGAGAGAGAGAGAGGAGGAGCAGGCAGGCAGGCACGACCAAACGCAAAATAACAGAAGATAGCGGGGAGGATGCGAGGAAGGGCAACTTGATTCTGGCAGGCCAGAGGCCAAAACGCTGAAATTGATTCATGGCCAATGACTCATCCGAGGCTTTATCATCCAGCAGCAGAGAAGAAGGCAGCAGGCAGCGCAGCCGCAGAAATGCCACTGCGCAGCTTCCCAATTGGCCGGCCGGCTGGCTGCGTCGACGTCGACACCGTCGCTGACTGCGTGGGCTGTGTGGATCGTCTGCTGCGTCTGCTATACCCTCGATGGCGGTAATATTATTTTGACCACATTTTTGCCACACCAGAGATAAAAGCATCAGTAAACCAATAAACTGTGTATATACATATACATATTTATTATTACGTCTTTCATGATCGGGCTACTATATCATTTACCATGGGAAAACACCCGTTGCTGGTGCTAAAAAACGGTTGTTTTTCTAAGTGGAAAGTTGCAGTTTCTTGTCTAATCTCACCTTATCTTATCATTCAACAACATTTGGAACAATTAGCTAAAAACCCATTCTTAGTAAAACATTTGTCCTTTGATTTGGTTCTGATATTTTTTGGTTTTTCTCAGAGCACTGGGAAAGCTGCTCAAAATTTGTTGACTATATCGAAGATACCATGGACTATAGATACCATGAGGGTATTGAAATCTTCGACCCTGCATTGGTAGATACATATTTGTGTCTTGTTCTTTATTGATGCAGATGCCAGCTTTTTGTAGATACATACATAGATCATTATTTGGTCAGGTCTCTCTTATGCGTCGTCGTCGTCATCGTCATCGCTTTTCCATTGATTTTTCTAACGACTTTTTAACGATTATTGCCAGCGTCTGAGCCAAGTCAGGAGACGAGTGGCGGCCCACGCCGCGCGACACGACTCGTCGCGACGCGACAACAGCCAACGAGAACAGCAACAGCAAGAGGCAACCCCATAAATGACCCAATTTGGTCAGGTTGAACTGGGTTGGGTTGATGGACTGAGCGATTGACTAAGTGAGTGACTGGATTGAGTGGATCCCAATCCCATCTCTGGCTATGGTCCATTCTGGAAAGTGTCGTCTGGGTCTGCTCTTTAAAGGCAATGACAACAGCATCAGGGACGGGTCCAGGTCCAGGTCCAGCTCCAGAAAAGAGGCAATGAACCTTACCGACGAGGTGGGCGATGACGGGAAAGAGAGAAACGGCTAAGATAAAGGTGGAGAAGTGTCCAGAAGAGGTTGCAAAAGTTCGCCTAAAATATCCTAAAGTTGGGTGAAGCATCGTGGAGAAATTGAGAATAATAGAGCGAAGGAAACGAGTGGAATGATTTCCCTTAAATCACTTTATAAATAAAGATCTTGTGCCAGAACTTACCATTTTCCTCAGCAATTCCTCATTTTGTATAGCACCCAAATCGCATTCCAACTCCATCTCAAAAATATCTGAAAAATGGAGGAAACAGAAATAATCTCTAAAACATTGTATGGAATATAAAGAATTTCATTATAAGGAAGGACTTTGAAAAATAAAGATGCATTTATCGGAATTCAGTGGAAAGCAAAGAAAATGGTGAATGGAACTGTATTTTTGCGGAGAGATAGATAGATACATACTCGTATGTACATCAAATGGAACTTAACTAGATAGTTAAGGAGACAAAGCAGATTTTTAAAGATTATCTAGGGAAAGCAATCTTTGTAGATTTTGGGTGATGATGCAATTATTTCAATGTCCATTTCTCACTTTGATTTATTTTAACTTGATGATTTTGTTCATTTTATTTTGCTGTGGTTGGTTCGCTGAGTAATATTATTTGCGATCTATCATGATGAACGAGGCAAGCCAGAAGCAGAGCGTCCCCACACCCCAACAGGTTGTGACATTTCCCCCCTAAATGGCCAAGATCGAACATGGCCAACAGCAGCAGCAGCCGCATCAGCAGCATCAACTGCATGCGAATACGAGTACTCGTAAAAACAAATGACAGAGCCATGAGCAGTGCTGTTGTTGCTGCTCATTGAATTGCCAGCTTGATTAGCACGGGCTCCGATGCAATTTTGGTTAGAGAGAAGCTGACCGGGGGGAGGGGTGCGGAGCGGTGCGGTGTGGTGTGGTGGGGGCCAAAAGCCAAACAAGTTCAAAAAACCACAATTGGGCAAGCCACTCCATCAGCCTGATGAGTTTGAGTTGCCCCTCGGTGCCAAAACACGATTGAACTTGAAACAGAATCGAATTGCTAGAGAGATACTCGTACTTAGGGGTGTCTGAATGAGTTAGGAACTGTAATAAACTGTAAGCTAAAATATCTCAGGGAAAAACCAGCTCCATTGATGTAGAATTGAGGCATACTTTCAGTCTCAATTTGTCTATCTTTCATTGTTTTGTTTATCTTCATCCATACCTAAAAAGTTACTCCATGCATTTTTCTCACATTCATCTAAGCAATCGCTGCTCTATCCAGATACAAAATCCACTGTACTGTACATATAGCATCTACTACTGCATGGGGTCAAAATGAAAATGGGACCCTTGCAAACTCCCATAAAAGGGACACAAAAGGGTCATTTAACTTACCGACACTTATCTATAGACGAGACTGGGCTCTCAAATGGGCTTTGAATTTGCATTTATGCTTTTTACGATTATTGCCATAAATCTTGTCTGACCAAATCCGTGCGAGTGTTCGATAATAAAACGGTTTTTAATTGCCGCACAGCTAAATGCAAGATTTGTGTTTCGATTTTTGGCCATTTATAAATTTATGTGATTCTGTGATCGGATCGGTGACCAGAAGAAGAGATCTGTTGTGATCTGATCTGTGAATCTTAGGGCATTGGCCACACGCCCTCCCACGCTGCATGGATGGCCGTATTTTGTGTAAGGTATGGGTTTAGTCTGGCATACATCTCTTTATTGGTTTTTCGATTTGATAGATGACCCATAAACGCGTTAAATGGATGTTTGACTTGACGTTTGAATAGGCTTTGATTTGAGCCCCCGATGTTTTTGTAATCGCCATTCAAATTTTAATCGAAAATCAGAGAAAGGGACTTATAAAGTTTGCATATGAAGGTAGGATATGAAGATCATACACATATAGGAACAATTGTGGATATATAGATAAATAGATGAGAATATCATAGATAAAATGTTCATTAATAGGAAGATCATAGTACAAAGATAGCACAGAAATATAAAGGGCTATGATCTTGATAGACATGTTATGGTATATACATACATACATATACATTCATGTATGTATACTTGTAAAAATACAAGAAATATACATATATGACGATCATATATTAATAACAGATCATTATAGACAGGAGCTCTGGTCGAATGATTAAAGATCAAGGATCTAGATTATCATGTAAAAAAGATAGATGATCAAGAGTACAATTACTGATATGGTGATGGAAGATTAAAGATAGCTATATGATTATAGCTAGAATACAAATCATACGTACATATGTATACAATTCTAGATCTGTAATAAGCAGATTTTTGAATACTTCCATCTACACATATACACTATAGATAGATGTTTTGTATATAGAATACTATTAAATGATTTCTTTATTTGATCTGCAGATATAGAACTTTGCAAAAACCATACGGCTAAGATATATGTAGATTATAGTCAAAGATGGAAAACCAGAAAACAAATCACATTAAGTCCTCAACCTGAGTAGAGGGTATTCCATAGTCGGAATGTCGATTAGAGAATTTTTGTTTGTTTTGCATGGTTTTTTGTTACGTGCCGCATGCCGCTAGATGGCGCCAGACCATCAGGAAAACCGCAAAAATCACCGCAAAACTGTTAGAATTCCCCTCCAACATTGTATCTCTCTGTGGCACTCACCTGCTGCTCTGCTGCTTCTGCTTGTTGTTGCTTCTGCTGCTGTTGCTGTGGCTGCTGTGCTGCTTATCAGAGATGTCGACTTCGAGGTGGCGGCTTTCGTAACTTGAGATGGAAACGCGGAGCGAGATGGCGACAAAAGACGCGTGGAAAACAACAATTAAATGCACATTTTTTTTCTTTATCTGTGTGTTTGCTTGTGTGGATATGCGATTCGCTTGGCAAATATTTAATCTGTGAATAGTTTAATTTACAGAAAGATCAGGTTGCCCGGGTTTCGGTCTGTGTCTCTGGGCTCTCCTTCGGACAGCGACGGCGGTGGACGTGCGGCTTTGTCAGCGACTTGTGCGCGGTTTTTATCGCATGCAAAGTGTTTGCTTTCCTCTTTCCCTCTCTCTCTCTATCTCTCTCTCTCTGTCTGTTTGATTGACGATTGATTGATTGCGGTTTGATCCGTTGGTTGTTTATTTTTGTAGGGTTGATTAATTAGAGTTCAAGCAATAAAAACATTAAAAAATATTCACGAAAAATAAAAAAGAACGCACAAAAAAAGCACAACAGGGCTTTAATCGATGTCGATGTATCGAAAATTATATCGAAAATCGTTAAGCGAGTACCGTTTGGGTAACGTTCCGTGGGCAGGGGGGGTGCTGAGGCTGAGGGCGGGACTGGTGGCGATGGAGATGCGTTTTTGAACCGTTTGGCACGAGCGGAGGCTCTTGACTGATTGTGGAAGCCCCCGTACTGGCTGCATTTAGGCTCGCTCCCGGCAGAGCGTGGCTGGACGCCAGCAGCGCCGTCGACTGGGACTGGGGCTGAGGCTGGGCTCCCCTTCTAGATATTCCTCTCTCTCTCTTTGGGACTGTCCCCCCTTGTTCAAGATCTGGATGTGGTTCGCCTCGCCTGGGCGTCGCTCATGCTGTCAATACTCTGCTGCCTCTGCATATTTTTTACATACCCCTGAAAAGGGTATTTCAATTTTGATCATATGCTTGTGTGTCCCAAAAAATAACAAAAAAAACTTTTCTCTATTTATTTTTGTGAAACATCTCTTTGAAACGCTAAAATTGAGATACAAAAAAATTTTATTTGTAAATGGATTTTGATTTTCAAATGCATTTCTCTGTAGAAGCAGACGTAGAAAGATTTTAGCTATTAAATTTTGAGCTACGAGGGTATCAAAACTTCGGCGCTTTAAAGAGACTTTTCGTGGCGTTTTTATGTGTATGAATTTTGATCCTAAGAGATAAGGAAAGTGGCAAAAGCAGCGGCAGATCTGAGGGATTAGTTGAAAGAGAGCGAGAGAGAGAGCCTATGTTGTGAAAGAGAATAAGAGAGTGGTGGGCCGGAAGGAGTGGCGAATACCAAACAACTTACTAATTCTTGGGGACTCTTCGGAGATGAAAAGCACAAAATCATCTTGATATCGACAGATTTGGATTTTATTTCTACAAATTTTTGTAATTAAATGTCTAATGCTTCTAAAACTCAAAGTGTATGGTAAAAACCAAACACAACAAAACAAAGAAGAAAAACACCAAAGAAATTTTTCTATTTTATCATCAAATATTATTCACTAATTAATTGAATAAATAAATATCTATTTTTTGTCATTGAGAGGCGGGAGAAACAAAGTGAAGGTCAAAGTTTACACACATAGCTTTATAAGCCCTTTGGTTCTCCTTCATAACTTATCTTTGGCTCTCTCTTCATCCAGTAAGTAATGAAAATAGTCATGTGTTTGTCTTCCAGAAAGACATACAAAAAGAGAGTCCCAGCAAGAGAGTCCCAGCTTGATCATCCCAAAGATAAGGTGAGTCATTGCCGCTCATCAGTCCTCTTCTTTTTATTTATCTACCAACAAAATATGTACCTATGTACATATCTATGTATGTGAGAATGCTCGTTCTCTGGGCACACCCTAAATTAATACACTTTGGCTAATCCCTTCGGCATGTGGCTCTTCCTCAGGTGTGGGCAGGTGCGAGAGAGATGGACGTCGGCGCTCGCATGGCCTTATCGCGAGTGCTTGTCAAAATGGTGTGGACGAGGACGAAGCTGTTGCCGAAAACAACGCGAATTTCGAATGCCACAGGGTCAGTGGGGCATACTGTTTTGGACAGAACCACCTGACAATGATCATCATGATGCTGCTGCACTTGCTCGGGCGCCATTGTGCGTGTCTGTGCATGCGTGTGAGTGTGTTGCGCGTGTGTTGAATGTCAACCAACGTCAGCGATCAGTGTCAATTGCATAAAAATCGGATGAATCGCCTGCAAATTCTAGGAAAACATTGTTGTTTATGCAACTGGCACAAGGAGAGCAGCAGCAGCAGACAACAGACAGCATCAGGAGCAAAACGCACGTCCCACCCAACAAAAATATCTTCAGTTTTGTTAAATTTTAACATTAGGACTGGCATGCCAACATGCTGCCAGCAGCGAAATGTTGCTAATGCAGAACTAACGGGCAGCGCAAGCAACATCTGCTGCCAAAGGGCTGGCTTCACCTTGACTCAGGTCTGGAAATGAGTGAAAGCCATGCCCAAAACCGCACTCATTGTCCACGTTTGGGCACTGTCCTTGCTGCCTGTCCCAGGCTGTGCCTAGGCCTGTGCCTGGGCTGACGTCAGCACGTAGGCAGCAGCTGAAGAGGCGACTGCAACTGCAACGCGCGTCTACAGCATGTTGCCGCCTTAAAAGGTGAGGACAACTCTGCAACTGCCACCGTTTTTTGCCAGTAAAACGCACGAAAGCTCCAACTGCATCACAGCAAAAAGTGGCATTTACGTTTTGTCTTTTATTAATTTATTTTAAGTGATTCACAAACTGAAACCGAAATCGAAAATGAAAATGGAACCTTGGAAGCCCCGAAAAATGGTCAATCGATTTGATTTGATTTGACTCTGGCGACTGTATGGCAGGAGCTGAGGAGACTACCAAACCGTCAAAGGCAAAAGCTCTAGTG
The DNA here is from genome assembly GCF_003286085.1 of Drosophila persimilis. Taxonomy (NCBI): domain Eukaryota; kingdom Metazoa; phylum Arthropoda; class Insecta; order Diptera; family Drosophilidae; genus Drosophila; species Drosophila persimilis. The sequence goes on from NW_020825312.1 coordinate 6,645,383, forward strand.
ACACTGAGAATTGGATATACAAAATATAGTTTACATATTTTCTATTGCTATTCCGACTTTTCCATAGTGCACGATCCTCGTGAATATTACCATCACCCAGAGAAAAAGCCTTTAGAATTGAATAGTTACACTTCCACTTAAAAATATATGCGACCGAGAGTCGAAACTGTAAAAAGAAAGTGTTTTTACTTACACTTTACCATTGATATACAAAAAATAATAATAATTTAAATGAAAAAAATGTGGAAAAATATATTTATTTTCAAGTTTTATATACTAAATATGGGGCGTATTAAAAAGACTTTTTAATTGAGTTAAAGTAAATTCTATTAAATTTCTTAAGCCCCGAATATTTAATTATAATATGGATGTGTTTCTTTTTACCATGCCATTTTCCTCTGATTGCGTTACTAACGCTTAAATAAGACGTAATCAATTTATGAAGTTGTGAGATTGTAAGATATCTCTAAACAATATATGTACATACATATGTACATATGTATTTATATTAATATGGAAATGCTGTTTTGGATTATGGAATAAACAAATCAAACCACGTCTAGAACTAAATCCCGGAATAAGAACTAGAATGAGATGGAACAGATAGCTACTTCCTGAATGTCTAACTCTAATCGTTGTAAAATCATTCTGAATCTTTGCAGATCTTTAGATATACAATTCCACCATGCAAATTGCATTTTGTATTCTCAATTCCCATTTTCTGGGGAAAATTTTGTATCTTCTCGAGGAATCTACAAAGTCTCACCAATGATTCGCAAATAAAGCTCTCAAATATCGAACAATGAGCGGGTACGTTGTGAGCCGCGTCAAGGTCCGCGTCTCTACTTTTATATCCGCTACTCAGTCAGTCTATGTACATATATGTATACGTGAGCTTATGATTTATGTAATTTATGGAATATATTTTATTTGTCGTATGGCATCGCTGTTTTCTCTGTTTCGGGAGATTTTTATGTATTCGATTTTATCTGTTTCCATTTTTCTTTCCATCTGTTTCTTTATCTCTATTCTCATACCATCACCAATCATAATCCAAATCGGCAATGTGTTAGATATAGTCATTCTCTATGATTCTGGGTTTTTGGATTTTTTGTATCTTCAAAATTTTGGACTCCACGGATTTTCGTCCTTTGAAGGGGCGGAGCTGAATTTTGAAATGCACTTGTAATAGTATGAGATTCCAGAAGTCTGGATTCAAAATTTGGTTGCTCTTGCTCTTATAGTCTCTGAGAACTTGGCTTTTAAAAAGACGGACAGGTGGACATGGCTATATCGACTAGGCTATTGATGCTGATCAGGAATATATGCATATACTTTATGGGTCCGTCTGAGTTATGCACACATCCAGTTTCACCACAAATTTAATATACCCTTTGAGTATTCGGGTATAATCATGGTAAAGAGTTGAAGTCACGTCAAAATTTGGAGAAAGATGACTGGATGAAAGATGCTTTTTAGATTATACAAACAAATATATCATATATGTATGTATGCAAAAAGAATAAAGCCAGAAGGCTGATTGCAGTGATCTTTGTGTATACCTTTATAAGGGATGATGTAAATCATTAGAGCCTGAATTGATCAGGTCAGGGATCCGCTCGCAACAATTCGCGGGGCTTGGTATAATCAGAACATCAATATCCTTAGACCATCCCCAGACCAAAGCTCTTGGGTATCTATCCTATAAAAAATGCGCAATAATTTGAACATGAATGAAGTTACTTTATTTGAACTATAAATGTATGCATGGTTTAATAAGTTTAATGGATTTTGTGTTTTTGTTGTTGTGTGGAATATTCGAAGTGAACTCTAAGAACTAATCAGTGCTAATTACAACTTAGTCATATCGTATCGGTATATCATATCATATATGGTGGGTCGGACGAGCTGCCCGTATGATCTCTCTCTCTCTCTTTAAACGTTCTGTATCAATACGATGTATGTATGTAAATGTAGGGTCGATGTTCGATGATATCAATATGAAAGCAACAAAAATTCATCAAATGTGTGCAAAAAATTCAAATACAAAAAAATATTATTATTAAATGTATGATAAATGTATATGGTATATATATAGTATATATATAGTGGAATATGCTGATCTGATATTGTAACTTATGATCTCTATATAGGCCTAGGCAGACTCTGAATAATTCAAAATAAAATCACATCTAATTCGCTGAATGGAAGAAATGGAATAATGGCCAAGACGGAAGTCTATCTCTCTCTTACTCCATGTATCTCTCCCGCATCCTCTCTCTCTCTCTCTCTTTCTGAATAAAACTATAGCATTGCATGATCTTAGAAAAATATATGAATAAATGAATGAAGAGACAGAGAGAGAGAGGTAGGGATGATACGTAGGAGGCAAGAGCCTATGCTATATCAACAATATACATAGTCATCCCCTCCCCCGCCCGATACGAGGGGGATTCTATAATTTTGGCACAGCTTGGGACACCTCTTGATTGCTTGGGGAATGGCCTGGCTGGTTTTGGTTTTTGGGATAGGATAGGATAGGGTTGGGGTTGGGGTTCTCTATTCCTAATACTAATAGGTGTCTTGGTTTAAGATTCTCTTTTACGAACTAAACTATTTGTTATACTAAGTGCTGGCTAATACATAGTATATGTATATGTACGATTAACGATTAGCGCTTAGTGAATACTATGAAATACGAATTGGAAGAGCGCGAAAGGAAGAGTTGTCAAGGTTACAATTGTTGCTGTTGCTGTTACGGCATTGCTGTTGTTGCAGTTGGTTTTAGGGTTCGAGCAGCTCGAACGCTTGGCGGTACATTCTACAATATATCCTATTGAAAAAAATATATTATAGTAACGAGGATTGCACACACACTGAGATTATGTAGTAGGAAGTAACTTAAAAACAAAGTGGAAGAGATGTGGGGGCAGAATGGAGACCGCATCGGTGGGAGGGGGGACATGGTTCGCAGATCGCCTGTGTTTCCATCTGGTTTCAATCTGTCACGCCTAGATGGACCAACTGCTGCATGGTGCGCTGCAGGTAGGTGGGATCCGGGAACATATTAAACTGCGTCTTGTGATCGACACTATTCCAGATGACTACGTCCTCCCGGCCCGTGGTCACCGATCGTCCAATCGAGAAAAGCAGGCGCCGATCGAAGGCGATCTTCAGGAAGCGCAACACCTTGCGGCCCAGCGGGCAGTCGGGCAGGTAGCAGATACGCGGAAAGCCCACGGCAAAAAATGCACGACCCGGATGCGGATGCTCGGATGTCTGCAGACCAGAGGCAATGCTGTCAAAGAGAGAGGGAGACGGCTATAGATGGATACATGGGATCATATATGATTTGATTCTCACTCGTAGACAATCTGTATGGTGTTCTGGCCCTCGTGACCGGGCAGGTTCTTGCTAATGATGCTCCAGGACATGCTGCCGATGGGCTGGTTACCCACCTTTTCACCATAGACGATACCGCACACGGGACACTCAATAAAGAGGTTCTGCACAAGCGAGAGAGAGAGCGTTAGAAATAGAGTCTCCTTATCCTTGTCTATTCCATTCCCATTCCGTACCTTGTTCATGTCGTTCTGCTGGTCAATGATCATGCCATTGAGGCACTGGAGGTGCATCAGATGCTGGCAACGACTCAGCGATATGGCCGGATTCTGGGCGGAGTGCACCAGCTCCTCCATGCACATGGGACAGGGCTGGGCATTGGGCCATAGGGGCGGCTCTACCACCTTCACGAATCGCGATATCATGTCGCTGGCCGGATCCACGCCCACAATCGAACCGGCGATTGATTGCTGCTGGAGTTGAAGCTGGAGCTGCTGCTGTTGTTGTTGCTGTTGCTGCTGGTGCGGATGCAGAGGCAGCGGTGGCGGCACTGGGGCCCGTTCGCCCAGCGATGAAGGCGGCAGCGATGGCACAAACACCTCGTCACTGCCCAGGGAGCAGTCGAGCAGATCATTTACAGATATGGCAAAGTTGCGGCTCCTAAGGCTCTCCTTGCTCTCGTGGCTGAGGTAAGTGGAGACGGTGTCCACGCTCGGGCGTCGCCGGTGCGACTTGACGCTGTTCGTATCCGTGTCGGAGGCACGCGTCCGTGACCGGGACCTATGCGACCCGAGGCGGCTGCTCCGCTGCGACTGCAGCGATCCCTCCGAACAGCGGCTGTGGTGGCTGTTCATCGACGAGGTCACAATGTTCTTGCCGTGCGTGAAATGAGAATTAGAGATGGTGTGGGCGTGGGCGTGGGTGTGGGCATGTGTGTGTGTGTGGGGGTGCCCGTGCGAGTGTGGCATATGGCTGCTGTGGTGAAGAGTGTGCGTGGAGGCCGAGGCCGATGAGGAGGAAGAACTGGCACTGGCTGCCGGCATGCTCGAGTGCTTGGTGCTGCTGCCGAAGATGTTCAGATTGTTGAGTATCTGACGCAGATTGGTCGTGGATATCTCGCTGTGCTTCTTCGGCGGCTTCCTTGGTGCCGTCTGATGATGATGATGATGCTGCTGCTGCTGTTGATGCTGTTGTTGCTGCTGCTGCTGCTGCTGCTGATGATGCATCTGCTGCTGTTGCTGCTGCTGCGCATGATGATGGTGATGGTGGGTTGCAGGCAGCGGATGCTGTTGCCGATTCATGGGCATTCGATGGAGCGACTTGCTCTCCACCAACTTTGTCAACGTGGTGTAGTTGCTGGCATTGCTGCTGCTCTTCAGCTGGATGGCCTGCTGTGGCGTGAGCTTCACCAGCGGATAGGGAGCTTGCTGGGTGCGCCGTATGCTGCGCATCGGTCCGCTTGGCTGCCGCAGCTGGGTGAGATTACAGAAATTGATGGTGTAGGGGAGCCCGATGTTGGTGCGGCATAGATCTAGCGTTTGTTCGCCCTTAAAAAAGAGAGAATTCGAGAATCTATTGGGAAGCTCAAAAAGAGAGACGGAAAGACTCACCCGCGCCCAGGCATCCTCGATGATGCACTGCACATGCATGTTGTAGGGCCGCCAGTCACTGTTACTGTCCGCACTGCCGCCCGACCACTCCCACTTAGTGCCTTTGCCCGCCGGCGAGCTGGGGGCATAGAACATGCGCCGCACCCCAATCGTGAGCAGGCCCGTCTCCGATTCGGCCTCCGACTCCTGGGTCATAGTGCGCACATTCACGTAGTACTGCTCCAGGCTGGGGTCTGCGTCGCTCAGCATCACTCGGGTGAGTTTCTTGGCGTGCGCCCGCTCCAGGTGCTGCGACACGGCCGGCGAGTAAGGCAGCCACTTGCCGCCGCGCGACTCGAACTCCCACACGCACACGGCATGGGTGTGATTGACGGGGGGCGGCGCAGGGCCAGTGCCAGGCCCTGCTGGTCCGCCCGCAGCGCTGCTGGCCATCGCGCACACACACACACCGATTGGAGGAGGGATTGAAGGATGCACTCACACCATTGCTACTAATGGTTCCGCGGAGCAATCTCTCTATTTAACTGCGTGGTAACTTTTGGTGACTTTTTGGCTGACACTGCGCTCTGCTCTGCCACTGACACTGCCACTGCGACTGCGTGCGACTACGAAGATGAGCACAAAATAAACAAAGAAATTAAAAATGGTGGCCTGGCTGGGCTGGTAAGTGCATCGCTAACTGGCGCTGCACTGCGTATGCATAATGGTTTCCGATTGGGAGAACAAATCACTCGATATGGGGCGAAAACTAACTTAATGCACACGGATTAACTGAGTGAGCCACTTAATTAATTAAGCATCTAGCGCAAGCGCAGGAGAGAAATTGTCGAAGAGAAGGTTTATCCGACCCTCAGAAATATACCAAAATATACCGTCTCATTTCAAAAATATACCGTAAATATACTGACGAATTCAAGTTCTATTATACATATTTCTCGTTTTTGATATTCAATCGAATATTACTAGCTAGATAGATCTCTCAACCCTGCCCACATATTTTAATCGAATAAATGAACCTACTTTCTACTTGACTGGTTTCTTTTAAATGCTTGCTTTTATTGGATTTTTAATAAAAAAAAGATTTTAGCGAAAAAGGTCAAACAAAAAAACCGTAATCTGAATAAGACTCTTAGCGCTGCCCACTAAGCTCTATCCCATTGATGAATAAATTTATTAGAAGATTGGCTTGTTTTTAGTCCTTTCTTGTATTGTATTTTGACTAAATCAAGGTTTAAACAAAAAAGTTAAAGACAAAAATAATGCAAACGTAGGTGAGTATAGAAGAGTATTTCTCACCACAAAATAAAAAGCAAATCAAAAAAAAAAATAAGACCAAGACCGAGCAAACTTGAGCGCCAAATAGAAATAGTTTGAAAATTGAAGAGCGACAAGGATTTAAATGAAATCCATTACAATAAATAATGAACGGTACGATATGAAAGAGCGAAAAATAAAAAAAAAAAACCCGTCGTATGGAAGCTACTAAGCCGTTTGTTCTTAAATATACCTTTAAAAAGTAAATTTAATAGATTAATCGCAGGCGAGAAATTGTCGACAAGGAGCAAAAAGAGCTAATAAATGCCAACGATTAAATACCACACAAAATACCAGACAGATGACAAAACAAAACGATACCACGGTTTTTGGTATTATTGCGATATTAAATGAATCAATGTTTTCGATCTTTAAAAAAATTAAATCGTATATGTCAATTGTAAATATTATATTTTTGAAATACATTTAATTAATTGCTCAAGAACCCACTGATACTTGATGCAAATTCTAGCTTATTCAACATATTTAGGAACCTTTCCTGCCCAGTTTTTTGAACATCTGGGAATACATTAGTAACGTTATGCAAAAGTTTTTTGAAATCTCCATTTTATTAGCCTTATTCTGAAATCAATTGAATAAATAAATTGCAATATTCCAGAAAAATAATATTATCCCATCCGATTTTGCAGTAATAATAAAAGAAAATAATTTCCGAAGCATATTTTTCAAGTAAAAATCGAGTTTAAAAGTTCGCGCTGGTTGTGTAATATATCGATTGTCATTATATCGATGTTGACACCGATTTTGTTCAGCTCTATCGCAACGAATAGCAGCTCTGAGCGAGAAAATAGCAACCCTGCAACGGCGCTGTCAAGCAGGCCATTTCCGCCGCTGCCACCATTCCTTTACCTTTTTGATCAGCAGACGTAAAGCTGGTCTTTTTTTGCGGGCCGCAAAATATCTGCTGTTTTCGCAAGCATCTTTCAATAAAACCGAGTGACAATGGTTGTTAAGAAGGTAAATAACGCGAGCAATTCGATGAACGCATTATTTCCATGTTAATACCAGTGCTTTTCAATGCAAAACGTTTTGTGTTTGTGTTATTTTTGTTTTGTTATTATTGTGATGTGAAATCGAAATTAATGAATATCCACTTCTCCCGGAACATTGCAGCCCAGGCCAAAGAAGAAGCCAGTGACCAAGAAGGTGGCTCCGGCTCCTCTGGCTGTCAAGAAACCAGTGGTCAAGAAGGTTGTCAACCAGCTCTTCGAGAAGCGTCCCAAGAACTTCGGCATCGGTAAGTGGACCCACCTGCATTTGCATTTGTGTACGTGTGAACTTCCACTGATGGATACTCTTATTTGCTTGCAGGCCAGAATGTTCAGCCCAAGCGCGACCTGTCCCGTTTCGTGCGTTGGCCTAAATACATTCGCGTCCAGCGCCAGAAGGCTGTGCTGCAGAAGCGTCTAAAGGTGCCCCCACCAATCCACCAGTTCAGCCAGAGCCTGGACAAGACCACCGCGGTCAAGCTATTCAAGCTGCTGGAGAAGTACCGCCCGGAGTCTCCCCTGGCCAAGAAGCAGCGCCTCAAGAAAATCGCCGAGGCTAAGGCCAAGGGCAAGGAGGTGGAGCCCAAGAAGAAGCCCAGCTATCTGTCGGCCGGCACCAACACCGTCACTAAGCTGATTGAGCAGAAGAAAGCCCAGTTGGTTGTGATCGCTCACGATGTTGATCCCCTGGAGGTGAGTGTTTATGCCCGTCAGTCCCCCGCGTCTCCCGTCTCTGACTAAATGATGTAGAACTTTGAATTTCTTCAACTGAAAGGCGCCCGCACTCTGTGTGAGAGGCACCCACCATGTGGAAAATTGACAGCTGATTTTGTTATTACCTTAGCCCTTTTGGTCTGAAATGGGTTAAGGCAGGCAAAGACCCAACGGCCACCATACTCCCCTACGAACACGTGCTTTGAGCGACCAAACTAATTTCTGTGTTTTGTTGCATTTCAGCTGGTGCTCTTCTTGCCCGCCTTGTGCCGCAAGATGGGTGTGCCCTACTGCATTGTGAAGGGCAAGGCTCGCCTGGGACGCCTCGTCCGCCGCAAGACCTGCACCACCCTGGCCCTGACCAGCGTTGACAACAACGACAAGGCCAACTTCAGCAAGGTCCTGGAGGCCGTCAAGACCAACTTCAACGAGCGCCACGAGGAGATCCGTCGTCACTGGGGCGGTGGCATCCTCGGCTCGAAGAGTCTTGCCCGCATCGCCAAGCTGGAGCGCGCCAAGGCCCGTGAGCTGGCCCAGAAGCAGGGTTAGAGAACACAGCCTAGCAGCAGCGTACAAGACCTATGCTATAAGGTGGAGACTTTAAGTACACATCAATGATTTGAACGGGCAATGACTATCTGCCTGTCCACTGAGAAACAATAAACTTTTAAGTGTACAATTTTTTTGTTTTTTTTTTTGTTTGTATGTGCGTGCGAGTGCTTGGACGAGCCAATCTCGGGTTGGCGGTCAATAAATCAACCATAACTTCTATCCTACATGTGAAACGGAAAAGTAGCAAATCGAAAGCCGAAACATTTTGTTTCCGAATCGATCTGTACCCTTTCCAGTTCAAATCCGTGAACCTTTAATACGATAGCTGTGGAAATAGACGGCATATTGTACTTTCAGCATACAAATTAATGTTTATTGATCGTTTGAATGGATTTGCTCTCAATATCTATCCATAAGATTAATTGCCTAATTATTAAATTTGGGCCATGGAATCTTTTACCTTAGGATGGCCAACAGGCGGACTATTCACAACGCAACTGTTGGCCAGTTGACCATTAAATACAATTGTGTCATAACAAAATTAGCAATTTGTTATAATTCAATGGAAAAAAACATGTTTTTTGTTGGGACAAACAAACCGTTCTGTGCGCTACTGCCACAGCTGGCAGCGCTCTGCCGCTTTGTTGGTCTGGCAGCGCTCTTTAGCTGTTCGGCCATGTCTGGCAACTCTCTGCGTCTATGGTCTTGGTCTGGCACCACTAGCCATAGCGGTAAATACGAAATTAAGTGAATTTTAGTTATATTTTTTAGGGATATATTATTTAAAAAACATTTACGACTAAAGGGAATCATATTTTGGAACGTTCCGTTTTAACAGCCCGCAGCTTGATGCTTTGAATGGCCTCGTGCAGGATGCTGAGGACCATGTCCACGCGTTCCACGGTGGCATTTTCGCCCATGAGGCCAATGCGAAAGACGTGCTCCACAGTGGGGCCCAGGCCACCGCTGATTTCCACGCTATATCTGTTGAAAAGGAAGCCATGGATGAGTTTGGTTAGTATGGCGCAATTATGCTCCCAGAAGATGGATTCTCAACTCACTTGCGCATGGCGTACTCTGCCACCTTCTTCCAGTCGACGCCGAACGGTACCTTGATGGTGTTGACGGTGGGCAGGCGCTCGTCCTCGCGCTGCACAAACATCTCAAGGCCTAGCTCCTCGATGCCCAGTTGCAGGCGACGCGAGCACTCCTGGTGCCGTCGCACCACCGACTTCAGGCCCACGGCACAGAAGTGCGCGAGAGCCTCGCGTAGGCCGTACAGCAGCGTGGTCGAGATGGTGTGATGATAGATCCGCGGCGTGCCGTAGCAGCCCCAGTACTGGCCGATGAGTAGGATATCGAAGTAGTAGACCTTCGGCTTGGTCTTGCGCTGCTTGATGTGGGTGAGGGCACGCTTGCTGAAGGAGATGGGCGTGAGGCCAGCGGGGCCGCCGAGCGACTTCTGCGATCCCGTATAAACCACATCCACCTTCCACTCGTCCATGAGGAACTCGGTGCCGCCCAGCGAGGCCACAGTGTCCACCACAAGGAAGCAGTCGAACTGACGGCACAGCTCGCCGATCTCCCGGATATTCTGCTGAATTATGCCCGTTGACGAGTCGCCCTGGGCCACAAAAAAGATACGTGGCCGGTGTGTCTCGAAGGCGAACTTTATCTCCTCATGGCTTAACGCACGCCCAAAACTGGCCTCCACAAGGCGTACATCAGCGCCATAGCGACGGGCCATGTCAGCGGCGCGATGTCCCCAAACGCCGGTAATGCCCAAAAGGACAACGTCTCCGTCCTCAATCAGATTGCAGAGTGACGCCTCCATGCCGGCGTGGCCAGCACCGCTGATGCACATGGTGGCGTCGTTTAGTGTCTGGAAAATGTACTTGATGCCCTCCTTAACCTCGTCCATAATCTGTGAAAAGAGAAAGACGCCTTGTACTTTGGATGCCAACGGAGCCACAGCTGATATGCCAGTCCAGCCACTGAGGCTTGCAGTCTTTACGAGCTTTCAGCTTGGCCTGCAGCCCGATCTTGTGTTAGATGGCGGTCTCCCTGCCTGCCCCCATCCGGATTGTAGTTCTAGGTGTATGTAGAGAGTAGGGTGCGACGTATTGAGAGATCGTTGCATTCGAGTACATTGCCTGCTTAAGATGGTGATGCTGACTAGGGTAATCTCTGACCCCCGCCCCTACTCATCCATTGTATCTCAATGTTTCATATCAGGCCTGCTGATAAGGTAACTGGAGCAACCTCAAAACGGTGCATAACATTAGTGCAAGACCAGTTCAACACTTGACTTGAATCCTGTTCAAAAAAAGATCACGGTATTGGGATCCGGTACCCACCTGCAGGCACTCTGGATGCATGTGGCCCAGGACCGGATTGCTCATGGCCTCCAGAACGCGATGCGAACAGTTCGAGGGTCCTGGACCCATCAGTGTCTTGCTGGGGACATATAGCGGGCGCTTGAGGACCAGAGGCGGTGGCACTTCCATTTCTCTCTCTCTGTTTTTGCCCTGGAAATCGGGGGTTTACGTAACCAGATCTCTCTGTTTAGGAAACGAACGGCTTATCACAGTTTTCGCGCGTACACACAACCACACACAAAAACACAAAACAGGTGCTGGATTGGATTCGTTCTCTGACAGATCTCAAGTGGCTCTCGCTGAAAGACCGAGATCTAACTGAAACGATTCGGTTGGACAATGGTGGCTTTATACGTGTATGGCTCATCCCGCTGGTGGCTGGCTGGCTGCTGGGCTTATCGATGAACGCACTTGAACATTATATTAAATGATGCGCTCTCTTCCTTATCAGATGGTTGGAGAGGGGGTGTTGGGCTCTGCTGGGAGCAACTACGTCGTTCGCACGAAATCTCCGTGTGATAGCCTTCGAAAGGTTGGACGGAATGGTCGCATTGTGAAATTCGCCGAACCTTGAGCGGTGAGGAGAGGAGAGGGGCGTGGAAAGTGGTGAAGGCCGATGGATGCAGGGTTTTGATGTGGCTTCGGCACCGACCAGAACCATACTGCTCGCCCAACTGATAAGATTCACGGATCGTCTTCTAAGTGCCTGATTTTTCCCACCAATCCAGCAGTGATTGGTGAGCATTATCTTTGGCATTAGTCGGAAATGCATTGACCAGGGGGTCAGTGTCGGCTATTAAGCCTGGTCAGCACAGTTTTCGTATTTCGTTTGTGGTGAAATTAGGTATTTAACAACCGCTGGCGGGGGCACGACTCACGTTAGTTCGTTCTCACAAGATATAAGAAAACGAACCCTTAATTTTTTTGGTTTGTCGGTTTAAAATTGAACAACAGCATATGTGCATACGTACATACATATATTGAAAAATCTACTGCTTATAATTTTTAATGGTAAACATTAAAATGTAAAATTAGTCAACAAAATAATAATTTATTTAAAATAAATCTTTATTTTCAGAAACGGCCAAAAACCATAACGATTTCCAGGACTATCACATAATTTATATCAATTCTAACTTTTACAAAACGTAATAAATCATTACATAAAATCGATATGGCAAAAATATGTATTAAAAGCCTGTTGAATGGTTATTTGATATGAATGCTACAAAGCTGCTGCTGCCACGTTTAGACAAGCCTTAAACGATTAATTGTTTATTTAACAGTTTCAAGACATGTCTATCGATATATTGATATCGGATGTCACGGTGCTATCGTCACACTGGATTTGTGTGTTAATACATATTAATTCATTAAATATATTATTTTCTTATTATATTTATCCCACAAAAGTATCGATGTTAATATTTCGCTATTCAAAAAACAAATAACGCGTCTTTCTTGCTTTTTTCCCTTTGTCTAGGATTTAATGTTCCTTGGTATGTTCGATGCGAGTTTCTATGCAAGTTGTATAGCTTGTACGTCCAATTTCCACGCTCCAACGGAAAGACCTCCATCAGACCTTCCAAATATCTGCTGTCTCCAGCGTCATCTTTATGTTATTATGGATGAAATATTACCCATTAAGGGAGCATTGTGGTCCGTTTCTTCTAAAGTGGTCCTTGCCAGCACCACTGCCTCTGTTCAGTAGAATCCAGTAAACATTTATCCGGCTGTCACTGTAGACACTGGATATGTTGTCGAGTTGTGTCCGGCGGCGGACTGGTTCGAGTGATCGTGTGTGGCGAGCTGGTTGGCCAACCACGATTCAACATTACCTTTATATATCTCACTTATCTGTGCTCTCGATGGAGCACTGTCCCATAACAACAACAACACAATAACCACAACCTACGCTACGGGCATGGCGTAGTCTTAATATAACGGATCTTTCGCTCCACGCTAGGGCTGCAGAGACTATCGATAGAATCGATGGTCTATAAATTTATATAAAATTATGTTAATATATAATATTATATTTATAATATACTACAATATATAATCACTGGGCTGGACTGTTCCGTTACGTTACAATATATGTGTAGCCATGTCGGCTCGTTGCTGTTTGCAACAGTCGATAGTGCTGTGTCGTGTCGATAACACCTTCTGACTAGGGCTGAATAACCATAACATATTATATATAAATAAATATTCTAACAAACTGGAAACTAAACCTTGCCATTGTTGATGAGCCCAGCAAGAACACAAGGAGCATGGAGCAGGGTGGTGACAAAATATATGACGACTTCTTCAACGGCTTGCGCAGGTGAGTAAGCAATAAGATGGAATCATCTTGGTCCTCAAGTAGCTCTTATCTGGTTTAATGTTAATCTTCAGCAACAATGGCCCACGGAACCTGAGCCAGATTTTCGAGGATGATGTCAAGCCGCTGCAGAATGAGTCCCGCAACATGCGGTACCAACCATCGTCGGTACTGAAGCACCAGCAGCGACAGCAACATAAAATTGAAAACAAAGAAAAGCCCAAGTCCGCTCTAAGCCAGAAGTGGAATGTGGAGCCCGGCGTTTGGACCACTGTGATAGCCAAGGTGGCGCACGCGTTCAGTGGCAGCAATAATATGGGGCGCGTGGGCGTGGCACTTTCCCTGCACGGCGATGGAATCGCCAAGTTAATTCTATACAAGACAAAGAGCAATGTGCTAGCCAGCGTGGTGCTAACGGAGGCGACCGCATCTGTGATTGAGCGCGAGTCCTACATACAGTTTTACGCTGATGACAAGCGCTTTTGGAGCCTGCGCTTCGACCTGGACGCGGATGAGCAGGATATTATCAAGGCGTTGCGCAAGTACGATCTGCCATTAACGTGTGACAGTGCCGCTTCCAGCTGTAGCTCGTCCTCGATCTCCGATCAAGACAATAAGCCGGAGGCAAATGTCAAAAAGAAGTCGACAACGCCGCAGCTTCAACTGCAGCCTCCCCAGCCACAGCCTCGGTCCCGTCTTGGTCCGAATGTAAGCAAAACACATCGCCCGTCCGAGGAGCGTCCATTGGCAGACGATGTTTTAATGACACCGGTGCCGCGCGCCATTGGGCTCAGTCGCAGCGGCAACTTGTTGCCGGTACGTCCAAACGAAGAGGAGATTCACGAAAGCCTAATAGTATCCAAGAGGCTGGGGGACTCTGGCAACGAGATGGACAAGAAAATGGACACCATACTGCAGGCGATGCATCTATTGGTAAGCGGCGCTAGCAGCAGTACACAACTGAATGAGAAGCATCAGATCACAATGGTCGCCGGTTCGGAGAACTCGCATGAAAGTGAGGACGAGCTGATCGAGCTGGAGCAGAAGTTACTCAATCTGAAGCGCGAGAATCGCACACTTGTGAAGAGCCTCCGGGCCAAAGAGCAGGCGCTGGAAGAGTTGCGTACGACCAGCAGTGCTCTCGGCGAGCAAAACAAAGAGCTAAAACAGCAGAACACTGCTCTACTGGCGGCCATGGCCAGCAAGGCGTACGAACAGGCCAACAGTACCTCCACTAGCTGCCTCAATTGCGAGCAATCCGCGAGCCTCATATCTGTGCTCAAGCGTCAGGTGGCGGCTCTACAGAGTGCCATGGAGACGACGGCTTGAGCAGATGCCGCTGGTGGTCACAGAAACAGACATTAGAGAGATCAAGCAATGCTATATTTTCGTATTATGTTTTCCAATGTATTAAGCGTGCTTTTAGGATAACGATTCGTGTATCCTTATCCCCATCAAATAGAATATATTTATATATACACTAAGAGAAAAACACATTTAGGTGGATTTTCCTTGTTTTTTTGATTTGTACAAACTATTTCTTGTATTTGCAGCATCTTGCAGTATCATCAAGTTTCTTCATCGCTTAAACTTAGGGGGTTGTACAAGTCTAGGGTTCAGTGTTTTTTGGGAGCTCGGAATTGGCATTATCCGGCAGTCTACAAAATTGATAACGTTTAGCTTGTCCCCTGATTCGTTCAGGAGGGGGTTATATTCGTTATCATCATTTAGTGTATCTTTAGCGTCGTATAAACAAGGTAGTACTCGTATAAAGGTAGTGATTCTTGTCACTGTGGAAGTGCATCGGTATCGTCTCTTGTCGGACTCTGTCTGTTGTCTGCTTCGACAGCTGACAAAGTAACTTATGGCCTAATGTATAACTCGTCGCGGCTTCGTCATTTGCTTACACCTAGTCGGAAATCAAACTAGATACGGATAGTGCTTTGGGCAGCCACACAGCCACAGCAGCCACAGCACCACAGCTGCTGGCAGGCATTCCTTCATCAGTTAGTTAATATGTAGTTAGTAGGTGTCGCTGTCGCTGAGGCTGCTCAGGTAGCTGCTTGCAGCTGGTGCGCTCGATCCGCCGGCACGGTGACGCTTGCGCTTCACTTTGGTCTTCTTGCGACGCAGCATGGCCATTTCCTCCGCCTTGCGCTTGTACTTGCCCTGCCGTTTCTTTTTGCGTCCGTATTCGTCCGATTCGCTCGTGCTGGACTCTTCGTTGTCGCTGGAATCCGATTCAGTGTCGCTACTGGATGACTCCGATGTGGATGTGTCCGAGGATGAGGAAGATGAGGTGCTGGAAGAGCGACGGCGCTTCGTCTTCCTGGTACTGCTACTGACACTGCTGCTGTGCTTCTTGGCCAGTTCTCTGTTGCCGCCGCCGCCACCGCTGCTACTGTTTGACTTACTGTTGGTCTTTCCGCCGCCGCCCTCGCTCTTCTTGTGCTTCTTGCTCTTGGTCTTCTTCTTCTTGCGCTTCTTGTGTCGCACTGATTTTTTTTGTTTCGTGTCAGTGGACTCCACCGCCGCCTTTTTATTCCTCTTCGAGCTACTGCTGCTGCGCTTCTTATCTTCTTTGCGTGCAGCAGTCGTGGTCGTAGTGATTGTTGTTGCTGTTGTCAGCGGCGGCTGCGGTGCAGCTGATGCCTCGACGCCGCCTTTCAGCTCCTTGGCCCTCAGCTCAGTCAGCGGCGTCAAGTAGTCCAATTCCGAGTCAGAGCTGGTGCTCTCCACATCGAGCAGTATCTCTTTGTTGGGGTCCACCTGAATGGAGAGCGAGGCGGCTTGTAAATGTGAGGGGGTCAACGTCAACGCTGCCAAACATGCGGCTTTTGCTTACCTTGAGAAAATTCCGGCATTGGTAAGTCAGGTGACCTGCGTAGCCGCATTTTTTGCAGGCCGCTCGCAAGGTGTCCTTGTTAGCGTTGGCCAGAGGAAAGTTCATGTTGTTTTCTGCTCGACTGCGCGCTACCGACAGTCCCTTTTTGCGTATTTTTTCGCCTTTTTGTTAGCGAACCATTTATTTTGCCCTCAAACTGAAATTGAAGATGAGGTATGTCGATATCAATCAAACGATATCGATTTGCGGTCAGTTGTTTGCATGCCTGCAGGCGCGGTATATCGCTATCTGCCTACCTGTCAGGATTGACCATCTCTAGTGGGCAATCCACCTTGCACTGGTAAGATATGATAATCATGGTATTAAGCCTGGAAAAATGAATTACTTTGTTTTGTAAGGCATAAAATGTTGTATTGTTAATACTGCCTCTAACCAATAACAATTGAATGTTGCCCAACCACGGCACATTGATAGCAGCTTAATTTAGCTCAGAGGGTGTGACGTCATCAAGATTGACTCTACTTGGTTGCGCCACCTTCAGACGGTCAGCGCTCTCCGTTGTGCTGGCAAAGACGGTGAAAGTGGGCTTATCGATAGTTTCGCAGCTCTAGTTCTTGTAAAATTAAAATGCTGTAATTTACGGAATTTTTTTTGCACAGAATAACTGTAGTTGCCTCATCACGTAGCACGGCGCGTGGCAAATCGAAGTATCAGCTGTCCCCTCCCCCCGGTTTCAGGCAGGTTCAGGCCCCACGAGCGCGCTACACCATCCCCCACGACGCTTTCACCATTTTCGCACGCCCACACAAAGCACGCAGAACGTAAAGTAGAGTACGTGCGTACATAGGTCGAGTGGAAAGAATCGGAGCAGCAGCGCAGTCAGCAAGATGCAACAGAACGCGGCCAGCAACCCGTTTTCGATGGCCACCTACGTGGACCGGCCGCAGATGGGGCTGGATGTGGAATTCGGCGCCGATCCGGCCAGCGGGGCAGCCTTCTTCCAGACCGATGGCCGCAAGCACGATGACCTGAAACAGATGCTAGACAGCAACAAGGACGGCCTCAAGCTGGAGGCCATGAAGCGTATCATTGGCATGATTGCGCGTGGTCGCGACGCCAGCGACCTCTTTCCGGCCGTCGTCAAGAACGTCGTCTCGAAAAACATCGAAGTGAAGAAGCTCGTCTACGTCTACCTGGTGCGCTATGCCGAGGAGCAGCAGGACCTTGCCCTGCTCTCCATCTCCACATTCCAGCGTGCCCTTAAAGACCCCAATCAGCTGATCAGAGCCTCGGCCCTGCGAGTGCTCTCCTCCATTCGGGTCAGCATGATAGTGCCGATTGTGATGCTGGCCATACGCGACAGCGCCGCCGATCTGAGTCCGTATGTCCGCAAAACAGCTGCCCATGCCATACCAAAACTCTACTCCCTGGATGCCGATCAAAAGGACGAGCTGGTCATGGTGATCGAGAAGCTGCTCTCGGACCGCACCACGCTGGTGGTGGGGTCAGCGGTGATGGCCTTCGACGAGGTAAGCACAAGCTTCCCCAGTTCCTGCGTTACAGAGTAACGATGATTCTTCATCCGATTTCAGGTCTGTCCGGAACGCGTAGATCTCATACACAAGAACTATCGCAAGCTCTGCAATCTTCTGGTGGACGTGGACGAGTGGGGTCAGGTGATAATCATCAATATGCTCACCCGCTATGCCCGCACACAGTTCGTCGATCCTAATGCCGATGAGGAGCTGCTCGACGGGGCCAGCGAGGCGCCACACAATGAGAGATTCTACGACGAGTCATCCAACAACTCCAACTCTTCCAACAGCGATGAAGCCTCCAGTGATGACGAGAAGACCAAATCGCGCCCTGCAAACAGCAGCAGCAACAACGGAGGAACTCCCAGCTCCCCGAGCAGCAGCTATCACATCGATGTGGACCATCGTCTGCTGCTGCGCCAAACGAAGCCGCTGCTTCAATCGCGCAATGCCTCTGTGGTGATGGCCGTGGCTCAGCTCTACCATCACGTGGCCCCCCGCAACGAGGTGCAGTTGATAGCCAAGGCACTCATTCGTCTGCTGCGCTCCCACAAGGAGGTGCAGAGCGTGGTACTCAACTGCATCGCCTCGATGTCCACCAAGCGCAAGGCAATCTTTGAGCCCCATTTGAAGTCGTTCTTTGTGCGCACCAGCGATCCCACGCACCTCAAGCTCCTCAAGCTGGACATACTGACCAATCTGGCGTCGGCGTCCAGCATCTCCCTGATCCTACGCGAATTCCAGACGTACATCTCTAGCAGCGACCGCTCCTTTGTGGCTGCCACCATACAGGCCATCGGCCGTTGTGCGGCTAGCATTAAGGAGGTAACCGAGACATGTCTCAGCGGCCTGGTGCATCTGCTATCCAATCACGATGGTGAGTACACAGCACAGCACATCACAGATCAGAGCTAATCTCTAATCAAATAACATCCCCCTTTGCAGAGCATGTGGTTGCCGAGAGTGTGGTGGTAATCAAGCGACTGCTGCAGACAAAGGCCGCCGAACACTTTGAGATTATCACACAAATGGCCAAGCTGATCGATTACATCAATGTGCCTGCGGCAAGGGCCGCCATCATTTGGCTGATTGGCGAATACAACGAAAAGGTACCGCTGATTGCGCCTGATGTGCTGCGCAAGATGGCCAAGTCGTTTGTGGACGAGCAGGATGTGGTCAAGCTGCAGGTGTTAAATCTGGGCGTGAAGCTCTATCTGACCAATCCGCAGCAGACGTCGCTGCTGTGCCAGTACGTCTTTACGCTGGCCCGCTACGATAACAACTACGATGTGCGCGATCGGGCCCGTTTCCTGCGCCAGTTCATCTTCCCGGCCAACGGCGCCAGCACCGTTCTCACGCAGAGCGCCCGCCAGGTTTTTCTGGCCAGCAAGCCGGCCCCCGTGCCGGAGAGCAAGTACCGTGATACCAACAACTTTCAGCTGGGCTCGCTCTCACACTATCTGAATATGCCGGCCACTGGATACAAGGAGCTGCCTACGTTCCCTGCCCTGGCGCCCGACTCGAGTGTGCGCAACATCCCTGGCTTTGTGCAGGAGAAGCTGCCCAACGAGAGTTCCCCGCTTTCGCACTCCAAGTCCGCCTCGGGCGGTAGCTCTCAGGGCGGCAGCAAAGAACCGCGCGAGAAGGGCTTCCTTTCCGAGTCGGAGGACAAGTCCTCGGCATATTCCGAGTCCAGTAGCGGTAGCGGCACTAGTGACAGTGCCTCCAACAGCGAGGAAAGCGAAAGCAGCGACGAGGAACAGCAGCAGAAGCCTAAGCCGAAGCCGAAACTGGTCAACAGTGAGCCCAAAAAGACGACAGCCGTGGAAAAGGAGTCGACAATGCTGATCGATGCAGGCAACAATGAAGTGGACCCCATTACCACGACGACCAGCAACAACATGAATATTAACAACAGAAGTGCTGCTGGCGATTCAGGAACCTCGGACAGCGGGGAATCCTCATCGTACAGCGGCAGCAGCAGCGGCAGCGATACGGGCAGCGAAAATGAACAGGAAGAGCCCAAGAAGGAGGAGAAGCAGCAGCAGGAGCAGCAACCATCGAAGGCGACTCTAGAGACAACAACAGCTGCCAAGCAGCAAAAAAGCAATCTGGATTTGTTACTCGATCTAGATGACATTCCGCCCATTGGTCCCGTGATGACGCCCTCGCTGGGTGGCTTCCTGACGCCGGGTAATCATATCAAAGCAAAATGTATCAAATTGAACTAGGTTCCTAATTGATTCGCATTCTCCCTTATAGGTACCCCCTTGATCGGCGGCCAGGCTGCCCCTTTGCAGCCGCAGCATGCCCGTAATCGGATCGAGTTGGTCGGACCGTCGCACATCGAGTTCAAGCACAAGGAGCTACTCAACAAGGTGAGCGGCCATGGTCTGCAGTTGGCCTACCGCTTTACGCGTGCCCCCCACCTGTACTCCTCGAGCATGTGCTCCATTGAGTTGCAGTTCCACAATCGCGGCGAGAAGGAGATCGCCAGCATCCGCCTGGGCCAGCAGACGCTGCCAGCGGGTATGCAGCTTAACGAATTTAATCCCGTGACGATGCTGCAGCCGCAGCAAATGGCCAGTGGCATCCTGGGTGTGGACTTCAATGATTCCACCCATGCCATTGACTTGGAGCTGCTGTCCAGCGCTGGCAGCTCGCGGGTTCAGCTGAAGCCGCCGGTGGGAGAACTGGTGAGGGCCGTCCAGATTGGGGAGAGCTGCCATCGCGAGGAGCGCGCCAAGCTGCGGGGCATGAACGAGCATCAGTGCGAGCTGCGCGGCATGCAGCGGGAGATGGTCGATGTGGCAGCGCTGAAGCAAAAAGTCTTCGAGTGCATCAATGTGGCCCACACGCACAGCTCGCCCACCGCCCAAGTGCACTGCTTTGCGGGCCAGACGCTCAGCTCGAAGAGCCTCGTCCTGCTCACCCTCCAATGGCAGACGGACGAGGCCCTCACACTGCTGGTCAACTGCGAGAAGATGGTCATCGGCTCCATGGTGCTCAACGAGCTCCGAAACGCGCTCCAGCTTAGCTTTGCCATGTGAGCAGCAGCGTCTAGCACTAGAATGAGCGAGACGGCGATAAGAAAGCGCGCCCAGAAGGGCAATCGAGAACAAATGATGAAAGCCTCTCACAACGTAAATCTAAGCATTCAAATAGCTATATATATACACATAAATCATGACGATGATTCTATTGCTTTTACTATTCCTATATACAAAAAAAAAAAACAAAAAAATGCAACTACAGCAAGTTCCATACTCCTCCAATTGCTGCCCCAGGTACCAGCTCCTCTTCCCTAGATAGATATGCGAGTGTGTGTACTATTTTGCTGTATGATTCTGTATATGTATGTATGTATGTCGCATGTGTCTCTGCACTATATATATTTGTACTATATACACGTGTATATACATATATGGTTATATCCGTATATGGGATACACTTTTACTTGGATAGTACTATCGTACCCGTACTCGTAACTCGTGTTTGATGTTGTAAATCTGTTGCCTTCGTGCTCTATGCGGCCTTCTTCAAAACGTAGCAAAGACAAACGAATATCGAATCTATATATATATTATTCATACTATTATTATATACAGCGCAAAAACTGAATGATATGAAATGAAATGAAAAACGTAATGAAAGAGTAATAAAAAATATACCAAATGTTAACGCATTCATCTGTCTGAGAAACAAAACATATGTACATATGTACATACATACATATGTATGTGCAAACAAGTAATGTGATCGGATTAAGTAAATTCCCTGCCTTGGTCTGGGAGTGTGAGTATGGCCCCATCACAAAAGAGTATTGTATCAAGAAAGTTATTATTTTCTAGGCCAGCGGTGGGCAGTCTTGCCGCTTTGGTAGCAGTCCAACAACAGAAATACCTTTATTAGTGAAACTTGAGTTGAGCAGCAATGTCATGCACACGACATGTATTTTACGTTTTTAAAGACTGAAAGATTTTGAATTTTATTAGAGAACTGTTGGGAGTATTATCAATATTTTATTATATCTTAACTGTCTTTATACATTATTGGGTTTCATATTAAAAATTCGCAGAACATTAATCATCCTTATTATCGTATTAAAGTACATTCAACGATTGACAATGAAATAGAAAAACTTAAAAATTGTAGGAACAATTTATTTGCGCTTGCGCGCGGTCTTCTTGACCAGAGCCTGGGGCGTTGAGGTGGCCTGGGCCACCAGCATATTGTCCAATAGATCTTTGTCCACATCAGGAAGACTCTTGCCTTCCATCTGCTTGACAGCTTTCACGCTCACTGCCTCACCCTTTGCCCTTTTTTGTATGGGCTTCTTTAGTTTTATGTTAATTTTAACGCTGCCCTTTCCTTTTCCCTTTCCCTTGCTAGTCTCTGGCGCTTCGGCAGCGTCATCATCATCATCAAATACCAATTTAGTCATTATTTTCTTAAGAGGCTTTTCAGATGGACCTGCCATTTCCACTTCCATAGCGGCCAGAACTGCAGCACCAGCGGCTGCTTTGCTCGATGTGGAAGCCACAGCGGCAACAGCACCCTCGTCCGTCTTCAATTTCTTTCTGGGCTGCAGGAGAGAAGGGGTGGAGAGAAGATTGTACATAGAAGATCATAGGGGAGAGGATTGTTTCTACTTACTTGATTAGTTTTTCTTTCTGAAGGCTTCGCAGGCTTTTCCTTCGCAGGCTTTTCCTTTCCTGGTTTAGCTTTGGGTTTCGGCTTAGCCTTTGCTTTATTCTCTTCGGCCGCCACCGCTTTCTTTGGTTTGGGCTTCACCTTCTTGGACGTAGCCTTGGCTTCTTCCTTGGCCTTGGCTTTCTCCTCTGCTTTCTTGGCCCGTTCCTGGGCCTTCTGCTCCGCCTTGGCCTTATTGGCTTTCATTTTTTGCATAGCTTTTCGTTCATTTTTCGTGGTTTCGGAAAGCTTGAATGAAAGTTTATTCTGCACCACTTGACCGCTGATCACGCTCTGCTTGAGCACCTTGTGCACCAGCAAAATTAAGCGTCGCTCGTTCTCCACCTTGTGGCCATTGCTCTTGAGGTACTTGACAATGGCCCGAACCGATGATCCACTTCTACTGTTCAGTGCTTGCAGTGCATCCAGTGCCATCGAGAGAACAGTGTCCTTACGCTTACGCGCCCGTCCGTCCTCAGGGGGCGGAGTGGGATATATAGGCGGGAATGCAGTATCCTCTTCGGAATCTGACATAGAATTCTCCTCCTCCTTGGAGGGCCCATTCACTGCCGGAGCTTTTGTCACTTCTACGGCTCCTTCTTCATCGTCTGTTTGCTCAGCATCTTCTTCATCGTCTGTTTGCTCAACATCTTCTTCATCGTCGGTTTGCACTGTTTTCTTCTGCACATCTGCAGGGCCTTCATCACTTTCGGACCCGAACACCGACCCCTCTGATTGGGACTCATTTCGTTCGGGAATTTCGTTTTCACTTTCTTCAGCCGTACTATTCATCTTGCTACAAATTTGTTTAACAATTACAATAATTTTACAGAGCACAAAATACACAAGACGTGGCGAACACTCAATTTATTGCGCAGTAATGCCAATGTCATACGGTAAAATCGACATATGTACATACATATGTATAATGCAATGGATAGACCAAAGAATACGACAAACTGGCAAAATGGTAGTCACAAAATGTGAGCACTCCAATAGTGCCAGAGATCCCAAAGCCAGAGAACGACAACTCTGAGAGGGAGAGTAACATTCTGCTTTCTTACTCGCTCTTCTTATTAGAAGTAGTTGATGCCTGGGCTTTACAGCGAGCTTTAACTGTAACTGTTCTCTGACTAAACAAGTGAAGTTCAATCTAAGCACTTAGGACATTGAAGGTCGATAGATCGGCCAGCAATTCAAACGCCGATTTCAGCAAAACCTGATATAATATTTCTATGCGATTAATTTTAGAATATTGTGAATTGTGCATTTCATAAAAATGGTTTTGATTTTACCTCCATATATTTTATATATTTTTATACCCGGTACTCGAAGAGTATAGGGGTATATTAGGTTTGTGGTTAAAGTGGATGTGGATGTGTGTAAAACCCAGCAGGAAGCTTTTTCGACACCATAGAGTAAATATATTCTTGATCAGCGTCATTGTCTGTCTCTCCGTCTGTTTTTCCGTCTTGTTTGACGCCTAGTTCTTAGAGACCATAGAGCTAGAGCAACAAAATGTTGTATCCAAAAGACGAAAATCAGTGGCATCCACAATAATCATAGAGAATGGCCTTATCTAGCATTTTGCCGAATCTGAATCTGAGCGGATTAATTTTATAGTCAGAAGGAATATTTGAAATTGCAGTGCCTACGCAACGCGTTCTCTCTCTCTTTCACACTCTACCTCGTTCAGTGCGAGTGAGTGAGATAAAACGGGAGGTAAAAAGAGACAAATGTTAAAAAATAATTTAAAGAAAATTAAAAATACATAAAATCTAAAATATAAAAAATCTCCCCAACGGTTCTACCCATTTATATAAAAGAAATGTTTGGCAATAAATCAATTTGTGCGAACACCGATACCAAGTGACGTATAAAATATGTTGTGTAAATAATATCAATCATAAGCTGACACATGATATGAAACTTATTTTTGACTGTTTTTCTTAAATATTTTGTAGTTAAGTAAATGGTATTGCATTTGGTAACCGTACAAATCAAAAATATATATAAAAAACCAAATTTTATGCTAATCATTAAATGAGTTAAGTTTTAAGAATCTAAAAAATGTTTATATATATAAATAGTTTATATAATAAATATAAATAAAATAAATATTTTTACTGATTTTTATTTTTTGACCTCAGTGGACCTTTCAGTGAAAATGGCTATATGTATTTTTATTTTGTCTTATGCATCATTGATAGAATACAAAATTGGCTTTAGTTTTCAATTATTTTGATGTTTATTCACGCTTGTTCTTTGTTGCTTTCTCCACTCACCAAACAGAATAGAATATAATTTAATATAAGAAGGCGGCAGGGCGTTGCATGCAGTTGCTGCTGTTCGTTCAAACGAAATTCATTAATCCGGTTGGGTCTTCATACATAGTAGTAGATCATGGATCATAGATACGTCGGGGGATAGTAGTGCATAAATAACAAATTTTTCAAATCCTACGCTTCTTTCTCTGCCTGTGTCCGTGTGTGGGTTGGCCCGGGGGTCCGGATATATCCGGATCTCCGGCTGTGGGAGTGTGTCTGCGTTCAGTGTCTTAAGTTGGGAATTCTGCACAATTAAAAAGCTCAATTTCATGCTTATCATATAAACGATTTTGGTTTTGGTCGCTAGGTAAGTTTAGTTTAGTTTTGTTTGGATTTGGAATTGCTACTGCACTTAAAAATCCCATTGATTCAAGTAGTACGAGTAGGTATTAGTAGTTGTAGTTGAGTTGAAGTGTTACGAGTAGAGGCTAGGCTAGGTTAGGTTCGGGTTCGGTTAGACTAGGCTTTTAGGCTTTTTTTTTTTGCTTTTGCTTTTGTTTTTGCACCCAAGTAAAGGGTTCAACGGATTGAAAATTGAAAGTTCGAAAACGATGAGTGAGTGATCAATGAGCGGGGAAGCTTCTAGTATGTTATCTAGTGTATTGTATGTATGTATTATGTAGTTCCTTATGATGCGGGAAATGGTGTGCATATATGGAGGGTTTAGGGGGCTATACTGGTAAGACAATGAGTAATAGTATGGTGTGCCATATGAGTAGATCTTTTTGGGTGGTAGATAGTATGGATATATAGGTTTTATATATATGTATATGTATGTGGGTATGTCGTATGTATTGTATTCCGGGGATTGTATAGTCTCGACCAGGCATAGAGCGTTTTTGTATACAATATAGTGTGGTATTATCGTTCTTTCCTCGTATGGAATCGTACTCGTATAATATCATATGCCGAGCCTTCAATTTGCTTTGCTTCATATAAAACTAGTTTGTTTTTTATTTTATTTTTTGTGTGGTTTTTTTTCTCTTTTAAATGTATATGTATGTATATGTATATGCCATGTATATGTATATATTGATTTATGTGTGTATGTCTAAGGATGATTTTCAATCACTTATTGTTACGTACGGTGTTTGGTATAACATGCTTTTTTGCTTGGACTAGCCGGACGAGATGGCCCGCAACTCTCGCCCTCTTCTGTTCGTTTTTCGTTCAATTTCGTTTCTACCGGTTTCGTATTCGTTAGTCGTATTCATCTTTATCCGTCTTCCGCTCTTTCTCTTGTCCTCTCTGTTTACTGTTTTTTTACTGTTTTACTGTTACATTAACATATCTGAAGCATATTTCATTTTATTGTGTGTTTGTTTCGGTTTATCTTTCAAGGGTCTAAGGGTGTAAGGGATTGTTTAGTTTTTCTATTAACGAGGAACGAAATTGCAGCGATTTGCAAGCGAAGCTTTTGCGGATGGTTGGAGGGAGAGGCGGTTCAAAACGGGGGGCCTAAAACGGACGGATTGGTACCGTTAGTGCGGTTAACCGTTCGATGCCTGCTGCTGTTGGTGCATTTCATACATACATATACATATGTATCGTTAGATTTGTTTTTCTTTTTTTCATTCATTCGTTCAGTTATCGCTATGCATAAGTATTCGACTGAGGTGCGGCTGCATTCCCGCTCAGAATCAGAGAATCGAGAGATCAGTTTTGGTTGGGTTGGTTGGGTGGGTGGGGGATGGGATGGGATGTGTGTGCACAGTCTACTCCGCTGTGACGTCAATTCCGTTCACCTTTCTGTTTGCGTCACCTCAATGCCCTTAAGTTCAATGCCCTGTGCCTGCTGTTGTTGGGTGTTTGTGTTTCGATTTTTTGATTACGCCATTATTATTCAGTTATATATGCAGTATATATACCTATATATTATATACTTGTGTGTGTGTGTTTGTATGTGTGTGGCTGTGTGTGTCTGTCTGTATGGCCCGATAGCTAAAGCATTTAATGTGTTTTTATCGACTCTGCTTAGTGGATTTAACTGCAGCTTCGTCTAAGGCCGGCAGGCAATGCTCTCCCCGTGCTTAGAGTTTCTTATACCAATATAGATAGTGTTCGCCGTCCTCGACCATTAGCTCATCGACACCTACGACACACAGAAGAAGAAGCCATGTAACAGAAGGGAAACAGGACATCATTCAAAGCTCCACACTTACCAACAGGCGCAATAAGCTGATTCCCAGGCGTATTGTTGGGATCGGGTAGTTCGGGCAATCGGTAGAGCAGCCAGTAGTGGTACCTAGTAGGGATCGGATCGGGACATTCGCTTATACGTACAGACTGCTTGAGGCCATAGTGGAGCTACCACCCATACTCACCCTCGCGGCTCCTCCTTCTTGCCATACAGGGTGTGCACGTAGTGGCCATTGGGCCATTCGCGCGCCTCGAAGATGAATCTGTGTCAATCGAACAGCAATAAGAACTTAAGTGCATCATTCGTCATCGGTCTTTCGGGAGCGCACTCACCTGGGATCCATTTCGGCCGCCTGGGTCATGGCCTTGAAGAAGCTCGTGTTCTTCGGCGAGACCAGGGATAGGGAGAAGGCCTCGCTCACATTGGAGCCCACCCAGAGCGTGTAGGTGTAGGAAATGTTCTTCGCGTCTGACTCCTCTGCCGAAGAGCTCAGGCCAAATGGTACCGCCAGCTTCGGCTCACCGTTCTCTGTGTGGCGAAAGGGAGACCGGAAGAGCTTAAGTGGAGGCGAGTCCTCAATGGGGAGGAACCTTACCCGTTGGATCGCTGCTCTCCCGTATCACATGATCGCACTGGAGGGCGCGCACGGCGCCGAGGCCCTTCCAGCCCAGGGCCAGAATAATGTCTGCGGTGAGGCCGACACCGATGTCCGGCTCCTGACCATCTTGGAGCGGCTCCTCGCTCCAGCCGCCGTCGGCCCGCTGTCGGCTGAGAATGTAGCGCGAGGCGGCCGTGCGGTTCCAGTGCCCGGCCGGATCGTACTCCAGGTCCTGCAGCGCCTGCATGGCCAGGGCCGTGCTGCGCAACGATCCGAAGCTACCGCGCTGGTCCTGCAGGCTGGCCAGGCCGCGGGCGGGCCGGCGGACAAAGTGCTGGAGATGGCGATGGCGGTGATCGGTGACGATGCACCGCAGGGCCAGTATGACCATGGCAATGGCGTCCACGCTCTGGTCCGTCACACCGCTTGCGATGTCCAGGAGGCGACGTATCTGCCGCTTCCGCACATGCGCCGCCGAACTGCAGGCGGACAGTGTCGTCAGGGCGAACTCGATGTCCTGGGCCGGCTCATGGTGCTGCAGTGTGGCAACCAGATCGTGGCCGTGGAAGTGCTTGGGGTCCTTGCACAGCGACCCGAGCGCCAGCACATAGCGCGCCAGCTTGTCCAGATTGAGGGGTTTGGGTAGCGTGTGGTGGCGGTCCAGCATCGCCAGTATCTCGATTTCCATTTCCTTCACGGACAGCGTGTCCTCCAGCTCTTGGATCACCTGCATGTGACCATCGGCACTCTCGTTGGGGTCCCGGCCGCCAGACAGCTCCTTGGCCAGGATCACCACATGGGTGTCGTTGCCCCAGCCGTAGTCCGAGGCCCGCTTCTCCTTTAGCCAGTCCAGCGCTCGCAGTATAGCTTCCTGTTCGCCCTTGGTGGGACTCGCTGAGCCGATGATCTCGTGCTGGTGAGGATCAGCGCCTCCTCCACCTGTGCCGTTGGAGCCGGATCCAGGGCCAGCCGTTGGTGGGGCCAACCCCTGTCCCAGGGGTGTGGCCTCCTGTTGATCCTGATGGGCAGTGGCCGTTGTGGTTGTGGCCACGCTTTGGTTGCTGTTCGCGTGGGAGTTGCTGTTGCTGTTATCGTTGTTGGTCTGTTCATCGCTGGAATCGTTGTTGCTGTTGCTGCTGCTCACCGTGAGATTATCAAAGTCCGTGGTTATCATGGCCGCCGCCGTACTGGAGCTGGCCGTGACAGCTGGAGCAGCCGCAGCAGCGGTGGAGGCAACTCCGGAGGCGGCAGTGACCACGGCACCATCAGAGGCTGGGGCAGGGGCAGGCACCGCTGCTAAAGTCACATTCTCCAGCGTCAGCGTCGACAGCGGCAGGCAGCCCACAAAGAAAAACAAAAGGAGTAAGAGCAGCAGCAGTGGAGGCGACGACATCTTGCTTGTGGGAGGTGGAGGGGTCTGCAAAGGAATAGAGGAGTAGTTCCACTTGTTATTCTTGTGCTCTCTTTTTTCAGAGAGGAGATGCGGAGGAGCTAAGGGTGCAGCGGGCAGACAGTGGAGAGGCGTTGCCTTGAACTCAATTTACAGCACGTTGCGACTCACACGTCATGCAATTTATCGATAATCGCGAACAGCGATCGATATGCAGGACATGGCACAAAGGCATCACAATCACATCAGCACCACAGTCACTCACTCACCCACTGGGCTCACCCTCAGCTACCTTACACCTTGCCACTGCTCCCTGCCATCCTTCAATCACCATCCACCACCCATCCAACCATCCATCCAACCATCCATCCATCCACCCATCACTTAGTCATCAAATTAAATAAATGCAAAGACTAGACAAAGTCCTTCATTTCATTCTTGTTGCTGTTGCTGTTGTGTTGTTCGTGTTGCTGTGTGCGTTGGGTGGTTGGGTGGTGGTTGAACTGTTCTGGGTGGCTCTGCGGTAGTGGTTCGGGTGCGGGTGCGCGTGCGGGTGCGGCAGCAATGCCATTCAATTGCCTCTGACAATAAAAGTTGAACAAAACAGCAGGCTTACATAATAATACAATAACAACAATCGCGGGGCGAGGGGGCTGCGATTGGCGACTGTCGACAACACCACGTCTACTTTCCTTTCGGACCGGACGAGCCTCGAACGAAATCGCTATCGCTATCGCAATCGCCTCAAGTCCAGCCTGGAGAGTATTATCCTTTAGGTTCCAGCTGCTGGGATGCTGGGGCACACTTCCTAGTTGCAATCTCAGGTTTTTGTTTCCCTGCACCCTTTTGCCTTGGGGGGAAGCCCTTCCCTGCCCTGTTCTGCCTGCCTGTGAGTGTCCCTTTTTTCTTTCTTTGTTCTCGAGCTTTTGCCAATTACACTTTTGGTTTTTATGATTTTTGTGGGGACGTTTTGGGGGGGCTGGCCAGCAGCTGTCTCACTCGCGTCGTGTCTAGCACTCGATTGGTATTTGGCGAATGGGACTTTTTCTCGCTTTCTTCTGTTTGGAATTCAATAATTTTCCGAGCTGAGGAATCGACAACGAAAACGTGACTGTGCGCGCAGCGTTGCCACTGTGCTGTCGGACAGGTGCAAGTGCAAGGATGTGCCGACCAGCTGGTAGCCTTGTCCGAAGGAGAACGAAATGAAATTCAAAATTACAACCGTCTCTATGTAAAGTATGTTAGCTCCACCTATCGTAATTTATGGGAAATTTTTGTAAAGAGGGAAGGGCTGTCACCCTCATTCGATTTACATACTTCGCGCCCAACTTCCTCTTCAAATAAGAAGAGTAGTCCATGAAATTTGAATTTTTTTTAGTCAATGCTATGAAATGCGCTTTCTTTTAAGGGGCCTACAAGACAATTTTGGTTACAAGACTTATAGAAAATGCATACAAAACTTTGAACAACTGCTCTGCTTTGTGTGTGATATCAAAAGAGCCCGTGGCTTCAGCTGTTAATTCTGAGAAGAATAAACAAGACGGAAAGGCAGGCAGACGTGGCTGTCGAGATTCGGCTATTGATGCAGGCAAAGAGGAGAAAGATTAATGGCTGGTTATGGTTTGAGAAGAGAAAGAGAGAGAGCGACTGATGCAGCGACATTAAAAAACCGTTTTGGAACAATGATAATAGATAAAATATTCTAAAATTTGAATTAAATATATCATTAGGTGGAAAGAGGATCATCCAAGTGCAAGAAATAACAGAAATATCTCTTTCTTTCTATGTTTTTCGCGACATTCATGACAAGAGCTGGCAAAATTCAAAGATATCGCAATCTGTGTTGCCTCACCTACCATCCTCCCCTCCCATTGTCCGTTTTGCGAACAGCCAAACCAAATGACAGCCCAGTAAAGAAACAAACGTGCCTTTTGCGAGAGTCCCGCAAAATGCTCGCGAACGAGCTCGCAAGCCAGCTTGTGTACAAGCGATTGGTTTTGTATCGCAAAACTCTCGCAAACGAGCTCGCAAGCAGGAGTTTTGCAATAGGAAAGTGCGCTGCGCCTGCGCTGCCGGTCCAAACACAAAAAAAAAAGCAGCAAGCCTTCGTGTGGGTCCGGCAATGCGCCTTCGGCTGTGTTCACGTGTCGACAGATTAGTGGGCGAGAAGTCATTAGTGTTTTTCTTTTTCGTAATCAGCGACCCCAAAAGCCCCCGAGTGACGAGTTTCAAGCAAATCCGATTCATTTTTCAAATGAGTTTCCACCATGTTTCGACCATATTGGTTTTATGAGGCTAGAAAAGAAAAAATACCGGACGTGACGGAGCAAATCTGGATTCGTGTTCAAGGCCCCAAAATACATAGGGATATGATACTCTGGTCAGCCGCCCACGACACTTTTTTTTTGTGGGGCTGTGTTATTTATAAAACAAATAAAATGTCATACAAACAAAAAAGCCGAACATATGTATGTATATCGGAGAGGCTGGACATGTTCAAACAGCTACTGGAGATTTTTAGGTTAGACTGAATTATGGGCAAAACATTTCGGAACCCGAATTCGAACAAAATGCATGACTTTCCGAAAGTAATGCATTCCAGTTTACTGAACACGAGGAAAGTAATAAATTTCCATTTACTGAACATTCCAGTTCAACAGACTTTAATAATCGGTTAGCTAAGTGGCTGCCTGCTAATAATGTCATCAATATGGCAATCTTCCTGAGGTGGCAAGGTTCCTACCACGAGGTGTACGTACTAACGAAACGAATTGTAGAGCTATGCGAGTATGTTCTTTACTATATTAAAGACTCTTTAAATATTAATGTAATTTAGTGGCTGGGATATTTGCAGGTAATTCGAAGTCATGAGATCCCAATGTTTATTGGCAAGAATTTGTTTGCGAGTTAGGAGAATTAATAAAGGAAGAAATGATATTTCAATATATGTGTATCTGAATATCTATAAAAGTACGTATATGCGATGCGCCAGCCCGCATATATGGGGTGTGAAATATCATTCGGGTTTTTATTCTTGCAACTAGTGCATTCAAAAAGGAGAAACTTTCTGCAACCGTCTAATTTTCAAGAAATCAATTAACCCACCACGAATCAATGATAACTTTCGAAATCGTATTCAACCTGAAAACCACAACATCCAAGGCAAACTTGTTCTTGAAAATATGCCAATAGATATGGTAAATCAGTTTCCCTTAGACAACATACACGTATTTTATCTTGGCGTCATGAAATCGGTCCTAATGGCTGAAGTAAGAGCTGAAGGTCATACATTTTCTTTGAATCGGGACTCCATAGCTTCCCTTAAGATTAAACTCATGTCTTTTAACAATTTTTTACCTAGGGATAAATTTATATATATATATATATGTATATATAGTACAGGGATCTGAGCTTACCCGGAAACCCGGCTTCGATCGCCATTGCCAATTATAGAAGATTCAGGAGATGCGACATGTTCTACAAATTAATTAATTTAATTTATCTTTAGGTTTTGAATCAATTAAAAGAGAGCTGAGTAAGATTATGTTGTGACAGCAACAAGTCAACAACAAAGCCTTTCGAGGAGTTTTTTCATTACAGATATTTTGCTGTTTTTTCAATTCAGAAATCAAACGGACCAGAGAACAACAATACAATACAGCACAACATATAGAAAGATGGGAAACGCATATTTACAAACAAATATAAAATAGAAGTAGTACCGAGTAGTACTCACGACCAGTGATCAGTGTTGCCAGTTTAGCCTTTTTAAGGCTAGATATAGCTTATTTGAAAACGGATATGCTTGGAAAATTTTGAAAATTCTTATAGCCTCAAATCTGGTTTTTTTTTAATCCCCTAAAAAATTCACTTAGTCCCTTGGCAAATTACGGAGGACACTATAAAGCTTTGGTCAGAAGTACATACTGATTTATAGAGATGCTGGCAAAAACAAACCTTTTGAAGAAATCGCTTTATTTGCCATTGGAATTTGAAGTCTAGGTGGTCAAATGCTGTGATTGAACGGGTATTCAGTCAAATGAATATCGTTAAGACCAAACTTACGAACAAAATGACTGTTAAGTCATTAAACTTAATATTAAATATAAGGTTTGTTTTAGAAATATTTAATTGTTGGATGTATACCACTGAAATTCGATTGAAATTTGACGGATATGGATTGCGCCCTCATGGCAAACCACCAATTACCGGGATATATTTAAATTTAATACGTTACAGCGATAAATTTACCGATTCGAGTAAAAGCGAATTCGATGAAATAAAGATACAATAAGAAATCAATATATCTTTGTGCTGTTTTATTTGTAGCCTATTTTTTACAATTTTTAGCTTGTTCTAGCCTGTATTTTTGCGAAATCTAGCATATTTTGACGGTCAAAATCTGGCAGCAATGCCAGCATTTCAGCGGATTTCAGGCTATGACTGAACTTTTTTTCTAG
This sequence comes from Drosophila persimilis, assembly GCF_003286085.1. Taxonomy (NCBI): domain Eukaryota; kingdom Metazoa; phylum Arthropoda; class Insecta; order Diptera; family Drosophilidae; genus Drosophila; species Drosophila persimilis. Next base: position 6,678,613 of record NW_020825312.1, read on the forward strand.
GCCGCATTTCTGTTTATTTCTCTTCCACCTTTCATAGACAATGTGGTGGAGCAGTTAATAAAACAAGATTATTAATGTGTGTAGATTTATTATAAACGCTCGAGGGTGGTAGGGACTGGCTTCATTATGGAACAACATTGTTCCCGTTACGTTCAACTTATGAGAAGCGCAGAGTTTGAGTTCGCTTTGGTCGATCCCGTTACTTAGTATGAGCCATAATGAAATTATACAAGGTAGTCTTGTCGATGCCTGTTGATGCGGAAGGTTATTTGGACGAATTTCATGACATATGTATTCTTAACCCTTACGACCCGACAACAAAAAAATGACATATAGCATATTATATTAAACAAATGGTATATTAAAATTAAAATCAAAGAATTACAAGTACAATTTATATATTATCACTAACCATACAGTATATACTGTATGGTTAGTGGTTGTACTTTGTACAATTGAAAATTAAATGCGAGGCGTTATCGATACTATCGCATGTATCACATATGTTACTAGGAACTACATGCATTTTGGCGAGAGTGTGCCTATCGAATGCGTTACCACTAAGCAGTCTGTTGATTCTTTTAGCGTCAATGGCTTTAAGTTTAGTTTTATTTAGTAACCACGGTTTGGATGATGTTGAGGGGAAAAGCGAGCAGTAACCTCGGTGCTTGATACTAGCGAACTCGGCGTATTCTCTCTCCCATTCTGCTTTTAAGATTCTGTGTATTTCGCACATATCGTCTTTAAGGTTCCATTTGACCACTGTGTATTTTCCTCGTCTGTGGGCTTCTTTTGCTGCTGCGTCGACTGAAGTGTTCTGAGGGATGTTAGCGTGTCCGGGAATGTAGTGAACCTCTACAGTTCTTAGATGTGGATTTTGTTGGATCTTTTCTCTGATTTTGTAGGCGATAAAGTTATCCTGAATGTTCTTCGCCAGAATGAGGGCCCCGTTTTTGCTGTCTGTCAGGAGCGCGACACGAGGAAAATTGTACAAAATAGCATGGTCCAATGCCTTCTCGATAGCAAGGAGCTCGGCGGACAACGAGGAAAGGGTTTTGTGCGTGTAATAGCTATCTAAAAAACCTGTCCTATCGTGCAGGAAAGCGGCGCTGGAATGCCCATCTGCGACTGACCCATCCGTGTAATAGATTTCAAAACCACCCTTTGTCAGCTGATCCTTCTTTTCCCCGTGGAGTAGCATGATACCTGCCTGGTCTATAGCGTGCTTGTTGGGTGCAGAACCCTTGAAAAATTCTAAGTCGGAGCTAATTTTATTGCAAAATGAAGCTGTGTTCTCGAAAACCTCAACTCTATCTATTATGCTGCCAAACTCCCGATATGCCTTAGCGTAGCCCGTGTTTAAATCCCTATTTGCTGACACTGTTTCACTTGCTGGGAGATTAAATGCAAACACCTTAACCAACTCTTTCGCCGCCAGGAATCTCATCCTGTAGTCCGGGGGAAGTTCTCCTGCCATGTGATATATGATAGGAACGGGAGTGCAGATTATCAGACCCAGCGACTTTCTGAGGTGATGGTTGAAGTGGGATTTGATTTTGGCCAAGGCAGATTTGGACAGGTTGCAGAATGATGAACACGCGTACTCTAGCCTACTTCTGACAAATGCCTTGTAAAATATAAGCCCTCTTTTGGGGCTGATACCATTGTGAAACCCACTGAGTAATCTGAGAAACGCACAATTTCTGTTCGATTCCGAGATGGCCAGATCAATGTGTCCAGAGGCTGAGTTGTTTGCTGAGATAGTCCTGCCTAGGTATTTGATCTGCTCTACTTGTCTGATTTCAACTCCCTGATGCGAGATATTTAGCGCAGTTCTACGATTGTTGAAGTAAATCACTTTAGACTTCACCGGATTGAATGACAGGTTTAGCCTATTGCATTTTTCCTCGAACTTATCTATACTGTCTTCCAGCACCCGTTTCGCAATGGATACGTCTTTTTGGAAACAAACTATGAAAAAGTCATCAGCATACTGAAACAGTAAGCAGTTAATAATTGACTGTTAATATCATGTAGTTCGGCTGTGTAAAGGTTAAAAAGGGTTGGGCTGAGACAGCTGCCCTGGCAAACACCTCTGTTCACCTCTACCTCGCTTTTGCCCTTTATGAGGATTCGTCTGTTAAGGAAGTTGGAGATCCAAGCCGTGAGGCTTGTATTGAACCGCATATCCCTCATCCTGTGCTCGAGTGTGTCCACTCTTACGCAGTCGAACGCTCTTTGTAAATCCAGGCAGGCTGCGACAACCTGACAACCCCTCGCCTTCAGCGCCAGAACTTTGTTGATAAGGTCGTTGATGCAAAGAGCAGTGGACCTGTTTCTCCTGAAGGCATAGGACCTGTCCGGTAGCAGGTCACAGTTTGCTATGTGCTCGACCAGCTTCAACTTTATCAACCCCTCTATGGATTTGAACAGCGTGTTAATCAAACAAATCGGCCTATGGTTTTGGAAGGAAGTAGGGTCTGCATTCTTCTTGGGGATGGGTACCACTTTTATCCTGCGCCAGACTTCAGGGATGACGCCACTCAGCCATACTTTATTTATAATTTCAAAAATGTCTTGTTTTTTCCCACTTGGTAGCTTTTGAAGCATCCTGAACGAGATGCCATCAGGGCCTCTTGGGGTTCCTGGTTTTTAGGAAGGCCAGGAATTCTTCCAGTTCCAGGGGTTCCGGGTCGTCTGGTCCTAACAAAGGGGCAGGAATTTTCTTAGGGGGCCTACTGTTTGACGTGGATGGGGTTTCTTTAACCATATTGAGAAAGTTTTTGTCATCTTCGTTCGTCCATTTGTTCCCTACATTTTTAATTTGACCGTATTTTTTTATGTTCTTCACCCTGCTCCACATAGAGGGCGATGAGGAGACCTCTTCTATAAACTTGGAAAAGTTGCGCTTTCTAAGATGTTTTACGTGATTTTGTAGATTTTTGTCAGCTTCTAAGGTTGCTCTGGCATCAGCCAATTTTTTGGTGAGGTAGAATTTTTGTCTGCAAGCGTTTCTCAAGCGAAAAAGTTTTTCCGTTTCCTCGTTCCACCATTTCTTAGCAACGTACTTGTTCTTGCTTGGGAATGTGACCGTGTTTTTTAAGGTCAGGGATTTCACTTTTTCATTGAGCTCCTCCAGATTTGAGAAATCACTTGCACCCAGAATCCGGGCTATTCTGTTGTGAAGGATCTTCTTGCCTTGGAGGGGGGCATTTAGGCCTTGCACTGATAATACAATTGGGAAGTGGTTGCTGTTCGTAATTTTTGTTTTGAGGACTTGCCAGTTAATAGTTCCATTTCTGTAGTTCGAAAAAGAAAGGTCAAGAACGGAGAATTGAGATGGGCTCCTGGCGAACCGTCGTTTAGGCAGACCCTTGCGATCACATTTCGGACTTCCCCAGATAGAAGAACTAGCGTTGAAGTCCCCGCCCACTATTGAGGGTATGTCAAGCGAAGCCGCGAATTCGAAAAACTTTTTTGTGCCCGATTTAAACTGTGAAACTGTTGTTGATGGCGGTGCATATATGCTAAAAATATTGAAATTGCTCTTGAGGTTTAATGTTTTTATTCCTAAAATTTCCAAGTCGTTCTCTATTTTTAAAATGCTGAATTGAATGTTTTTCCTGACGTAGATGCCAACCCCGCCGTAGCCGTCCTCTCTGGGCCTGCAGAAAAAGTTATAGTCTAAAATGCTGCAGTCCGCGTTGTTCAACACCCAAATCTCTGAGAGGATGGCAATATCTATTGCGTTCTTGTCTAGGAACATTGAGAGGAGCTGTTTGTTGTTGTTGTGTGTCAGACTTTGAATATTTAGCTGAAGAATCTTCATTGTTGGATGTTTTGAGAACCAACTGCCATCCCTTGGGCAATCTGACGCCTATCTAGTTCTGCGTTGGAAGCATTGACAAATTCTCTAATTTCCTTAATAAATTTATTCGCTAAAGAATCCCCTTTAATGATGTTGTTTGGATAAATCAGGAACGCTGTGAGTTTGGCTCCTAGTGCGTTTAGCTTATCCTGGGCCAGAGAAGATGCCACGGATGAAGATCTCACAAATTTCTCGCTCAATTGGACGTAGTCTGAGTTTATTGAGTTCTTCCACTCTGCCATGTTGGCTGCTGCCTTGGCCGCCTCTGCGTTCCGGGCTGCAACCCTATTGGATTTGGTCACTTCCGCGAAAGAGGTGACAGAATGAATTTCCCTGGCGGACTCTAAGCTGTTATTTAAGAATTCAGGGGGGCGGTTAGATTGCCAACTGGGTCTAGGAAATTCCCCTTGATCCCTTGGGTTGGGGGAAGTTCTATCAAAAAGGATCGGATATATAGCCATGACCTCAGCTCTAGTTAGGTTTTCCAGTGTCATACACTTTTGAATGGCGTACGCTTTTTTCCTGGCCTCACACTGCGGGTGGGTGGCAGCATGTTCCCCCTTGCAGTTAGCACAGACCAGCCCTGAGCAGATAATATCTTTGCTGTGATCTTGTCCGCATTTGAAACATTTCGCTCCACTCTTGCAATGTTGCGCCAGATGGCCAAACCTAGAACACCTGAAACATTGAATAAGCTGAACAAAAGGTTTCACTTCTACTTTAGAATATAGAAAATTGATTTTGGTTGGTAACTGCTCTCCTCTGAACCAGAGTTTCACCCTGCCAGTAGGTACACGTTCCCCCGATGCTCTATCCCTTCGCGTAATCCGAACTATCTCCTCAATTGGGATATCCGAGGTTACAAGCTCCGCTAGCTGTTCCTCCGAGTAGTGCCCGGGGATCCCAAAAATTAACCCTGCTTTTTGGACGAAGTGCCTAAAGATTCGGGTTGAGTACCCTTGAGCAGCGAAAACACTGTTTTCCACTAGCCCGTTTGCACACTCCGCCGACCCGCACACAATCTTGCACCTGCCATAGCCCATCCTAGCAACCTCCTCGATATCGCTAATGCCCTGTTTCAGCAGAAGATCGGATAGATCAAACTGGTTTATAGCAATTCTGGCATTATTCGCACTCATTTTGTCGATACAAACAATGTATGGGCCTTTATGCCCCTCATAATACTTGTTAACGATGATTTTGCGGTTACTTCCGTTTTTCGTACTCACGGAAGCCACACAAACCGCGTCAGTCTTCTCTCTCTCTTTCGTCGTAGAGATGTTTGATGTCATGCTTGTTGTCGTGTTCGTGGACATGTTTGTCGACACGTTCGTCGACAAGATTGGTTTCTTGCACAACAGTTTAGGAGCCAAAAGCTGCGGAGCCGTTTTTGCCTCCATTTTTACTCCTACCCGCATGGCGGATTTAGCTTCTCCTTCCCTTTTCTTCAGCGTTTCCATGCGAATTTTAACTCCCGTCGCCTTCTCCGTGGCCATCCTTGTCTTTCCTATGCTTGCCATGCTTCTCAGGATCCAGGTGCTTGAACTGATTTCATGAAAATGCCGACTACAGATTTTGTCTGTGCTGCTGCGTTCGCGGGTTTTTTGTTGTTTTTGTTCGCCGAGCGCGATTTGTATTTTTTGGTGGTTTGTTGTTTATTTCGAGATATTTCCATGCAAAACGCGATATGACATACGTCTGATCGGTGATATTTTGCTATTATTATCAAGTGCAATTATTATTAAACTTTTGGTTGATATTTTTAATAATCTAAATAGGTTATTATTGAGTTATTGAGCTTTGGAAAATTCATTCTTTTTCACACATGATAAGCAAAGTGGTGGCAAAAAGTACAAATATGGTTGCATATGGTATTTTTTGAATTTATAAACCCTGCTCTGGCTATCGTTTGAACTATCGCCAGTAGTAACAACAAAACTAGCAAGTCAAAACTCAAATTTGTCGCGTAAAAACTATGTCTAATCCTTTAAAAAAATTCTTATCGCTGATACAACAACGTATAGCCTCTCAATCTCCATGTCGCAGTTTTGTGCTAAAACACAAATTCTAATTTATTGAGTTAACTCAACTATACACACATACACCAAACATGTAGCAGACGAACTTTCTAGACTAGATCCCAAGGTCTTCCGCTAACGCCGGCGTCAACATGAGCCAGCCAGCCCAGCAACGCTTGGCACACACAGTATGTTCTCAAAAAACTATGTGATTGTATGCTTTTTTCGTTTTCACAGTTTGTTTTCTGCGAACGAAAAAAATTTCTTTTGCATATGTATGCGTGCTTGTCAGTGTGGTGCCTATGGCAACGATCACTTGCCTTTGTGAATTGTATTGACTATTGGAGCAACAAAAAAAATTGGTTTTTTTTATAAATTTAATTCAACAAATAATAAATCAATTTGCAAGTTTGGAATAGACCAGCAGCATATAACAAATTTAAGGCATGTAAAAAATTTAACATATGAAGAATTGGGCTAGATAAACTACGAATCAAGTGAAGAGGCATTAGTTTCTTCAGTTATAAAAATTGTAACGACAGTCGGGAGGCCATTTTGCTTTTGGATAGCGAATGGTTCCGCGAAATTGTAAGCCAGATTTTTAAATAAATATGCAAATTACAATACAATAACCAAAAAAAAACGAGGGGGAACGTTGTGAGTTGCTGCGGACACCGCAACTCTACGGTTATACCCGATACTAAGTCAGTATGGCTCTCCTCCGGCAGACGCCGCTAATATTTAACGACACGACAAAGAGTGCGTGCGAGAGAGACAGAAAATCAGTCTAAGCGTGACGTCGGGCGCTGCGTAGCCAGTGCAAATTGATTTGCTCCTTTTGGCTATGAAAATGATCTGATCTGATCCAGATTCAGCAACCTGATAGATATGGTTATTATCTATGATTCTGCGTTTTTAGTTTTCTCAAATCTGCAATATTGTGGATGCAACAGATTTTCGTCCTTTGTGGGGGCGGATGGGGGTGGGGCGAAATTCTGAGATATACGTTTTATAGTGACATCTTAAAGGAGTGTGTGTACCAAATTTGGTTACTCTAGCCTTAATAGTCTCTGAGATTTGTGGTTGCCTCAGATTTTCGTCCTTTGCGGGGGCGGAAGGGGGTGTGGCGAAATTTGGACAGGAAACGGTCAAGGTCCGATATCACAGGAGTGTGGATACCAAATTTGGTTGCTCTGGCTTTTATAGGTTCTGAGATCCTTGAACTCATATTTTGCAATTGGCAAAACCGACCATGAAACCTGTGTGTTAGAGTGAGACAGAGCGAGAAAGAGTGAAATTGTTTTCGTGATTCTGGCTGTAATAATTATACGATCTGGTTCAGATTTTGCACTCTAGAAGATATAGTCATCTTCTACGATTCTGCGTTTTTAGTTTTCTCGTATCGTCAAAATTGTGGATGCCACAGATTTTCGCCCTTTGTGGGGGCGGAAGTGGGCGGGGCAAAGTTTTGAAATATTTTTGGAGCAGTGACATATCACAGAAGTCTGGATCCAAAACATCGTTGCTCTAGCTCTTATAGTCTTTGAGCATTAGGCGCTGAAGGGGACGGACAGACGGACAGACGGACAGACGGACGGACGGACAGACGGACAGACGGACAGACGGACAGACAGACATGGCTCAATCGACTCGGCTATTGATGCTGATCAAGAATATATATACTTTATGGGGTCGGAAACGATTCCTTCTGGACGTTACACACATCCACTTTTACCACAAATCTAATATACCCCAATACTCATTTTGAGTATCGGGTATAAAAACCGAAAACATGAATAAATAAACATAAACACGAAAAAAAAAAGAACGAGAGGAACGTTGTGAGTTACTGCTGCGACCGCAACTCCACATTTATACGCCACACCATCTGCAGGTGATCATCAACAATGTGCCCGTAGCACAACCAGCAACGGTCACACCGGCAGCCGATCATACCCAGTGTGCCTGTAGCCTGCGTACCGACGGGCACATTACCAGCTGATCCACGCGTTAGAAATACGCAAGGGCCTAACAGCTGCTTTTCGGGAAGAGCGTTCTTCATTGGTTCGGTCCCAGCCAGTCAAGTGGTAAGCATCGGTGGCTACAGCCAACAGCTCCAGCGATCGATCCCTTTATCCCGGAGTAAACTTCATCCTCCGCCTCCAAATTCTTCGGAGCGTACTGGAACCTCCGCAACAAATTGTCTCTTCAGAGTGCACTTGAACCTCCGCACCCAATGTTCCTTTTGGAGCGTACTTGAACCTCCGCAGCCCAACTTCTCCTCGAAGCGAACTTGAACCTCCGCGACATAGACCAAACCGAGGGGACGACATCATTTTCAAATGAATACCCTCATTGGAGCAATCGAATTACTTCTGTTTAAATGCATCTGTAGACAATATAAAATATATTACAAATTGTGTAAGTTATACAAGCTATAGTTGTAGCTCTTACTTCTTAATGCTAAAGTGGTTCGAAGGCCTCTTAGGAGTCTAGAGATCCATTTTGCACTGCATACTTCAGCGAAAATAAATAAAATGCCGCGCACGCTTCATATATTTATATAGGCACATGTTTCTACAGCCACAGAAACGAACAAATATTTAAGAAAAGAAAAACACGGATCACCTCTTGACCAGTCCACACGTGACACGACGGTTTGCTGCTTTTTTGGGAACTATGAGCGGCAGCGCAGTCGCAGCGCAATTTCCTTTTGTATCACTGTCGCTTGCGAGCTCGCTTGCGAATATTTTGCGGGACTCTCGCAAAAGGCACCCCGTGACCCAACCAGGGATAGTAAAACGAAACTATCATAAATTTGTCGTAAACAGACTTAGAAAAGATACAAATCCGGGAGCGACGGATCGCTTAATGCTCGCAGACGGACTCGAAAAAGAGCATTAACGGGGGGAAAAAGCCGAGCGACGACCAAACTATCGCAAATGGACTTAAAAACGGGCAGAATATGCAAAAAAAAAACACTGGATGGAACATGTCAAACTGCGGCCCGGCACAGCGCCGCCGTTTTTTTTTTTTTCGTTTTTAAGCTTGTGTGTTCCTCAGAGCTGGAGAAACATCGATGGTTGCGGAAGGCAACTTTTGCAAAACCCTTGGTTTTAAACAGCAGCGTCTGTCCGACACGGTCTGCCCAGCTTTGCTCTCTCCGACGCATTGGATGTGGCCGGAACGCATAAGAACTGTTTAGCTTCCTCTTGTATGGCGGTCATTTCATCATCTGTGGTCATCTAAATAAAAAACAATATTATTATTATTCGTCTTATATTATTAAACAACAATAGATACCTTCCTGTAATTTTTCCAGGTATTGTCTTAAGATAATTATTGCATCAGACCTGCTTGTCTTGGGTTTAGTTGTTATTTTCGTTTGAATAAACGATTGTGTTTGATTTAATAAAAGAAACTATCCGTTTGCTTTTCGAAAATGTGTCATTTAGAATTGGAAGAGATCCAATTAGTTATAGATATCAGTTACGACTGCAACTATTTTGTTATTGTCAACATTCTATTTGGTTAAAATACTTTTAAGTGTATCTGCTATATTTTGAACTGAATGATTAGACGATTCATCCAATTTTCGAGTTGCTTCAGCTTCAGATAGATAAACGCATCGTTAGTAAAATAGCATATTTTATAAGTCTGTGACGTTACGCGATACAGTTGTTGGATGAGGTAGCAGGTTGCTAACGTTTATGTTTGGTCAAAAACGACTTCCAATATCAAGGGCAACGGTTATAATGTCCTTAAGTCCTGAATCGCTGATAATACTAAATGGTCGACAATTTTGAACGACCCACTTCGTCACGACCTTTGTCACCGATAATTTCGTTTCGGCATCTACGACAGGTTCATAAACGTTACCGTTTTCTTCAGATTTGGTAACCTTATAGCACTTATGCCGGACCAAATTGGACGTGGCACCAGTAAACTTGAAAACCGTAAAACAATTTCGACATGCCACGATGTTTGGAATAACATTGCTGTCCTCTCCAACGACAGGACCAAAAACTTCCCACACCTTGCTTTTGCCACGTTTTTGGTTAATTTTGTATTGGCCAGCCATTATTTTTGCTTTTATATCGGCTGGTATTTCGAAGCCAGATTGTGACAAGGACTGCGAATTATATGTGCTATAATATTCGAATAGAAACACACGTGTTAGGTTGTTTTAGTATTATAACCCTACATTTGTATTTACCTTGCTGCTAGCTTATAATTATTAGTGTTAATCTACAATTGTATTTACTATTAACGTTGTACGAAATATCGTAAGTATCTGTATATCGTAGTTCTGCGAACTAGAACTATGCGAGAACTATGGAAGAACTAGAGATCGGAGCTGGGTTGAGGGCACTTTTTGGCTGATCGACAAGACGGAGAGGTTGGAGAAAATAAAGCGAAACAATAATCTTGAAAAGTATAAAACATCCGTGGATTTTCTGCGCCAATAACTTCAGAAGTGGGATCGTAGCCCTTTAAAGTATCTGCCTACATAAGTATTTGTCTACTGGCATCCCCGACAACGAGTATTTTCCACATTTTATAAATGGCTGAGGAAACCATGGCAAACATTGACAAAGAAAAATTGTAGAGTGGTTGCTGGAGAAGGAGATCATTTTTCCAGCCAGCGCAACACTAAGGCAACTTCGCAAGCTTGCCATAAGTGGTGGAATGGACGAAGTTTCTGAAAGTCTGGTGAATAAATCGGATATTGAATCGGAGGAGAAAGTGTCTGAAAATGAGCAGATCGACGATATGAAAGAAGAAGAATTACTTGACGCCGCAATAAGGGTTGCTGAGAAAAAGAAGAAACTGGCTGCCTTAATGGTAATGGACAACCATGTGACCGATGACATCCGAATGGTCAAGCAACTTATTGCCCCTTTTTCTGCCAGTGAAAATGATGAAGCCTCTGAATGGGTCTTGAATTTTGAACGGATTTGCGGAGGCGTGAACGAAAGCAGCAATTTTAAGCTTCGTTGTGTGCGCATGTTGATGAAGGCGGGAACAGAGGCGGACTTGTTCATGCGTGTCGACAAATCAAAGACTTACGACGAGTTTAAAGGAAACTTCCTAAAAACTTTTGGCCGCAGCAATTCAACTGCCGACGTGGTACTCCTGTTGAAGGAAACCTTTTTCAACCCGGAGAAAAACTCCGTAATGGGATATATTCTTCGCATGGAAGAAATTGCTATGCGTGCCGACATCGAAGAGAAATTGACAGTGCAGTTCATCATTGATGGTTTTCGTGATCGATCTTCCAGTATCGCCTTATTGTATTCAGCGTCGACCATCGGAAAACTTAAGGAGCTAGCTCGACAATACGAGGCTTTGAGGAAGAGTACCCAGACGAATTTTAGGCGCACTGGGATGACCGCTTCCGGAAATGACCGGAGCCAGGTGCGCTGCTATAATTGTTCAGCACATGGCCATTATGCTTCATCGTGTCCCGCACCTAAGCGGGAGAAGGGATCGTGTTTCCAGTGTGGATCCATGCAGCACCAGGTGAAGGATTGCCAACAGAAGCCTATGTCAGCCCAGCGATCCGTGGGTACAGCCAGCAACCCGCTGATGGACGACAGAGAGGAGAACAATATTTTTGTTCCTATTGTTAATCAGGTAGGGGTATATTTTTACACTGATATAAAACGCAGGTATCAAATTAAATTTCTTTCTGGCATGTTGGACACCGGTAGCGCTATTAATTTGATGCAGCGCTCGGCGATACCTTATGAAAATTTTGATGGTGTACTAAGACCGACAGAGTATTTTGGAGTTAACGGTTCGAGAATAAGCATTTTTGGAAAAATAATTGTCAATTTAGTTTTTCATAACATTGAAAAAGAACTTATATTTTTCGTTGTACCAAACAACTATATTTCGTATAATGTCCTTCTGGGGCGCAGTTTCCTTGAAAATTATGGAATAAAATTAATTTTTGAAAATGAAATTGAAAATAGAGTATTAGTGAACAGTGACTTAGATGAAAATAGAGTATTAGTGAACAGTGACTTAGATGAAAATAGAGTATTAGTGAACAGTGACTTAGATGAAAATAGAGTATTAGTGAACAATGACTTAGATGAAAATAGAGTATTAGTGAACAGTGACTTAGATGAAAATAGAGTATTAGTGAACATTGAGAGTGACCAAATTGAAAATGTAGTATTGACAAATAGAGACAGTGAGATGATGTTATCAGATATCAATAATAATGGATTATTGAAGGATGAAAATTATGAGAATAAGATTAGTGTCCAATTGAATTGTAATAACATTGACCTTTTATTGAAAGATAACGAGCAAAAGCATATGGCAAGTGAATCATTAGAAAGAACCAACTTAGATATACCGTATATATATAGTATTGAAATAACAAAAGAAGAGGACAGCTATAATATCGACCCAAAGCGAACTGATAAAGAACGTAGTAAATTCATGGAATTGATAAAACTTAACTATTCAGACTTAACTAACATTCCAGCAATTCAACATAACTACGAAATGAATCTCAAACTTAAATCAGAAGAACCTGTACGCACTGTTCCGAGAAGACTTTCATATCAGGAGAAGAAAGAAGTAGATACCCAAATAGATGAACTATTGAAAAAAGGCTTCATAAGAGAAAGTAAATCGCCTTACAGCTCTGCAATAGTATTAGTTAAGAAAAAATCAGGGGAAAAAAGAATGTGTGTAGATTACAAACAGCTTAATAAGATTTGCATTCGTGATGGATATCCATTGCCACTAATAGACGACTGCTTAGAGAGATTAGAAGGGAACACAATTTTTACACTTTTAGATTTGAAACACAGTTATCACCAAGTAAAAGTAGCAGAAAGTTCGGTGCAGTATACAGCATTTGTCATACCTAGCGGACAATATGAATACACAAGAATGCCTTTTGGGCTTATGAATGCACCAGCAGTATTTATGAGATTTATTAATTTCATTTTACAACCATTAATTCGCGAAGGTAATGAGTAGTTTATATGGACGATATCGCTATAGGTTCCAAGTCGTTGAACGAACATCTTATAACAGTAGGTAGAGTTTTAAGAATTCTCGCAGAATATCGACTAGAAATTAAGGTTAGTAAATGTCAATTTGGTTATGAAAGTATTGAGTTCTTGGGATATACCCTTTCTGGTAAAGGAATAAGCCCAAACTGTGAACACACAGCAACCATTAAGCATCTGCCATTGCCAAAAGATCGCCATGAAATGCAAAAGGTTTTGGGATTATTCTCTTATTTTAGGCGTTTCATCCCTGCTTACTCAAGAATAGCAAAACCATTACAAGAACTTACAAAACCTGGAACTAAGTTTGAGCTTCAAGACAAATGCATACAAATTTTTGAATATCTTCGAGAAAAACTGATTTCGTCACCAGTATTAGCTCTGTATAATCCAAATCGAGAAACAGAATTGCATTGTGATGCAAGTAGTGAAGGCTTTGGTGGAATTTTGTTGCAGAAACAAGATGACAATAAGTTTCACCCAACAGCATATTTTTCACAGAGAGCGACAAAACTAGAGGCAAGATACGAAAGTTTCAAGCTGGAAACGTTAGCTGTGATCTATTCATTGAGGAAATTTCGAATTTATTTAGAAGGGATTCCGTTTAGAATTATAACAGATTGTAACTCAGTAGTTTTATGTTTAGGAAAGGGACGTCTTCATTCAAATATCGCCAGATGGGCCATAGAGCTAGCAAATTATAATTACACTTTAAAACATCGTAGTGGAAAATATATGTCCCATGTGGACACCTTAAGTAGATATCCTTCAGCGCTTAATCAAGATTTTGAATATGAACCAATAGTGACAATTCATGAAAGTGATAACAAAGACCGAATAGTTTCCGTGATTGAGTGCGACGACATTAATCTTCAGCTTCAGATAACACAAAACAGGGAAAACCATATAGGAAAATTAAAAGAACAATTGGAGCATGGACCTGTTAAGAAATTTTCATTGAGCGATGGAATTATTTATAAAATAGGTGAGAACGACGTTGAGCTGTTTTATGTCCCAGCTGAAATGGAAACGCAAATAATCAGAAGAGTTCACGAAAACTTATGTCACTTAGGAACTGAGAAATGTATGAAAGAAATCTTAAGACATTATTGGTTCCCGAATATGAGATCTAAAATCGATTTGTTTATAGGAAATTGTATAAGTTGTATCATGTTTTCAGTCCCCACACATGCGAACAATCGAACACTTCACAATATTCCTAAGCGACCAATCCCATTCGACACCTTACACGTAGACCATTTTGGACCACTTCCCGCTGTTATATCAAAGAAGAAGCATGTATTAGTTATCATTGACGCCTTTACGAAATTTGTAAAATTGTTTTCTGTAAATACGACAAGCACTAAAGAAGTCAACACATGTTTTTCAAAGTATTTTCAATTTTATAGTCGTCCACGTAGAATTATTAGCGATAGAGGAACGTGTTTTGCATCATTAGAATTTAGTAAATTTTTGTTAGAAAATAATATAGAACACGTGAAAGTGGCAACTGCTTCACCCCAAGCGAATGGTCAGGTAGAACGGGTTAACAGAACTATGAAAGCTATGCTCGCCAAAATAACTGAGCCAATAAATCACGAAGATTGGAGCAAACTTTTAATAAAGGCTGAATATGCAATTAATAACTCAGTCCATTCGACCACGAAAGAATTGCCTTCAGTGTTGTTATTCGGAGTCCAACAGAGGGGTTGTAATATTGACGCGTTAACAGAATACTTAGATGATAAACAAGACCGAACTCAAAGCGATTTAGAATCAGTACGTAAGAAATCTTTGGATAAAATCGAGCATTGTCAGCAGAAGAGTGAAGAGTATTTTGAAAGGAATCACAAAAATCATATTGAGTTCTTGGAAGGCGATTTCGTTGTAATGAGAAACATTGACACCACAATAGGTACAAATAAAAAATTTGTTCCGAAGTACAAGGGTCCGTACATCATCAAAAAGCTATTGCCGAACGACAGATATGTGTTAAATGACATTGAAAACTGCCAAATAAGCCAAATCCCGTATGAGGGCATTATAGAGGCATGCCGATTAAGAAATGGGCAGATTGGCGTAATCAGTGTGAAAGTGACCCCTACTTAAATAGTTAACAAAATATATATATACACATATAATTAAAATTACTCTTAATTACATATTTACGATCGAGGGCGATCTAATTGTCAGGATGGCCGAGCTGTTAGGTTGTTTTAGTATTATAACCCTACATTTGTATTTACCTTGCTGCTAGCTTATAATTATTAGTGTTAATCTACAATTGTATTTACTATTAACGTTGTACGAAATATCGTAAGTATCTGTATATCGTAGTTCTGCGAACTAGAACTATGCGAGAACTATGGAAGAACTAGAGATCGGAGCTGGGTTGAGGGCACTTTTTGGCTGATCGACAAGACGGAGAGGTTGGAGAAAATAAAGCGAAACAATAATCTTGAAAAGTATAAAACATCCGTGGATTTTCTGCGCCAATACACGCATACATTTTTCTACTAAACTTACATAATCAAAAGAACCAACAATCGAATTTTCCATTTTCAGTAATTAGCAAATTAGTAATAATTAGCATGTCCTTCTCGTTAGCTTTTTGACGTTTTCTTTTCTTTCGATTCGTTTGACTCACACATTCCACACTGCAGTGAGCAAAACAATGCACAACAAATTGAGCGAGAGAGACACCTCATACACTCTCTCTCTGTCACAACGTTTTTCGTAACGGTGTCAGTGCGAGTCATACGATTTGACAGGAGTCACTCGAAAATTATGCCTTGAGTCAATGAGTCAGCAAATGAAGGAAAGAAAATGAATTGAAAGATAGTGTGAAAAGGATACATGAATCATGTTTTGATACTGTGCACAGTGTGATTCTTAACTGTTAATACGAATTAGTGTGTACTCGTGCAGGGCTCTAGTACATACACACTTGATCATAATAAGAGGTACACACATCTTCGTAAACTTTAACATAACACAAAACAGTTGTATTCAATATTTTAAACTTAAAATTAGTTCTCAATTATTCCTACATTTTTTGTTTTGTGTCGTTATCTTGCTGAAATATCCGACGCAAAGGCATATTTTCTTCAGCATAAGGTATAGAAGTCTCCAATATAAATTTGTATTCCTCAGCGTTCATTCTGTTCGTTGTTTGAAAAAGTGGACCTACGACGTACCAGGAAAAGCAGCCCCATATCATTATGTTGCCACCTCCATGTTTGACAGTCTTTTTGGTAAAAGGTGGATCGAATTCCTTTCCCTTAGGGCGTCGTACATTCCTTTCGCAATCATTCCTAAATAATTTTCTTATTATTTCGTCATTCATTTTGCTTTTGGATAGCGAATGGTTCCGCAAAATTGTAAGCCCAATTTTTAAATAAATATGCAAATTACAATACAATAACCAAAAAAAAAAAACCGAAAACATGAATAAATAAACATAAACACGAAAAAAAAGAACGAGAGGAACGTTGTGAGTTACTGCTGCGACCGCAACTCCACATTTATACGCCACACCATCTGCAGCTGATCATCAACAATGTGCCCGTAGCACAACCAGCAACGGTCACACCGGCAGCCGATCATACCCAGTGTGCCTGTAGCCTGCGTACCGACGGGCACATTACCAGCTGATCCACGCGTTAGAAATACGCAAGGGCCTAACAGCTGCTTTTCGGGAAGAGCGTTCTTCATTGGTTCGGTCCCAGCCAGTCAAGTGGTAAGCATCGGTGGCTACAGCCAACAGCTCCAGCGATCGATCCCTTTATCCCGGAGTAAACATCATCCTCCGCCTCCAAATTCTTCGGAGCGTACTGAAACCTCCGCAACAAATTGTCTCTTCAGAGTGCACTTGAACCTCCGCACCCAATGTTCCTTTTGGAGCGTACTTGAACCTCCGCAGCCCAACTTCTCCTCGAAGCGAACTTGAACCTCCGCGACATAGACCAAACCGAGGGGACGACATCATTTTCCAATGAATACCCTCATTGGAGCAATCGAATTACTTCTGTTTAAATGCATCTGTAGACAATATAAAATATATTACAAATTGTGTAAGTTATACAAGCTATAGTTGTAGCTCTTACTTCTTAATGCTAAAGTGGTTCGAAGGCCTCTTAGGAGTCTAGAGATCCATTTTGCACTGCATACTTCAGCGAAAATAAATAAAATGCCGCGCACGCTTCATATATTTATATAGGCACATGTTTCTACAGCCACAGAAACGAACAAATATTTAAGAAAAGAAAAACACGGATCACCTCTTGACCAGTCCACACGTGACACGACGGTTTGCTGCTTTTTTGGGAACTATGAGCGGCAGCGCAGTCGCAGCGCAATTTCCTTTTGTATCACTGTCGCTTGCGAGTTCGTTTGCGAATATTTTGCGGGACTCTCGCAAAAGGCACCCCGTGACCCAACCAGGGATAGTAAGACGAAACTATCATAAATTTGTCGTAAACAGACTTAGAAATGATAACAATCCGGGAGCGACGGATCGCTTAATGCTCGCAGACGGACTCCAAAAAGAGCATTAACGGGGGAGAAAAAGCCGAGCGACGACCAAACTATCGCAAATGGACTTAAAAACGGGCACAATATGCAAAAAAAAAAACACTGGATGGAACATGTCAAGCTGCGGACCGGCACAGCGCCGCCGTTTTTTTTTTTTTTCGTTTTTAAGCTAGTGTGTTCCTCAGAGCTGGAGAAACATCGATGGTTGCGGAAGGCAACTTTTGCAAAACCCTTGGTTTTAAACAGCAGCGTCTGTCCGACACGGTCTGCCCAGCTTTGCTCTCTCCGACGCATTGGATGTGGCCGGAACGCATAAGAACTGTTTAGCTTCCTCTTGTATGGCGGTCATTTCATCATCTGTGGTCATCTAAATAAAAAACAATATTATTATTATTCGTCTTATATTATTAAACAACAATAGATACTTTCCTGTAATTTTTCCAGGTATTGTCTTAAGATAATTATTGCATCAGACCTGCTTGTCTTGGGTTTAGTTGTTATTTTCCTTTGAATAAACGATTGTGTTTGATTTAATAAAAGAAACTATCCGTTTGCTTTTCGAAAATGTGTCATTTAGAATTGGAAGAGATCCAATTAGTTATAGATATCAGTTATGACTGCAACTATTTTGTTATTGTCAACATTCCATTTGGTTAAAATACTTTTAAGTGTATCTGCTATATTTTGAACTGAATGATTAGACGATTCATCCAATTTTCGAGTTGCTTCAGCTTCAGATAGATAAACGCATCGTTAGTAAAATAGCATATTTTATAAGTCTGTGACGTTACGCGATACAGTTGTTGGATGAGGTAGCAGGTTGCTAACGTTTATGTTTGGTCAAAAACGACTTCCAATATCAAGGGCAACGGTTATAATGTCCTTAAGTCCTGAATCGCTGATAATACTAAATGGTCGACAATTTTGAACGACCCACTTCGTCACGACCTTTGTCACCGATAATTTCGTTTCGGCATCTACGACAGGTTCATAAACGTTACCGTTTTCTTCAGATTTGGTAACCTTATAGCACTTATGCCGGACCAAATTGGACGTGGCACCAGTAAACTTGAAAACCGTAAAACAATTTCGACATGCCACGATGTTTGGAATAACATTGCTGTCCTCTCCAACGACAGGACCAAAAACTTCCCACACCTTGCTTTTGCCACGTTTTTGGTTAATTTTGTATTGGCCAGCCATTATTTTTGCTTTTATATCGGCTGGTAATTCGAAGCCAGATTGTGACAAGGACTGCGAATTATATGTGCTATAATATTCGAATAGAAACACACGCATACATTTTTCTACTAAACTTACATAATCAAAAGAACCAACAATCGAATTTTCCATTTTCAGTAATTAGCAAATTAGTAATAATTAGCATGTCCTTCTCGTTAGCTTTTTGACGTTTTCTTTTCTTTCGATTCGTTTGACTCACACATTCCACACTGCAGTGAGCAAAACAATGCACAACAAATTGAGCGAGAGAGACACCTCATACACTCTCTCTCTGTCACAACGTTTTTCGTAACGGTGTCAGTGCGAGTCATACGATTTGACAGGAGTCACTCGAAAATTATGCCTTGAGTCAATGAGTCAGCAAATGAAGGAAAGAAAATGAATTGAAAGATAGTGTGAAAAGGATACATGAATCATGTTTTGATACTGTGCACAGTGTGGTTCCTAACTGTTAATACGAATTAGTGTGTACTCGTGCAGGGCTCTAGTACATACACACTTGATCATAATAAGAGGTACACACATCTACGTAAACTTTAACATAACAGAAAACAGTTGTATTCAATATTTTAAACTTAAAATTAGTTCTCAATTATTCCTACATTTTTGGTTTTGTGTCGTTATCTTGCTGAAATATCCGACGCAAAGGCATATTTTCTTCAGCATAAGGTATAGAAGTCTCCAATATAAATTTGTATTCCCAGCGTTCATTCTGTTCGTTGTTTGAAAAAGTGGACCTACGACGTACCAGGAAAAGCAGCCCCATATCATTATGTTGCCACCTCCATGTTTGACAGTCTTTTTGGTAAAAGGTGGATCGAATTCCTTTCCCTTAGGGCGTCGTACATTCCTTTCGCAATCATTCCTAAATAATTTTCTTATTATTTCGTCATTCATTTTGCTTTTGGATAGCGAATGGTTCCGCAAAATTGTAAGCCCAATTTTTAAATAAATATGCAAATTACAATACAATAACCAAAAAAAAAAACCGAAAACATGAATAAATAAACATAAACACGAAAAAAAAGAACGAGAGGAACGTTGTGAGTTACTGCTGCGACCGCAACTCCACATTTATACGCCACACCATCTGCAGCTGATCATCAACAATGTGCCCGTAGCACAACCAGCAACGGTCACACCGGCAGCCGATCATACCCAGTGTGCCTGTAGCCTGCGTACCGACGGGCACATTACCAGCTGATCCACGCGTTAGAAATACGCAAGGGCCTAACAGCTGCTTTTCGGGAAGAGCGTTCTTCATTGGTTCGGTCCCAGCCAGTCAAGTGGTAAGCATCGGTGGCTACAGCCAACAGCTCCAGCGATCGATCCCTTTATCCCGGAGTAAACATCATCCTCCGCCTCCAAATTCTTCGGAGCGTACTGAAACCTCCGCAACAAATTGTCTCTTCAGAGTGCACTTGAACCTCCGCACCCAATGTTCCTTTTGGAGCGTACTTGAACCTCCGCAGCCCAACTTCTCCTCGAAGCGAACTTGAACCTCCGCGACATAGACCAAACCGAGGGGACGACATCATTTTCCAATGAATACCCTCATTGGAGCAATCGAATTACTTCTGTTTAAATGCATCTGTAGACAATATAAAATATATTACAAATTGTGTAAGTTATACAAGCTATAGTTGTAGCTCTTACTTCTTAATGCTAAAGTGGTTCGAAGGCCTCTTAGGAGTCTAGAGATCCATTTTGCACTGCATACTTCAGCGAAAATAAATAAAATGCCGCGCACGCTTCATATATTTATATAGGCACATGTTTCTACAGCCACAGAAACGAACAAATATTTAAGAAAAGAAAAACACGGATCACCTCTTGACCAGTCCACACGTGACACGACGGTTTGCTGCTTTTTTGGGAACTATGAGCGGCAGCGCAGTCGCAGCGCAATTTCCTTTTGTATCACTGTCGCTTGCGAGTTCGTTTGCGAATATTTTGCGGGACTCTCGCAAAAGGCACCCCGTGACCCAACCAGGGATAGTAAGACGAAACTATCATAAATTTGTCGTAAACAGACTTAGAAATGATAACAATCCGGGAGCGACGGATCGCTTAATGCTCGCAGACGGACTCCAAAAAGAGCATTAACGGGGGAGAAAAAGCCGAGCGACGACCAAACTATCGCAAATGGACTTAAAAACGGGCACAATATGCAAAAAAAAAAACACTGGATGGAACATGTCAAGCTGCGGACCGGCACAGCGCCGCCGTTTTTTTTTTTTTCGTTTTTAAGCTTGTGTGTTCCTCAGAGCTGGAGAAACATCGATGGTTGCGGAAGGCAACTTTTGCAAAACCCTTGGTTTTAAACAGCAGCGTCTGTCCGACACGGTCTGCCCAGCTTTGCTCTCTCCGACGCATTGGATGTGGCCGGAACGCATAAGAACTGTTTAGCTTCCTCTTGTATGGCGGTCATTTCATCATCTGTGGTCATCTAAATAAAAAACAATATTATTATTATTCGTCTTATATTATTAAACAACAATAGATACTTTCCTGTAATTTTTCCAGGTATTGTCTTAAGATAATTATTGCATCAGACCTGCTTGTCTTGGGTTTAGTTGTTATTTTCCTTTGAATAAACGATTGTGTTTGATTTAATAAAAGAAACTATCCGTTTGCTTTTCGAAAATGTGTCATTTAGAATTGGAAGAGATCCAATTAGTTATAGATATCAGTTATGACTGCAACTATTTTGTTATTGTCAACATTCCATTTGGTTAAAATACTTTTAAGTGTATCTGCTATATTTTGAACTGAATGATTAGACGATTCATCCAATTTTCGAGTTGCTTCAGCTTCAGATAGATAAACGCATCGTTAGTAAAATAGCATATTTTATAAGTCTGTGACGTTACGCGATACAGTTGTTGGATGAGGTAGCAGGTTGCTAACGTTTATGTTTGGTCAAAAACGACTTCCAATATCAAGGGCAACGGTTATAATGTCCTTAAGTCCTGAATCGCTGATAATACTAAATGGTCGACAATTTTGAACGACCCACTTCGTCACGACCTTTGTCACCGATAATTTCGTTTCGGCATCTACGACAGGTTCATAAACGTTACCGTTTTCTTCAGATTTGGTAACCTTATAGCACTTATGCCGGACCAAATTGGACGTGGCACCAGTAAACTTGAAAACCGTAAAACAATTTCGACATGCCACGATGTTTGGAATAACATTGCTGTCCTCTCCAACGACAGGACCAAAAACTTCCCACACCTTGCTTTTGCCACGTTTTTGGTTAATTTTGTATTGGCCAGCCATTATTTTTGCTTTTATATCGGCTGGTAATTCGAAGCCAGATTGTGACAAGGACTGCGAATTATATGTGCTATAATATTCGAATAGAAACACACGCATACATTTTTCTACTAAACTTACATAATCAAAAGAACCAACAATCGAATTTTCCATTTTCAGTAATTAGCAAATTAGTAATAATTAGCATGTCCTTCTCGTTAGCTTTTTGACGTTTTCTTTTCTTTCGATTCGTTTGACTCACACATTCCACACTGCAGTGAGCAAAACAATGCACAACAAATTAAGCGAGAGAGACACCTCATACACTCTCTCTCTGTCACAACGTTTTTCGTAACGGTGTCAGTGCGAGTCATACGATTTGACAGGAGTCACTCGAAAATTATGCCTTGAGTCAATGAGTCAGCAAATGAAGGAAAGAAAATGAATTGAAAGATAGTGTGAAAAGGATACATGAATCATGTTTTGATACTGTGCACAGTGTGGTTCCTAACTGTTAATACGAATTAGTGTGTACTCGTGCAGGGCTCTAGTACATACACACTTGATCATAATAAGAGGTACACACATCTACGTAAACTTTAACATAACAGAAAACAGTTGTATTCAATATTTTAAACTTAAACTTAGTTCTCAATTATTCCTACATTTTTTGTTTTGTGTCGTTATCTTGCTGAAATATCCGACGCAAAGGCATATTTTCTTCAGCATAAGGTATAGAAGTCTCCAATATAAATTTGTATTCCCAGCGTTCATTCTGTTCGTTGTTTGAAAAAGTGGACCTACGACGTACCAGGAAAAGCAGCCCCATATCATTATGTTGCCACCTCCATGTTTGACAGTCTTTTTGGTAAAAGGTGGATCGAATTCCTTTCCCTTAGGGCGTCGTACATTCCTTTCGCAATCATTCCTAAATAATTATACCCGATACTCAAAATGAGTATTGGGGTATATTAGATTTATGGTAAAAGTGGATGTGTGTAACGTCCAGAAGGAATCGTTTCCGACCCAATAAAGTATATATATTCTTGATCAGCATCAATAGCCGAGTCGATTGAGCCGTGTCTGTCTGTCCGTCTGTCCGTCCGTCCGTCCGTCTGTCTGTCCGTCTGTCCGTCCCCTTCAGCGCCTAGTGCTCAAAGACTATAAGAGCTAGAGCAACGATGTTTTGGATCCAGACTTCTGTGATATGTCACTGCTACAAAAATATTTCAAAACTTCGCCCCGCCCATTTCCGCCCCCACAAAGGACGAAAATCTGTGGCATCCACAAATCTCAGAGACTATTAAGGCTAGAGTAATCAAATTTGGTACACACACTCCTTTAAGATGTCACTATAAAACGTATATCTCAAAATTTCGCTCCACCCCACTCCGCCCCCACAAAGGAACAAAATCTGTTGCATCCACAATATTGCAGATTCGAGAAAACTAAAAACGCAGAATCATAGATAATGACCATATCTATCAGATTGCTGAATCAGGATCAAATCAGATCATTTTTATAGCCAAAAGGAACAAATCAATTTGCACTGGCTACGCAGCGCCCGACGTCACGCTCAGACTGATTTTCTGTCTCTCTCGCACGCACTCTTTGTCGTGTCGTTTAATATTAGCGGCGTCTGCCGGAGGAGACCCATACTGACTTAGTATCGGGTATAAATGTAGAGTTGCCGTGTCCGCAGCAACTCACAACGTTCCCCCTCGTTTTTTCTTTGCTTTGTGGGCATTCTTATGAAAAGTTTAGTTTTTTATGAGCTATACTCAAATGAGCTTTTATCAGCTATTCGATATTTTAGTCGACTTCAGGTATCATTCAAAAGTGTACATATGTTCTGTCCGAGCTGTTCTCTCTCAATGGATATTCCTCAAGCGGCTGGACGAGACCGACTGCCTTGATTCTCAGATCGGAGATTCAATGGTGACAACTACAAAATCCACCCCATTTCATGTCTACTGTTCATCCAGCAGATCGTTGAGTTCCGGGTTAAGTATCTTCAGAATTTAGATCTCCTGCTCATCTTTCACAGATAGTTAATTCAGAAAGCAGGAAGCCACCAGATTCCCGGCGCTCTCCATTTCTTCGTTCAGCATCTTAAAAAACGACACAGGCTGTGGCACACTCGCAAGGCAATCCATCATCTTCTGCAGCTGATTAAAGGCCAATGGCAACAAGCTCTTAATTGACTTCATTTTGTGTTCTATTTATATCTATTCTTGAGTTAATCTGTTTTGCGTTGTATTCAATAATACACACGCAAAGTACCTGAGAATGCATGTGCTCCGATACATTCAAATACAGAAACATTCATTCACATTCACAACAGAAAACCGAATCCCAGAACTTTTAAAACGAAAAAAGCATACAATCACATATTTTTGTAAAATCATATGATTTTATGACAATATATATTGTGTGTGTATAGTATACATTACTAACACATGCAACGCGTTGTTTTTCTGGCTGGCCCTTGATGATGCGCCGGCAGACGAACGCCGAACTCTTCTGTGTTCGATGTGCGACATGTTCGCTGTATGAACTAGCACATCTTTCTACTGTATGGTTTGTGGTTGAATTACACGATTTGATTGATAAACATGATACTATTCAACATTCTTTGGTTGTAGAAAAGAAAGCCACCATCTAGAGCCGCAAAATAGACGTAGTGTGCAACAACGCCGCCAGGTGGCGAAGACTAGTTGGTTGTCTTTGTCACTAGAGGTGTATTCGTTGCCTCGCCGACAGACGGCGTCGACAAAGACGGGGCTGTTATACATTTAAAGATTTGAATTCGATATCCCGGGCGAAGTGACTGAGTATTGACACGGAAAACTCATTTCATTAAGGCCAATGTTTTCATGGGCTTTAGTCCACTAACAAAAACGTTGCTAGACGTTGAAAACTGTGGACATGGTCTAACAGACCAAGTTGTCTAACGACAACTGACGTCAGTAGTACCAAATACCGCGAGTAACAGCATTAAGCAGAATTAATTATTATGCTATCAATTAGTATATATTATAGTCTCTACGCAAATTATTGTAGTGTACTATACGACTTCTATACGACAATCCCTGTGTCAACTGAAACTGTGACTTGCTGCTTACTCTCTCTCTCGCTGTCTCTCTCTTTCTTTATGTGCCCGGGTGGACCGGGATGGGTTTTGTTTTGTCCGTTTTCTGGCCAACAGTTTACCTTCAGTCAGTCAGTCAGCGTGCGTTTTTTTCTGTATTTTGTAATTTGATATAGTTTTATGCTGGCCGCAAAAGCCGACAATCAAAATGCCGCCAACCGCCAACTGTCGACGCCAAATGGACGCCGCTTAGCCCTAGCGCGGTGCCCCATCTCCTTCTCCTTCTGTTATCCTGATTCCGATTCTGATTCCGTTTCTGATTCAGTCTCAGTCCCTGCCTCAGCTTCAGGTTCAGCTGATTGCCTATCGTTTTCGCTGCGCTTGATCCGTGTCCTGGTCCTGCTCCTGCTTCGGCTGTTGCCATCAGCCAGCAATTAAAAGAACAAGCATCCATATCGGTTACCTTTACCGAAATGAAATCTATATAGGGAATCCAATGCGAACAAAGGAAGGAAGTTGGCCGCCTCGGCCCCTGCTCCCGGCCGCGACCACCGTCAAGTCCTGTGAGGCCATTGTGCAGTTATGACAGGCGTCCCCCTTTTTTCCAGAATTTTTAGCGCGACGTGTCCCCTCTGGAGCCTATTACTCATTCAGACACACCCAGAGATAAATATTCGTATATTCATGCACAAAGGAGGTTTCGATTATAAGAAATAATATACATACATACGTATATGTGTCCTGTTAAAGTATATACATATGTATGTACTATATATTATTAATATATATGGAAATTCGTACAGTGTTTTACATGAATATACGAATAATTTCAGAAAAAGCCTTTACATTTTGTGGAAATACAATTATTAAAGAACAGCAGCTCTGATATTATCGATGCTGATATTATCTTAGCTACTTTTGTTTATACCATTAAAGCCTAGCTAATCAACCTGCCAAAATTACTACCAATGAATGTTCAGAGGTGCTCCGAAAAGATCATACCATTTCATTCTTAGTATTTTTTTGACTTCAGAGATAACCTCACTGCAAATCCATATTTGTGCAGATCTGTGCAGTGGATCTTCAGAGGAAGACCATTTAGATACTCAAATTAAGGGAAATTATTCTATTCTTAGAAAAGATATTGCAAATACAATTTCTTTTCGGACTGCTCAAGGGTATGACTAACAAAATATATTAAAATCGAGGCTTATGGGTCCACATTCGGTGTACCGTTCAGACATTCTCCTTGCAGCTCATTCCACTGATTCAGTCGATCATTTAGATTCGAAATATCCTCTAATCTCTACAGCCATGTATAAATTGAGTCTTGTGCAACTAACATTTACCTTTGGGTATGCGAGTGCGGGTGCGGGGTCTGGTCTAATATCATCCCAACGGCGACGTCGGCCACTTCAAAGCGTCGGAGTGGAGCTTTTGTGCGACGTCTTGGACTGATCTTCTGCCCCATTCTCATCCCGTGCTGAGCTGCCCCCACCCGCTTATCCATCAGTGATTGTCCGCTGCTCTCCGACGGATCCTCTATCCTGTGTCGACTTTCTGAGTGAGCGACAGCTGCCTCAACACCTTGTCCCACGCACAATTTGAGACGATTGAGAGGATTGATGGCAATCTGCTGATGGGCTGCATGGATGGAACTGTGCGTAATTCCATCCTCAGAGCACAGCGCAAGGACAACTCTTTCGGGGTCGGGGCTGAGGTCGGGGCTGGGGTCGGGTTCGGGTTCGGCTTTGGTCGTGGCCAAGTGATTCTATCTACGAGTACGAGTAGGACTACGAGTAAGTGCGGCAATTGCAGCTACTTAGCTTCTCAGCTTAACTACAGAAACATTTAGATGGCGAGGGCGAATCAGATGGGATGGGATCAGATCGCATGATGGTAGGTATGAAGGTAGGATTGTCTGCTCAGACAATTGTCGGGGAAATTGTCTGTTTCCGCCGCCGCCGCCGCAAATCTCAAAGAGGATGCGCATGTGCACCTTTGAGGGAACTGGTGGGTGCCCTGCCCCTGCTCGGTTCTACCTCTCTTCTTTATCGCCCAACAACATCTTGAGATCTGGAGAGGGAGGGAGATCTGCCGGCGATCCTTTGCTGTGCTGCGTAATATTTGGCAACCCAATTACTTTGTTTGCTTAGCCGACAAACTATTTATTCAAGCCCAGAGCAGTAGCGCATCAGTATCAGGAGTAGCAGCCGCGTTCAGATCCTCATCCCCATCCATATCCCAGACACAATAGAGCCATACAGCCTTGAGCTATTATCCTGACGGATCGCTGGAAAACTTCATGTTTTGCGTAATCGAAACAATTGTTTTTCCAGTTCTGAGCAACGCCGCTGCCGAGGGAGCAATTGTAATTGGGCGGAGAGCAGTGCGTTGATTCCATTCCAACTCTAAATCCAAATGCAGACAGACAGAGAGACAGATGAGCGCTGATAAAAAAAAACACCCAGAAAACAAAAACACATCTGAACGCGAGGGCTCAGTTATAGAAAAAGGAACAAAAAGAAAGCAGAGCGGACCGGAACGAAGCGCAGCAAAAACATATCCTCGGAGTGCACTGAACTGCGCCTAGATCCTGTTGATTATTTCGTTGATTTGCTTGATTTATATGCGGGAACATTTGTTCGACAACATTTTGGTTAGGTCTATAGTCCCTGTCTATAGGCGGAAAGGGAATAGAGTGACGGGAAGGGGGAGGGTGCGTGCGGCCAGCACAAGGGAAATCAATGGGCTATATTGCGATATCAACTTTTCGTATGATTAAAAAGAAAGTAGAACCTAATGTTGCTTTATTTGACTGTCTTTTTCCCCACAACTAACCAACAATACGAAAATACATGAAAGGATACCTCCGCATTTATTTAAATCCATCTAGATCCAGATGTATACTATTCTAGGCAAAAGTACACAATAGACAGAGGAATAGACGGAGAATAACAAAAAAACAATTAAGTTTCAGATCATCAGAAATCGGTTTGTTGTCAACCCAAATGAGATTTTTTTGTAAAGTTTAGGAGAATGTGAATTCATAGGAATCGCTGCGAAACTAAAGGAATATACTCACGGTATGGCAGGACTATAATTTGGATTTATATTCCCGTTTACCCTAAGAGTTAAAGCTTAAAGCTCCCTTTTCTTGTGTTTTGAAGTTTTTTCCAGATCAGTTTTTCTGAAATAATTGTGTATCCCGCATCAGAGTTAAAGTTTCGAATTGAACTCGTTCCATGTTCATCCAGAGATCAATTCCGAACTTTGAGCAAACGAATCAATGAAGTTTTGAGCCAACTTCTGGGAAAGGAAACTTAGTTCGCGCGAACTTTCATTTTAAAGTCCTTTGGCAGCTGAGGTGTAAACTAAATTAAATATTCGCTGAGCTTCGGAACGGAAGGAAGCGCACAAAAGTCGGGTAATACGGGGGCAAATGGAATCCAGTGACCACGGAATCGAAACGAGACGAATCTGAGAGCGAAACGAATCATAAACAAAAAACATCGAGAAAAGTAAACAGAAAATGAACCAGGAGCAGCAGCAGGAGCAGGAGCAGGAGAAGGACAAACACAAATAGATAAAACGACAAAATACCACGTTGCAGGACGACGACAAGTGACGCGGCAGGACAACAACGACAGGACTACAGCACGGACATGTGTTGGAGCGGGGCCTCAAGGCAGGAACAGGAACAGAGACAGGGACAGGGACAGGCACGGGGCTAGGACCAGAGAAAGCACAGTCCATGCCATCATCCAATGCCGTGTACATAAGGGATCCTATATACCACGAAATCTACTCCCAAAAAAAATACAGAAAATAACAGAAAACGAGAGGAAAAAAATGAAGGTAAAGGGCAGGAGCAGGGACAAGTGAAAAGGGAGCAGGAAGAGAAAAAGAATGAGACGAGAATCAGAGGCCAGGACAACACAGGCCAGGACAGAGCAAGAGCAGGACAGCCCAAGAGAAGGAGAATGAGAAGGAGAAAGGTGAGCACAACAACACCTAAAGAGGCTCCGGGGGCGGCAAATGAGGATAAGGACGAGTGGGTGGATGCCAGATGACAGCGCGAGAGGACAGGACACCGAACGAGGACGCGACTGGTGCCAAATTCTCGGGCGCCCGCCATGGCCATAGCCAGGACCAGGACCATAGCCAGGGCCAGAGCAGAGGCAGAGCAAAAGCGAAACCAAATGAAGCAGCCCAGTCAGGAGCATGCCAGGGTAGCTAAGGACCACCCCTCGACAACCCCCAGACCTACACACACACTCTGTATACATACGTACATACATATATATGTACACCCCGATATGTATGCAGAGGGTTGCTACATAAGGGAGGGTTCTGGCACTGGCAATGGTCCTGGCAGTGGTCCTCGCTTTCGTCCTCATCCTCCTGGGCTGTGCGGCAAAAAGCAAAGTAAAGCGCTATAAGAGCAAATATGGCTGCCAACACCCGAATTCGACACGTAAAGTGACGCGTTAGCTGCGTTGCTATGACAACCCAAAGGCCTCTGCCTCTGCCTCATGCCCCATGCCCATCCTCCTCCTCCTCCTGTTCCTCCCTTCTCGTGGTGGTGGTGCTTGTGCTTCCCATCCAGCTGCCGCTTTGCTGCGGACCCAAAAAAAGGCAAAGAACGAAAAAACGAACGACGGGAAAGCTGACGGTAAATTCTCTTTTTCAAGCGAATGCGAAGGAAACTTGGATTGGATGCTTTCCCTTTGAACCGGAGAGCGTGGGGTGGCAGATTTGGGAGCTGGATACGAGGAGCTCAATTCACGTAGTCTATCGGTTGGCAGCTCGATGGCGGGGGCTTCATCGGATTTCATTTAATGAGATTTTCCTTATATGCCAGCCACTTCCCAGCAGCAACAGCAACAGCAACAGCACCAGTCCCTCCTCTTCCGCATCACCTCGTCGAGCAGAACACCTCTGATGCAGCATATCCTGGACGAGATGCGGTCTCCTCGTATTTCCTTTACGATGAAATGTTTGGCATTTGTAGAACTCTGGATGAAGTGGCGAGGAAAACTTTGGAGCACTTCCAGCCGGATTCTCTGGGGATGTGCGTTCTCTGGATGTGCGTTAAGATGGAACGTTGATGATGGGACTCGCAACTGTCATGATTGTGACTTAAACTGCTCTTTTCTGGAAGGAATGAAGATATGAAGCATCGCAGATGTATTGGTTATTTACATACATATATGTATGTACATATTATGACTAAAAAATGGCTTTCGGTTCAAATTCGGCTTAAACTCAATGAAAAACTATTCCAAATCGGTATAAATCAATCAATAAATAATGATAAAGAGGTTGTAATTGGTAGATAATCCTTTAACGGCAATCAATTTGCAAGGATATCGGCTACAAAAGATTCTTCCCCCGCCTTTCATCTTTCGTAAGAAGGTGCTACTCGGAAATAAATGATTCGAAAATTGACTGGGTTCCAGGTCCTTCAATGGCAGTTTGACTTTCTCGTGAAATTCGCTTCAACAATTGTCCTCTGGAATTAGTAATGAATCCAAAATATTGCAATTTCCGAGTACTCTCCATGCGGCTGACGGCTGTACAAATTCGTACCGTACGTGTGTGCTCTTTGTCCTACTCAGCCTCCTTCTGGGAAGCCCATCCAAAGTTTTCTCTGAGGACTCCATCAAGCGCCAATTCCAACAGCTTGTCAACCGCAAGGCCAAACCGAACCCAAACCAACCCAAATCAGCATTGCACCAGCATTTGACTTTTCTGCTTCGTTGATAAGGTTTTAATAGAGTGCAAAATGCAATGGAAATGGGGATGGCGATGGCGATGGGGATGGGACGCGAGCCCAGGTTGCAACAAGGTGCAGCAAGTATAAATCTTTTGTTTCGGCTGCCACTCGAGGAAATGAGCACGACGAGGTCGAGAGCCATATGACGGCAGGGAGGGGACTCTACAGAGTGAATGGGTGTGCAGATCTTTCCACACAAATCTCCTTCACAAAAATCCAACAAACATCCATGCGAGGACTGGGACTGGAACTCTTTTCTATGTGCAGCAACTTCTACCCTGGATGAGGGTATTCTAATTCTAAACCAAAGCATACAAAGAAGTCATCAAAAGGCATATAATATCTTTAAAATCTTGCAATAGCATCATTACTTAATATGTTAATATTAAAATATTAATATCAGTTCGATCTTTAATTATTGGTGCGTATATTTCTGATCTACATCATCGTTCTGCATATCTTTACATTACAGATACGATATTTTATCATAATTTTAGCAGAGGTCTTACTGAAGCTCTATCTTACATATACCTTCTTCATTTTACAGCAGTTGCTATATCAGAAGGATATATGTACGAGTATATGTAAGTGGGAAGTGTTTTATCTTGTGACTGCTTTTTGAAAGAACACTTTAGAGGAAATGGAAAGGAATGGTGCGTTGATGGTGGGTATCTGCCGTGTCGGTCACATCGGAGGTCGTATTCTATTCTATCTCTCTCTTTCCCTCTGTATCTCTGTGTTCTGTCAACCGCAGTTCGTCATATTGGCACATGTCCTTTGAAAGGATAACCTGTGTAGGAGCAGCCACCTCTACACCGCTCCTTGGCAGCACCACCACCCCATCGACATGTGGGCTGTGAGCTCTTCTCTTCTGTTCTGTTCCCCCATCTTCTTGCTGCCGTTGTTGCTGTAATTATATGGCTTTCCTGGCGAGTGGAGAGCCAGAAGCAGACGCAGCAGAAGATGGGTATAAAAATGTGTCTGAAAGGCACAGGCCATGCCCCGCAGCCAAAGCAACGCCCCGACCCCCAAGCCCCGACGCCAACCCAGCCGCCGTCAGGCACACGATGCACACGAGTATGTATCCAACTTGACAGTTATTAAGCTAACGACGTTGAAAAGCTTTTTGTCATGAGAACTGCAGCGAGGAACACGCTTCTCCCGCTCTTCCCGTTGCTGATAGGTGGTAGGTGGTAGGATCCACATGATGGTGCCACATGGTGGTGTGCCACAGCGTTATTGCAGGGCAGGGCAGGGCAGGGCAGGGCAGGGGAGGGGCACTGTTTGCTCGACTGATGCAAGTTGCTCGCGGTATCTAATCACAGCTAGGAGGTGGCAAGTGCCCTACCAGAAAGCCAGCCAAAGCCAAAAGCCCCGCCAGAAAAGCAGCGCACAAAGGACAGCAGTTCATGTTCATCAGTTCAGCCAGAGATTGGAATTGGAATTGCTTTTGGAAATGCTTCGGGACAAAGAATCCCCAGATCCAGCTCATTTCGCATGAAATGAGTTGCGGGGGGAAGTGGTCAGAGATTCGAAAAATAGGAGTACTCGTACGAGTAGAAACCACAGTTGGAGTCACAAACTTCCAGTTGAGTTCTCGCCCCGAGCGTTAAATAGAAATGCTTCTGGCGTATCCCACAGAAGTTTTC
Source organism: Drosophila persimilis (assembly GCF_003286085.1). NCBI lineage: Eukaryota > Metazoa > Arthropoda > Insecta > Diptera > Drosophilidae > Drosophila > Drosophila persimilis. The sequence continues at coordinate 6,711,091 of NW_020825312.1, forward strand.
TGTTTTGTTTGTTCTGTTTAACCACTTCCTTGGTTAAAAATTCGTGAAAATATATGTATTTTATGGGACATTACTTCAAGAGTACATATATACAAATTGGTACGCCGAATCCTGCTGTTCATGTTTGATCGCCTATCCTATCCTTAATATATTCCCGTATTTGAGTGTCTATATATATTTACATTTAGTCTGGGCATTGGGCAACTGCAGTTTTGGGCATTCAGCGTCTCTTTACCGGTGCCATCCTGGTACCAGTCCTAGGCCCAGACACGGCAGTCTGGATATCGGAGCCTATATCGGAGACTGCTCGGATGAAGATCTGCACACAATCGCTACTCGCGTCTGTGCCGTTGACACGTCGTAGACTACTCTGAGTAGAACCTATGTCGAGGCCGTTGGGATTCAAGTTTGAAGAATTTGTATTTGAATTGAAACAGTAAATGAATCTCTGGTTTTTGTCTTTTCTGTCCCAAATGAAAGTTCACCTCGCCATGGAGCCCATTCTGCAACAATTAAGTAAATACGATATTTTTATGAATTATTGCATTAATTGTAAACTGTCGTGCCACAGACAGACTTGACTCCATCCATTTTTTGGCCACAGTCAGAACTCCGATAAGCTTCAATTTTTTCGATGCCGTCCCAAACTTTTTCCCCAAATTTCGCGTGCAAATTTGTTCGCTTTGAAGATAATTTAATGAAGGTGGATCTCTAGGGAATTACAACAAAAGCGAAGCGAAAATAAATCTATGAAAATGCCTTTGTAATCTCACCCGAACATCGAAGTTTCTTTTGCCACATCTTCAATTAGATGCGGTTCGAGGGCTTCAATAAGGACCAGGGAGCGGGATATATGTATGTAAGGGACCTCTCCCCTCCCAGTCTACGGCTTCTTGCATAACCAAATCTCCGTCTCCCAAAATCTCTCCCCATAATCCATTAAAATCCCTCCTTCTGAGGCTGTTTTTCGTCTCTCCAATTTTTTTTTCTTTTTTAATTACGCATATTGCGCCGAAGCTCAAAAATGACGCCACAAGAGAGCGGCCTTAAGCAGCCACCCATTCGAGTCGCCCACCAGGAGCCGCCCACCATCCATATCGTTGGGTCCCATCTCCAGTCGCAGTCTCCGTCCCCGTCCCCATCTGCGTCCCCATCCCCTCTCCTCTCCCTCGTGGATCAAGCACTCGAGTCGTGCAAATCCAAACGGAAATATGCGCAAATTAAGCCGTTTGTTATTTACGGAAATTATAAAACGCGTCAAGTGCGCCAAAGCCAAACCCCAAAGCCGAGGCCAAGTCAACCCTGGCGCCCCCATGCATTTTCCCGTATCCCCCCGTAGTCACCGTATCACCCCCGCAACCAGGGCTCATTACAAATCGGAGGCAGCAACCCTTGGTAGCGGCTAAAAAGGCAAATGGCGGTTCCATCAACAGAGAGAACGAGGACGACAACAATCCACCCACCCACTCCTCCTTCCATTGGCAACTGGTGGCCCAGTCAATGCAAGAAAATGTCATGAATGCGATTTGATGACAGAGCCAGAAGGAGGAGTACCAAAGGGAGGAGCAGAAGGAACACAAGCAGCAGCAAGGCAGAGAGAAAGCCACTTGAATGCATGTGAATGACTGGGACTCCTGCCCCAGCCCCAGTGCCAGCCCCAGCCATCGCCATCGTCACCGTCACCACCTTTTACAAGCTCTGCCTCTTCCTGTGGAATGGCTCCGGGCTCTGGCTAAGATGGCTGCCGCCTGACTGTGGGATGGGCTGGTGGCCGCACCGAGCACTCAGGGCTCGTCACTCCCCGCAGCTCGTCACTCGAGTGGCAATGCAGCGCCATGCAATTTTTACAAGCTTCAATGCCTAGACGAAGCCACCCCACATCCCACATCCCACACCAGTAACTGGCCCCAGCCGCCCCGAATGGGGCACAGTGTCTCGAAATGACAGACAAATTGGGGACACCCTGTTCCTAGAAATACATATATCCGATATAAGTCGGTGTAAAGTTGGGTTCATTTAACTTAAAAAACCTATTTCCCACTGAAACCTCTCTTTGATAGAATTAGGTGCATGACAGATACGTTGATAACTTTTTGATTTTAAGAGACATTTTTCATTCTACTAATATATTGCGTGTATCCTGATCGGTTAGTGCTCGATCAGATGTATGTATATACTGCGTGCAGTTGTGATAAACGTCTTTTCCAGGTTTCGGCGACATATCTTCTAAGACTCTGGAATATATCTGCATAGACAGATGATCCATTAACTTGTTCATAATCATATCTGGAAAAAGGGCCTTGACGATTTTTTTTATCTCTTAACTGAAAAACTGAAAAATTTACTCGGGGATGCTCGTACTTACTCGTATATTGTTTCGGCTACCATTTACTGTATTTCCAGTAGGTATTCTTTTGTGGTGTTCGTGAGTCAATGTGCGAGGGGTCCTTTTGGGCTTTTTCCCGCCTTCCTTCTGCACCTCCTCCTGCACATCTTCTCTCTCTCTCTTTCTTCTTGACTTGTGTTTGACTTGCATTTAGCGCAGACGATGACGAGGAAGCAACAGAAGCCCCCACCCTACAGCCAGCCCCCGGTGCAGGGAGCATTTCATCATATTTGCAGATTGGCTGCCTCCCGTCAGGCATCGCCTGCTCTGAAGGGTACCTTGGTGTGGGATGGTATGGGATGGGAAGGGATGGTGGAGCTGTTGTATCTTTGGCATTGCATGCAAATGCCATGTTGATTTGATTTTGCCAATAAAGTAAGCTGTCACAGTCAGCACTTTTGCAGGTCTTCGCTCTGGGTCTGCTCTGCTTTGGTCTGCCATTAGTCTTTGTTGTCCTGGGCCAGGATCAAGACCAGTCACTGGCCCCAGGACCCCTGAACCCGAAGCCTAGTCCCAGGCTCGGTACACGGTCCCAGCTCATTGTTGACTCTAGGCTCGTTCTCGTTCTCCAGATCTCGACTCGACTCGTCTCGTTTCGACTGCGGCTGATTATGGCGCAATTTTCTAAGTGCTGCGGCGCAAAAATCCTCAATAGTAGAGGGGGTGGCGGTGTGGCAGGTGGGGCAGGTGGGGCAGGCAAGGCAAGCAACTCAATAGCTTTCTCCACCCACCCCACCTTGTGCTCCGCTTTTTGTTGCTCCACTGGCTGCTCCTCTGCTATTGGAGAGTCACTAATTGGGCCCTGGCTAAAGTTGCAAATAGTTTGTCCCCATCTGTGGCACTAGCCCGGAGCACGCCTCCACCTCACCCGTCCCCCCAGGCATCTCCAACGACCAGCGCTGGACAATGGGCGGCGAGGTCAGCTCATTAGTTGCACATGGGAGACATTCGAGATTCGAGACTCGAAATGTTCGGGGAGACCCCCACAAGTCTCATCCAGCCTGGAAAAAATGACTCTTGAGAAAAGCGGATGTGGACGATAACAGGTCAAGTATAAGGGGGTGAAGGCGGATAAGGACAGGCTGTAAGTACAAAAAATGTTTCGTAACTCGAGTGGCAATTATGTCGCAGATATCGAATCAATCACCCAAAATGGGGTATTCTCTCTTGAAGTCCTCGAAACGAGGGACACCATTGGGGTGCGGATGCGGCTGCCTGAAGACTGAGATGGAAAGAGAGGCATTCGAAAGAGATGCCCCACTCTAACACCCTCATCTCTATGAGTGACTCAAATGCTGGACTTTAAAGTGACTAACTCTACGCATTTAATCTCCATTTAATTGCTTTGCTTGGTCTTTCGAATGGGAATCCATTCATGGCGGAGTCATACAACCTTCTGAAATCTAATAGGTAAAGATCTGTCTTGAATTCCAGATAGAGGCTGACACAGTGCTAAAAGCAGTAAAGCACACGGTATTTCCTTTTACTGTAATGCTTCTTATAATATTTACTGAAAAACTTTATTCCCTTGAATTTAAATCAACAAAAACTAAAGCGCTTTCTTTGGGAGAAGCCTCTTCATGATTAATTTCGATACTTCACATTTGTAGACTTTGATGAATCCATTTATAACTATTTTGATATCTACGATATTTCACGACAGCCGCCCGTAGAATTATTTAACATTAAGGCAACATAAGGCGATCACGTTACGGAAATTCCATTAGGATAAACTATAGCTATCGACCACAATCTCTTCTGAATTCTGGGCACGGTCTTAAATTCTATGGTATTTTACACCAATGAAGTCTGTGAGATGAGAGAAGGATCTACGGAGATAATCAGGAATGTCTTTTAATTAATAAAAAATCCAACCATTAATCCTTATAATAATCATGGATGATGGTCAAGTGGCTAACATGAACGTCTTTCTTCGTTCTCTTTATATGTGTTCACTTCGATTCATGGGAATCGATTCAGTTGATTAGCATACGAAGAACTAAAATTCAATTGCTGAAATATTGAAGGAAAACTTTCACTTCAATTAACAGCAGACAGACTTAGGACAGACACAGGACACACGGACACGCAACATGGCAATTATGGCATGTATTAATAAAGTCAGCCCCCACCCTCCCCTCCCGCCTTCAAAGGAAACGCATCCTGTTAGAGTTGTCAGAGTTGCCAGAGAGTGGCCAGTGCCAGTGCCGGTGCCGGTGCCGGTGCCAGCCAGGAAGCGGCATCAAATATTGATGGGACTCTTTTAAAATTTGTCTTAAGCACCGGAAATACAAATACTCAACTCGGCTCCCCTCCAGCCGGCCCACCGAGCCACCAGCCGGCCCTCCATCATGTGGGTCCGGTTCCTGTCCGGCCCCGGCGCATTCAATATGCATGAGATCGAGGCGAGGCCCGTGAAGCGAGGGCGCAGGTACAGTCACCACTCGATGTGCTAGCGCCGTGACGATGAAATCTCTGTTCAGGACAGGGCACGGCCGGTCTTGTCCTTGGCTACTTTCCCCCGCACCCGTTTTTCTTTCTCGACTGTCACTTGCATGTGACTTAACATCCCCCGTCTCACAATGCCCCAGCCGTATCCGTATCCCAATTCCAATCTCAACAAAAAAATCCCAGTGTATCCGCAGATTTCAATTCCAAATCCCGTCGCCGTCCCAAAGGACTGGGGCGAGGCGAGGCAAGGGTGGGGGCGAAGCGCGTTGTGTAAATGTAAATTAAACGTCTCATTTCCGTTATGGCCCAGTCCACCCACCCATCCGGCTACGGCCGCCCAACCACCCAGCCACCCTCTCAGGGCTGTTGTGCAAACAACCACCACCAAAAAAAAAAAATACAAAAAAAAGGAAGAAGGCAACCGAAAAATGCCGCCAGCAGCCCTTGGCCGTGTCCGTGTCCGCGTCCGTGTCAACCATTCGTCAGGCGAGGAGTCCTTCAGTGGTTGCTGTTTGTTGTTGCCTCTACATCTTATTGTTCAGATGTACATACCTACATACATACACATATACATTTATATGTATTATGTATGTATGTATGGAGGACAAAGCACGGCACGAACCGCAGTCATCAGAGGAGGGCCCTGAGTTCTTCATCAGCTTCATCATCATCACCGCCTCCGGATGTGAGTTATTAAATTGAAGAATTTGCACCCCGCATTCCCATTGTAAGCTGAGGGTGTCTGCACCCCTCCTACCTCTCTCTTTCTCTCTCTCTCTCTCTCTATATATATATAGAATATATATGTATGTGTGGTTCGAGTGGTGCTTACGTCAATCTGCGTGAATTTCTGCTCTCTAATTAGACGCCTCTCAAACGAAATATACATAAATATGCAAAGATACACACACATATATATGTATGTACGTATGTATGTATTTTGCAGATACAAGCATGTCTGCACCAGCGTGAGTGGCATGGCAATATGTTAGAGGGGTGTTAGTGTTATCCCAGTCCCCTCCAGTGGTCCATCTTCCATGGAAATGGTAATCAAGCAACAATTTGTTGTGGTCCCAAAGATTCCCCGTTGCCGTTCCCGTTGCCGTTCCCGATGCCGTTCCCGTTCCGTGCAGGAAACGTTGAGGATTTTGCGACAATTTCCTTTGGGGGAATCAATTCTTTGTTGCCGGAGAAGCTTTCAATGAACAATGGAGATATATCAGGGAATATACATAAGCATCTGTCAGATGTTCAGATATTTCTGACGCTATTCGTTGTTCTGAAAGAAACTAAGATAAGATACGAGTATTGAGTATTGCTTTCCCTCATAAAGAGTTAATAGCTCCCCATGTCCCGAAAAAGTATTTACATATTTATTTCAAATAGCTCAGTTTTGGTAACTGGTAATATCATGCCCTTTAGGGTGAATAAAAAGATTAAGAATTAAATTATAAAACTTATTGAAATTATATATTATTCACTTCGATTTTAACTTATGCAAATGTATTAAACAAAATGTTTAATCTAAATATAAAATACTTAAAAATAACGAGGGAGAACGTTGTGAGTTGCTGCGACGAATATTGAATAATTATTATTATACCCGATACTCAAAATGAGTATTGGGGTATATTAGATTTGTGGTAAAAGTGGATGTGTGTAACGTCCAGAAGGAATCGTTTCCGACCCCATAAAGTATATATATTCTTGATCAGCATCAATAGCCGAGTCGATTGAGCCATGTCTGTCTGTCCGTCTGTCCGTCTGTCCGTCCGTCCGTCCGTCTGTCCGTCTGTCCGTCTGTCCGTCTGTCCGTCCCCTTCAGCGCCTAATGCTCAAAGACTATAAGAGCTAGAGCAACGATGTTTTGGATCCAGACTTCTGTGATATGTCACTGCTACAAAAATATTTCAAAACTTTGCCCCGCCCACTTCCGCCCCCACAAAGGGCGAAAATCTGTGGCATCCACAATTTTAAAGATACGAGAAAACAAAAAACGCAGAATCGTAGAGAATGACCATATCTTTTAGACTGCAGAATCTGAATTGGATCGTATTACTATTATAGCCAGCATCAAGAAAACAATTTCATTTTTTCTCGCCCTGTCTCTCTCTAACACACAGGTAGCATAGGCGGCTTTGCTTAGAGTAAAACATTAGCGCCTAGATCTCAGAGACTATAAAAGCTAGAGCAACCAAATTTGGTATCCACATTCCTAATATATCAGACCGAGACGAGTTTGTTTCAAAATTTCGCCACACCCCCTTCCGCCCCCGCAAAGGATGCAAATCTGGGGATATTCACAAATCTCAAAGACTATTAACGCTAGAGTAACCAAATTTGGAATCCGCACTTCTCTTAGATCTCACTATAAAACGTGTATCTCAAAATTTCGCCCCACCCCCTTCCGCCCACACAAAGGACGAAAATCTGTTGCATCCACAATATTGCAGATTCGAGAAAACTAAAAACGCAGAATCATAGATAACGACCATATCTATCAGATTGCTGAATCTGGATCAGATCAGATAATTTTTGTAGCCAAAAGGAACAAATCAATTTGCAGTGGCTATGCAGCGCCCGACATCACGCTCAGACTGATTTTCTGTCTCTCTCGCACGCACTCTTTGTCGTGTCGTTTAATATTAGCGGCGTCTGCCGGAGGAAAGCCATACTGACTTAGTATCGGGTATAACTGTAGAGTTGCGGTGTCCGCAGCAACTCACAACGTTCCCCCTCGTTTTTGATTTTTATTATATAATTATTATTCTTGATTTTTATAGAATAACTATTATTTTTGATTTTTATTGAACAAATTTTATTCTTGATTTTTATTGAATAATTATTATTTTTGGATCAAAACATTTATTACATAATTATTATTATACCCGATACTCAAAATGAGTATTGGGGTATATTAGATTTGTGGTAAAAGTGGATGTGTGTAGCGTCCAGAAGGAATCGTTTCCGACCCCATAAAGTATATATATTCTTGATCAGCATCAATAGCCGAGTCGATTGAGCCCTGTCTGTCTGTCCGTCTGTCCATCCGTCCGTCCCCTTTAGCGCCTAGTGCTCAAAGACTATAAGAGCTAGAGCAACGATGTTTCGGATCCAGAGTTATGTGATATGTCACTGCTACAAAAATATTTCAAAACTTCGCCCCGCCCCTTTCCGCCCCCGCAAAGGACGAAAATCTGGGGCATCCACAAATCTCAAAGACTATTAAGGCTACAGTAACCAAATTTGGTATCCGCACTCCTGTTAGATCTCACTATAAAACGTATATCTCAGAATTTCGCCTCACCCCTTTCCGCCCACACAAAGGACGAAAATCTGTTGCATCCACAATATTGCAGGTTCGAGAAAACTAAAAAAGGCAGAATCATAGATAACGACCGTATCTATCAGATTGCTGAATCTGGATCAGATCAGATAATTTTTATAGCCAAAAGGAACAAATAAATTTTCAGTGGCTACGCAGCGCCCGACGTCACTCTCAGACTGATTTTCTGTCTCTCTCGCACGCACTCTTTGTCGTTTCGTTTAATATTAGCGGCGTCTGCCGGAGGAGAGCCATACTGAGTATCGGGTATAACTGTAGAGTTGCGGTGTCCGCAGCAACTCACAACGTTCCCCCTCGTTTTTATACCCGATACTCAAAATGAGTATTGGGGTATATTAGATTTGTGGTAAAAGTGTATGTGTGTAACGTCCAGAAGGAATCGTTTCCGACCCCATAAAGTATATATATTCTTGATCAGCATCAATAGCCGAGTCGATTGAGCCATGTCTGTCTGTCCGTCTGTCCGTCTGTCCGTCCGTCCGTCCGTCCGTCTGTCCGTCTGTCCGTCTGTCCGTCTGTCCGTCTGTCCGTCCCCTTCAGCGCCTAATGCTCAAAGACTATAAGAGCTAGAGCAACGATGTTTTGGATCCAGACTTCTGTGATATGTCACTGCTACAAAAATATTTCAAAACTTTGCCCCGCCCACTTCCGCCCCCACAGAGGGCGAAAATCTGTGGCATCCACAATTTTAAAGATAAGATAAAACCAAAAACGCAGAATCGTAGAGAATGACCATATTTTATAGACTGCGGAATCTGAATTGGATCGTATTACTATTATAGCCAGCATCAAGAAAACAATTTCATTTTTTCTCGCCCTGTCTCTCTCTAACACACAGGTAGCATAGGCGGCTTTTCTTAGAGTAAAACATTAGCGCCTAGATCTCAGAGACTATAAAAGCTAGAGCAACCAAATTTGGTATCCACACTCCTAATATATCGGACCGAGACGAGTTTGTTTCAAAATTTCGCCACACCCCCTTCCGCCCCCGCAAAGGATGCAGATCTGGGGATATTCATAAATCTCAGAGACTATTAAGGCTAGAGTAACCAAATCTGGTATCCGCACTTCTGTTAGATCTCACTATAAAACCTTTATTTCAAAATTTCGCCCCACCCCCTTCCGCCCCCACAAAGGACGAAAATCTGTTGCATCCACAATATTGCAGATTTGAGAAAACTAAAAACGCAGAATCATAGATAACGACCATATCTATCAGATTGCTGAATCTGGATCAGATCAGATAATTTTTGTAGCCGACGTCACGCTCAGACTGATTTTCTGTCTCTCTCGCAAGCACTCTTTGTCGTGTCGTTTAATATTAGCGGCGTCTGCCGGAGGAGAGCCATACTGACTTAGTATCGGGTATAACCGTAGAGTTGCGGTGTCCGCAGCAACTCACAACGTTCCCCCTCGTTTTTTTTTATTTTGTTATTGATTTTTATTGTATAATTATTATTATTGATTTTTTTTTTAATATTGATTATTTTTGATTTTTAATGAGCAATTATTATTTTGGATTCTTATTGTATAATTGTTTTTTTTTTTGATTTGTATTGTTTTTGCTTAAAATAAAACTAAAAATATGTAAAAAAGGAGGGAGAACGAAATTTTGAAATATACGTTTAATAGTGAGATCTAACAGGAGTGTGGATACCAAATTTTGTTACTCTAGCTTTATCTTTTACTCTAGCCGATCATGAATCCTTGGTGTTAGAAAGAGACAGAGGGAGAGAGAATGAAATTGTTTTCCTGATTCTGGCTACAATAATTATACGATCTGGTTCAGATTTTGCACTCTAGAAGATATAGTCATCCTCTACGATTCTGCGTTTTTTGTTTTCTCGTATCATTTAAAATTGTGGATGCCACAGATTTTCGCCCCTTGTGGGGGCGAAGTTTTGAAATATACTTGTAACAGTGACATATCACAGAAGCTCGGATATAAAATGTCGTTGCTCCAGCAATATATAGTCTTATAGTCTTTGAGAACTAGGCGCTCATAGGGACGGACAGACAGACATGGCTCAATCGACTCGGCTATTGATGCTGATCAAGAATATATGTATATACTTTATGGGGTCGGAAGCGATTCCTTCTGGATGTTACACACAACCATTTTCACCACAAATCTAATATACCGCTATACTCATTTTGAGTATCGGGTATAAAAAGCATATGTTGTAGAAAATATATTTAATCGAAATATGAAAATTTATAGCTGAAATATATTTGGTTTTAAGCTAAGAAGTTAATTTATTTAAAGCTTTAAATGTTGTTCATTTCAAGATGTAAAACAAATTGTTTCGTATTAATGTCAAAATAGTACATATATGTATTTTGAATACACTTTCTTTTTAGAATTTCCCCTCCCTGCCCAGTCTATTGGTACGTATGCACATGTGTACATATTAAAATGTATATGTTTTGGGTACAGGAATGGTATTGTACAGCATTGAAAGTAAAGACGGAGTGAGTGCTATAATATGCGTGCGGGTAATATATATCACTAAATGTCATGTAAAAATGTACACATATACATCGCTTGTCAAGTGTCGTTTCTTTGGAGTTCCGTGTGTTTTAAAGTTGGTAGATACATATGCCATAGGAAATGACTGTTTTAAGGGGGTTCACATGGGTCTCTATTCTCCCCCTAATTTGTGAAAAATTGTTATTTGTGGGTCTTTGCTGTTTTGTGTCTCCATCCAGTTGCAAAATGGCGGCAGTGCCATGCCACAGCAGCAACAGCACAACAATCTTTTCAACAAACACCAGACAAAGGCAGAAAGCCGGAAAGCCAGGCAATATGGCAAGCAATGGGGAACCCCAATACCAATTCCAGGACCCCCCATCCCCACTCCCTGAAAAAATCTTTGACAAACGGCCCGTCACAACAACAACAACTACACTAACAACAAAAAGCACTTGCTCATCCTTCTCCCCTCCTCAATTTTTTCTTAGAATTTCTCCTTTCTTCTTCTGACTGTCTGACTGCGTGGGCCTATGAGATGGGGCTGGAGGGCGGGGGAGAGAGAGTAAAGAGAGCAACTAGCAGTTAATTAAAATCGCTCGCTTGTCAGCCCATGGCACAGAAGACGGAGAAGATGAAGCAGTGGCAGAAGAAGCAGAAACAAAAAAGAAGAAGAAAAAACAAAATATTCTTGAGACAAAAACCTTTTTCCAGCCCCTCATCATCCATATGTTTTCGATGGGTGGGAGCAATGAGTGACAACGTGCTCAAGTACAGTGAATACTCAGCCAAGCACACACGTACATATGTACGCACACCATACTCCTGCGGAGAACCATACACTACCATCAAAATACAGTTCACAACTATGGACCTACCTAGCTATCCATTCCTACAGAGCTATCTACTCCTAGAGGGCTATCCACAAATATCCACTTGAGCAGCAGTAGCGAAAATATGTATGTCTTTCCGTCTAGGAAAGATATTCGAGTAAATATCCAACTTAGGAATGACCGATTATGTTGGCATTTTGAATCCTATTCACTTTCCCTTCTTTCATGCAAGAGTTAGACCGAGTACATCCCAAATAGCTGCTAATCAACCCATCATGTTGCACACCTCCTAAATAGCTCTCTGATAAGCTGATGTGCTGATGCACTGATGGATTGCCCATTGTAGCACATTGAAAACTCAAATCAATTGCAGTTGGTTCTACTCGTAATCCCCACTCGAGTCACTCCAGCAGTCACTCTTCAGCACTAAACACTCCTAAAAGTTGGCTCATTATCCCTAGCCCCATCGTCAGTCAAGGCCGAAACAATGCCAAAAAGCCGAGCAGAAATGGAAAGCTCGAAATGTACGTACATCGTACATAGCTGAAAACGGAGATGCATAAGCTGGTGCAGGTGCAGGTGCGGGTGCCGGAGCAGTGGAAAATGCAAAAATCGCGTGAATGGCCATTGAGAGAGTCGGACTAATTAACAACATAAATTATGTTCAAGTGCATTACGGCAACACCCAGTCGCGGGTAAAGCAGGATACAGGATACAGGCACACACACTCACATTCTCCGACGGATGCAGTTATCCCAAAAACCGGAGGGAGCTGGAGTTGGCTAGTGATGTGGATGTGGGTGTGTATGTGATGAGGGAGAGGGAGCCAGGAGGAGGAGAGCAGCGTAAATCGACACTTGAAGTGGAACAAAGCGTAAAACAAAAGTAAAACGCTCATCGGTGGGGTACAGTGGGTATAATGGGTGTAAAGTGGAATGGTGCAGTGGGTGGTGCATATTCATTTCATTAAAAGTCAAAAGATCTGAAGGGTCGAAGGGCAGGGACCACTGCTTTCTGCCTACACGTGTCGCGCTTACCGCTTTTTGTTTTCATTTTCATTTCATTTCGTTTCGTTTGATTTCTGGTTGTTTTTATTCTTGAAACGCCTGCCAGGGTTGCCACAGCACCAGCACTGCCTTCTCCTCATCGCCATCCCATCGTAGTCATTCGCATAATGGCGGCTGCCCTGGCACTTCACTTTAGCGTTTCTGCCCTTGTTTTATGAATATAGAATATACTCATACTCATACTCCTCCTCCGCCCAGCACTCTTGTGGATGTGTGTGTGCGCGCATTTCAACCCTGAAAGCTTCCCCCGTGCCACAGAAGAGCAACCCTATGTACTCGCCCTGGTGTTGGGTGTTGGGCGATGCGCGATGGGTGATGGTGATGGAGATTCGGACGCGCGGCGACACAACGAACGTGTTATTTACCAAACACTCGACAACGGCACGGCACGGCACAGCAAGGCACATAACACATAGGATAGTCGTCGGGGGACTCAGATTCAGATTCAGTGCCCCACCCGGAGGCCCAACCAGAGATCCACTGCCAGCCAGCGCTCCCTTCTTGTCGCTTGTACGAGTACTCGTACACACACTCAAATGCCGAGAGATAGACAGGCCGGTGAGGAAGAGAAGCAGGACCGGAGGAGGAGGGACATAGTCTCGTACTCGTACTGGTATGAGAAGTCGAGACCCGCAAGTCCTTACTGAACGGCTCCGTCAGTTGGCTCAACACACGTGTCATGCCACCCATTTGTTCGGTGATACAGTGGGCACTTCCCAAAAGGCAGCAGTTTGGAAAGGGGATTCTGATTTAAGATCTTAGGCGCACAAATCACTATAAAGAGCTGATCAGTTTGCTGTCCGAAGACAAGGAGGAATGACTTTAACTACTATTCTAAATATAATTATATGAGAGCAGTTTTAAGTCTAAGCTATAATCAGATATCTTAACAATTGAAGGATTACTTTGCACTTATAAAAAGCACTTTCACTAATACCCCGGATCACGATCACGCGCTTCCTGTACACGGCAAACTTCTAAGCAACTTATGTATAATTTTAAGGGATCCTTGAGTAACTGCTGAAAAGATTGTACTGAATACCAAGGGATAACGACAACACATGTACACAGTGCATGTTGGCAGTCTTAAGCGATGAACGCATATCCTTTTCCTTTATTTTCGCTTTCATTCTTTGATCAATTGCTTTTATAAAGATGATTCAATTGCAAATCTTCTATCAATCCCACTGTGTGCGCGGCTGGCCTCGACTCGTCTCGTCTCGGTTTCGTCTGGTGTGATTAGCCAACAAAAAAGATGTATACATTCACGCATGTATGTGTATATGTATGCATATATACTATATGTGTGATGAATACTACTACCAATAAGAACAGCAACAACAACAACTGCCGGAGCAGCAGCAGCAGTAGCAGCAACAATAAGCCCAACAAGGAGATAAAGCCGAGAAGGAAGAGTGGAAGGAATGCGCACAAAAGACAACCAAGGAAAGCCCCGCCGCCGCGGTGGAGCATCATGAAACGGTAACGGGAATGGCAGCAAAAAGCTAAGTACTGGCTAAACGAGGGGACAGCCCCCATGCTCTGGGATCTGTTATTTACGATCCTAAACGAACTATAATTTCTTCAATGATTATGTCGGCTAGTGGCAAGTCGAATAAGCTGCCTCCAATTTGAACGGACCTTAGTCTACCAGGAATCGACTGCGTTTAGGGAGGTGAAATACTTTAATAAGTCCGAGAGAAAACGATGATACGAGTATGTGTATGATAGCTAGCCGATCTTTCCCTTAAAAGCTACACGACGGAGAGAAATAGTTTGCTTTCATCTTTTTCATTTAGCCAGGGCTTAAAGCACTGAAATTTGTTTTCTTTTCTTTTCATTCTGTGTGCTTTCGCTCTTGTTGCTCCCCTTCTTGTTTGAGGATACTCTTCTCCCCTTGCCCAGTGCCCAACAAACAGAGAGACAGACAGACGGACAGATGGCACATGATGGACACATCTCTCACATGTGTGTGCCCCTCCCTCTGTGTGTGTGTGTGTGTACATGTGTGGATCCTTTCATTTTGCTATTCAGCCCGCGCCCGATCCTACGTCTTCCCATCTCAATGCTTTCCCGGGAGGGATGAGATGGGGAAAGGTGGCAGGGGCAACAATTTGGCGAGTGCGCGTCAACTGTGTCGCCAGCATGGCCATCACCCAGAGAGGCCCAGAGGGGAGAGGCTAGGAGGAGAATGGAGGAATGGAGTCCCGGTTTTGGCTCTGTGCCTCAGTCTGGTGTCTGGTACGATATACAAGCCTGGCATGTACAAAGGATTTGTCATGAAATGTCGCCTCACCAGCACCCAGCATCAACTCCTTCTCCGTTCCCACCACATCCATAGCCATTCCTGATTCCACCACACATACACACATCCATACTCACGTTTGGGTGCGTGTGTAAGCTCTTAAAAAACATAAGCCGGGAGAACAGTGGCAGGACCTTGGCTGAGGAGCACGAGTCGGTAGAATCCTTTTGTGTAAATAGATTACAAACGACAAAACATTCTGGGTGCCCCTGCTCTTCCTCCTCCAGATCTCATCCAGCTTTCATTGCAAGCTACGAGAGTGGTGCAGAGAGGGAGCCCCCTCTCTCAAAGAGACGGACACGGACACGGACACGGAAGAAGATATGGATACAGATGCGAATGAAAATGTTAGTGCGGATGACTGTGAGCGCCTGTCGGGGCAAACGTAGACCTGAACCAAATTTGAATGTCAAGTGAACTACGTTCTGATTTGGGCATTTACTTGAGTTGAATAAAACAGTGCATCTTTCGTACACCCAATAGAACCTAGAAACCTACAGAAACCATGTATAACCATCATAGAACTTTCAGAAAAAAAAATGTACAACAATAAACTATCTTTCATCACCTAAGCCTAAATTCTTATAGACCCCCAAGACTCCCAAGACTCTCTGTTTTCTTTTGATTGACAGTACATCTACAAATCAATTTATTGTGCCTTAAGAGTCCATTCATTGCTGGTTATCTTTTTTTTATGTCTTCCTAGCTTCTTCTTTCACTCTCTGTGCCTAAGTCCCTCCCATTATCCCTATCATCGTGGCTGTTCGCCTACCCATTTCTTTCGATTTGGTCGCCATACTCGCATAGCACCCACGAGGACGGGAAGCTGCATCAAAGCTGTGCCACACATTCCGAAAAGAGTGTTTACTTCCTTGAGGCCTATTTAGGACTTCCGTTCTCGGTCGTTGTTCTCGTCGCTTGCTCTTCTCCCGTCCAGTGCCGGCGGCCGGGGGCCGGGTGCCGGGTGACGGTTGCCGAGTCCTGAGTCCTCTGGGTATCTGGGTACAGGGTTGCTGAAGTTGCTGAAGTTGATGCCGCTTGACGGGCTACTCTGGTCACAGGATGCTGTCCTTCGGGGTGGCTGCTTGTTGCTTGTATTGCTTCGAGGGTTGGCCTCCCCGTAAATCGAAACTTGCCAACTTAAACTGCCTGCTCTTCCTCGTATCTCCCTCGTTTCCCCGTGGTCCTGTGGTCCTGTAGTCCTGTAGTCCCGTAGTCCCGTATCCCTATCCATGATATCCTTGGCTTAGCGCTTTTGCCCAGTCCCTTGGTATATCGATTTCAAGAGCCGTCAACGTCGACGTCATCATTATCCTCGAATGTTTTCATTATTTTTCCACTTGGCTCAACTCCTTGTCTGTTTGAATGCCGTCAATGGCCGACGACATGGATGGTAATGCGAGTCACGAGGCTGTTTACTGAGCCAGGGAAGGGGATGGGTCGGACCGATGGACTGAACGACTGAGGGCTGATGGCTTTGCCACCCTCACTTCACTTCTTTGGTGGTGGCCTGGCACCGGCACCGGCACCGTCCCCGTCACCATTTTGATCTAACTCCTGGGAATTGTCGCAAGTTGTTTGATTTGATGAAATGCCCCGTAATCCAGCCATCACATCACCCACTCCCAGGGCATGGCCATATCCATATCCATGGCACATAAGTCCCCCTCTTTGGCCAGGCCGCACATGTGCCAGCATTTGATTAAAAGCGCTGCGAAATTAATTTCTGGATCTTCCTGGGGATAAGGACTCTGCCCGATACCCAAGCGGATGCTGATGCGGATGCGGATGCGGATGAGGCGTTCGAAATTGTCGCAGCCACTCGTCGACCACTTGAGAGCTAAATGGCGGCCTTTGTGCTCGCCCTCAAGGAGGGTAAACCATTTGGGTGTGTACGGGGGTGGTACGGTGGAGTGCCGGGGTGTATTAATTAGGACGACAGTTCAACCAATCCACCCGCACACGCACCCGCCCTCCCACTGCCACTGCCACTACCACTCCCCAGTTGTTGACAAGATGTCGGCCATTTTGGCATTTGTTGGGCTTCAGTTTCATAGCGAAATCGGAATCCATGGAATGGTTCGAGTCATGGAGTATGGTGGACTTTTGGTGTGGGGAGAATTTCATTTGGCAGAGTGGCATTTTATTGCCTTTCATTCAAGTGGTGTGGGGTGGGGTGGCGGAGTGAGGACCGACGAAAAAGACCCCACCCGTACTTAATTAAAAAAATACTAAAAACCCGAAAGAAACTTCCAATCCGATGCGAACCGAAGCAGTAAATACTCTGGCAGAGCGATAGCCATAGTGATGAAATGTGGCTGGATTGTCGAAATACTTAGAATGCTTTTGAGATATTTGGAATATTCCAAGGTCTGGTTCATTTAGCAGAAGAATTAAAAAGATTATCCTTGATCAAGGACCTGTGTTGCATGTAGGAAGGGTATGATGCTCTTTTATACACTCTTAGGACAGGAAAACGGAAAACCACGACAAAAATTGAGGGCGACACTTTTGAGAGGCAGAAACCCCAAGCAAACGCAGACCGCGGCCCACAGCCACACCCACACCCGCACCCAGATCCAGATGGCAGACCCTCAAGTCTGGTCTTCCACTCAGCGCCATCAGCATCATCGAACCGGCCACTTGGAGAATTTTGTGTATTTTAATTAATGACCAACAACAAGAGAGGTTTGGGAGCGAGTGCTCCTCGGAGCAAAGGAGGGAGCAAGGACACTTGACTGTTGGCTAACCTTTTTTGGAGTGACCCGAAGCGGCCCATTCAGGAAATCAGGAATTGTCGCCAATGCAGCGCATGCACTTGTGCAACCGCCCCCAATATCCTCCCCTCCCCTCCCCTCCCCGCTACCTCCCTCCGATCACCACACCATCCCGCCTTCATCGTATTATAGCCAGCCCCGCGCTTGAAGTGGAATTCTCATTAGCCAAGACCCCCCGCGATGGGAGGAAGGCTCATAATTCGAGTTCAAATGGGGCTCTCGGAGCTCGAGGCCCCGCTGGGTTGCCAGAGACCGACCCGGAGAGCCGCCACTACATTTTATTACAACATGCGGGCAACGGCAGGCTCTTGTCGTTGTGGTACCACCTCTATTAGGTCCCTCCCAGAAGCACAACCAGAAGCATCCCCATCGGCAGTTCCATTACCATACCCTGAGCCAGTGTACGTGGACGAGTACCACCCCTTTTCTATCCCCGGCTTCGGTTCGGGCTTCATTTATGCCAATTTTTCAAACTAATTGGTGCTGTTGACATCTTTTTTTTTATTTTTCTTCGCTTTTTTTTGTAGGGAAGTTTCCACTCGGCATTCGCACAAGCCTCTTGAGGGCGGGAATGGGGAGCGGTTTAGGGGTGGAGCTGTCGCCGTTCTATGCCCCACTAAAAGCACTCAGCAATGAAATTAGTGCACATTGCTGCACTTGCCCCGGGCATGGATTCTCCTGCCTCCTGCCTCCTCCAGCTCTGCTCTGCTCTGTTCTTCCCTGGTCTTCTCTTATTTTTCCATGTTGCATCGTCAGTGCAGCAAAGTGGCTAGAAAAGCAAGTTCAGAGGGGGTTGGAGATGGAGATGGTGTGGAGAGTCCACAAATAATTTAAATGCTTATTAACCTCTTTGAAAAATCCGCAACAGCCCCAACAAAAGTGTAAGAAACTTTTTCCATAAGTAAACTATTTTCCATTTTATTGATTGATTGGAGATTATTGCAATATGGTTTAACGTACATATACAATTGTACAGAAATGTCTATCGAAAGTAAACTTTTTAATTTTGAATGGGCATGCAATGGACAAGGACAGGGCATCTGTGCCCTGAAGCATTACATGCAAAGATTGGTTGAATATCTGTCTATCTTATCTTATAGACCCCATCCCAGTAGACGTTCTCCTCCGCGAGTAGCAGGTAAATATAATAATATTTCAAATTAAAATGATTCATATTATATCCACAAATAAAACCAAATTAGATGACGACTGCTCCATCTGCCTGAATAACTTCCGGAACCACGTGAGTTAATCTCCTATGAAGAGGAGGATCCTATGGGCTCCTTTCGAGCCCGTGTACTGCGGCCAGGAGGAAGAAATCTTATCCTCCACATTGCGTGGAGCCCCATACTGATATTCCGTCTTTCCTACTATATGATGTGATAGATACATGTCTCCCTCGAAATTAAATTCGAATGCCTCCGCTTTCCTATGATATCCTTAGACCTCTTTAGAACTGGATGAGCATGACCAACAGCGAATCGGAGAATAAGGGAGTGGGTTGTAGTGCGGGGGAGACGCCAACTAGCCTCGGGCTGATATATTGGACCATTGTCCAAATGTAAACAATATATCAAATTTTGAGCGCTAACAATGTGTGGGGGAGAGGTGTGGGGTGTGTGTGCGGCTGTGCGGCTGTTGAAGGTGCAAGTACTGCACGGTCCGTTGCGCAATCAATTTTTGATGGACGTGCGAAATTTATGGTGAAAAATATTTGACTATACACGACGAATCCCACCCGCGGCCCGCGTCCAGCAACGCCATGGCAACCACGGCCATAGGAGTGGGGGGAATCAGGGTTCGGATGTAGGATATAGGATGTAGGGAAAACTCGACCAGAGTGCGGCTAGCCATGGTCAATGGTCCATGGTCCAGGGTCTAGCACCCAGTCTCCCTTCCTCCCTGCCTACCTCCCTCCCTCCCGCCCTCCATGCATTCCAACTACACAAAATATTGTTATGCTCCCCCGTACCAGCCGCACTCGCACAATATTTGAACGTATTTCCACACAATCCATGAATTTGTTATGTTTTTGTTTAATTTTTACGTTTGTTGCGTATTTATGCCGCTGGGGGAGCTCAGGCCGTGCGCCCCTTCACGGGCATCACCCAGTAATCGGACGATAGTGAAGGATCCTTTCGGTACGTGCATCCTTTTGGGCCATAACGGGGATCCGCACTCCAACTGTTGGTGGAAAAGATGGATCCACTGGAAGATGGATCTATATATTTGATGAACAAATAAGTATCGTTGTTAAGCAGATTGTTGAGAATATTGCCGGTCGAACTTGAATTAAATTATGAATATGTGTGCACTAAGGGTGTATGTAGATATGAATGGCCATAGTTATGTATGAAAACGATTGTAGGATGCACAGAATGTACATGAATTTAATTTACCTACATATACATGTGTATACAGCTCTCCGCAGCCACGGTATTGGTTAGTCGTTCCCTTGGGGAGGTGGCGGGCTGAAATTTTCAAAAATTTTCACTTGTTGTTGGCGCTCTATGGAGCGTTTAAAGTGCTTCCAGGCAATTTGCCAATGAACAATCACCGAGAAATACAACATAAAATATTTAAAAAGTGTTCAAATATCCGTACCGCACTGGCCGCCCCCCTCTACCGCCGCCTCCCTCTCAGCGACGCTTCTGCTCCCCTCTGTGACCTCCGATGTAGCCCTGTCCATCGAGGCGCTGGTGTTGCTGCCGCTTCGTTACCTCTTGCGGCGCGTTTGATTTGATTTATTTGGAATTTGCATATTTGGCGCCCAATGGCCGCCCCCAAATGCTGACCCCGGCCCGAGCCATTAGCCCCCTCCCCCTTCCCCTACAGTATGCATTTTTAAACATGTTGCATACTTTCGTACGCCACTGCATACGTGAGCGAACGAGACTTGAATTTTGAATTCGATTTTTGATTAGCTTCATGCGCCACTGAGCTGGCAATGCAACTCCCATCCTCTCACTCCCTCCCGCAGAGCCTCATATTTTTGGCTTCAATTCAATCTTAAGTCAAATGGACTTACTTAAACTTTTCTTTTTTGCTTTCTTTCTACTTTCTTTATTGCACGTTTGTATGTACACATCCTTTTATCTCGAATTTTTCACCATTTGATACCTAGTAGACTTTTCTATAGATTCTCTCTACTATATGTGAATAGACTTTCCAAGCCAGTTTCATAAGTATCCCAGATTCTTCAGCCGTCCAGAGAAATGCTCTAGAGGAAGGAAGAATGTTTGCCTAAGAAAACCCCTTCCTTCTGGCAGGACCATCCCCACAGAAGATATCCGTCCAAAAAATATGTCCCTCTAAGGACAAACAAGAACATCCTAAAGCAGATTTGTATGCACAACTTGCACATACACTTCCCGATTCCTATTAGATTCACTGAAATCTATAAACTGCTGTCCCTTCCACTTTGTTTAGGGTCTTATGCTCGGATTATAATTCCCTCAACCATATTATACCCACCACTAATTCCCTTCCTCTTATTAAATTACTAATACTCACATACCTTTTTCGTAATTAGTAATTTTAGTGGTATTTTATGTTGAATGCAAGTTCTTAAGCATGTGTAGTTCTAATTTTCCTCGAATGATAGTCGAGCAGCTATCTTTTCAGCATTTTTGCGCTTGGTTAGGTTAACGCGCCGCGCGTCCTGCGGCAGCCCCCTCGGTCGGTGAGAGGTGGGCTGCGTTTTGCTTGGGATCCGCGCGTAACAGTCTTCTGCTGGTGTCACACGGGCCACTTGATGATGCAGTAATTACATCGCCACTTGATAGATGCAGTCATTGCGTATAACCGTCCAGAAAAACGCAAAAATTTTCCTTTTGGTAAAAAAACAATAAAATATAAAGTTTCAGCCCGATTCGACAACGTTTAGAAGTGCCGACTTGAGGTCAAAGTTGAAAAATACGATATATGGCCAATGATTCCTATGGCAGCTATACTAAGCTATTCTAGAATATTAAAGTATAATTCATACATATGCATATGTATATATATATTTATATTCGTATATAAAATTTATTATTTGATGAATATTGACGATTAGTAACTTTATAAGCTCATCATCTTTTTATACCCGATACTCAAAATGAGTATTGGGGTATATTAGATTTGTGGTAAAAGTGGATGTGTGTAACGTCCAGAAGGAATCGTTTCCGACCCTATAAAGTATATATATTCTTGATCAGCATCAATAGCCGAGTCGATTGAGCCATGTCTGTCTGTCCGTCCGTCCGTCTGTCCGTCCCCTTCAGCGCCTAATGCTCAAAGACTATAAGAGCTAGAGCAACGATGTTTTGGATCCAGACTTCTGTGATATGTCACTGCTACAAAAATATTTCAAAACTTTGCCCCGCCCACTTCCGCCCCCACAAAGGGCGAAAATCTGTGGCATCCACAATTTCGACGATACGAGAAAACTAAAAACGCAGAATCGTAGAAGATGACTATATCTTCTAGAGTGCAAAATCTGAACCAGATCGTATAATTATTACAGCCAGAATCACGAAAACAATATCACTCTTTCTCGCTCTGTCTCACTCTAACACACAGGTTTCATGGTCGGTTTTGCAATTTGCAAAATATGAGTTCAAGGATCTCAGAACCTATAAAAGCCAGAGCAACCAAATTTGGTATCCACACTCCTGTGATATCGGACCTTGACCGTTTCCTGTCCAAATTTCGCCACACCCCCTTCCGCCCCCGCAAAGGACGAAAATCTGAGGCAACCACAAATCTCAGAGACTATTAAGGCTAGAGTAACCAAATTTGGTACACAAACTCCTTTAAGATGTCACTATAAAACGTATATCTCAGAATTTCGCCCCACCCCCATCCGCCCCCACAAAGGACGAAAATCTGTTGCATCCACAATATTGCAGATTTGAGAAAACTAAAAACGCAGAATCATAGATAATGACCATATCTATCAGATTGCTGAATCTGGATCAGATCAGATAATTTTTGTAGCCAAAAGGAACAAATCAATTTGCATTGGCTACGCAGCGCCCGACGTCACGCACAGACTGATTTTCTGTCTCTCTCGCACGCACTCTTTGTCGTGTCGTTTAATATTAGCGGCGCTGCCGGAGGAGAGCCATACTGACTTAGTATCGGGTATAACTGTAGAGTTGCGGTGTCCGCAGCAACTCACAACGTTCCCCCTCGTTTGGTTAGTATTTTTTAAATCTTCTTTACAATGCCATACTGAAGGATCTTCAGCTGAATATAAAAAACCTTGGAAAATATTAAGTCGATCAAAAATGTAGCAGAATTAGGTGTTACAAAATATTTCTTTAAAAATTTGGCGTTTTTCGTCCACATAAAGTGTCAAGAGCTGCTTCCCCATTTCTCTATCCTCCACTAAAGTAATTTATCGTCCAACAATGCAAGTGCGATATTTTCATCAGATAAATACCTAAAATGGCTGCAAGTCTTTTTTAAAACGACGTTTGCAATTTTCGGATCAAATTCTTTATAGTTCTGTATAGAAAATACAGATTCGGAAATCCAGAATAGCTAATGATGACCGAAACCAGTAATGTAAATAAAAACGCACTATAAAAATAGAAATGTCGCGAAAATATATATTTCCTCTCCTATCAAAAAATATTTATTTTTAAGGCATTCATCGCCTTAGACATCACGCGTGGATGGCGCATTGGTCCAGGGAGTCGGAAACGATGACCTTTCGGAACCGGAATCCCAAAAAAATTTGAGTTAACTCTAAAAACTCAACGTAATCAGTACACGCATGATGTTTTCTTAGTTCAACTGGACAGAAGTTAATTTATTAAAATGCATTGCAACGTACTGAACAGTCACACCAAAACCTAAGCTTGGCTTGTTCAATAATATTTCAGGAATCTTTGAATCAGGCAATGAGTAGTGCTTTAGCCTATGACTCAAATATATTTCACCGATGTGATGTCTGCACGGGAGGTACAAGGGCTTGTGGTCTAACAGTTTCTCTAGGCGGAATGTAGCACCAGTCGTCCAGAATTGGATGCAGTTGTATCAAAAAAGGCTTCTTTGATTTTATCCACTATTCCGAAAGCATTTTGTGCAGACGAGAGTGGCAATACTAATAATATTCGTATAATTGCACGTGTAATTGCACATTAGTTGAAAATTTGAATTTTAACTATCTATATTGTTAGCTTAAACATTAACAAATGAAGCTAAAGTTTAAGGGGCTGAATTACATTTTTATTTTTTCTAAATCACAAAAAACCATTGGCCAAATATCGTATTTTTCAACATTGACTTCAAGTCGGCACCTCTAAGAGTTGTCGAATCGGACTAACTCTTTATACTTTATTGTTTTATACTAAAAGGAACATTTTTAGGCTCTGAGACCTTTGAAAATGTCACTTTTATAAGTAAGCGCAGCCCTAATGTATATATGGCACATTCATTCCAAGAGTAAAGGAAATCGTACACCTCTTGGTTGAGCGTCATAATGATATCAAAATAGTTCTCAAGCTCAAAAAGATTATGGATGTCATTTTCGTTTTGTTTGTGACTCTCTTTTCGTAGCTTAGAATTCTGGAATGCATTTACCTTTGATTGCCAAAGCCATTCGCAATGAATTTTCTGTTCAATCGGAACTCCGTAATTGGTGATTTCGGAACGGGAACGGCTGCAATCGGCATTTAAGCCTGGCCAATACCAGATTTATCACTTTCGACCATTAGTCAACAGAGTAAACTAGATTCCAGAGGAAGGCCCGAACGGAAGGGGCCAAAGGGGGCAAAAGAGACTAAGGCGACAGTTAAACCGTAAAACCAAAACCGAAACTGCAACCAAAACCAAAACTAAAACTATAAAATAAACAAGCTATAAAATATTTGCACTTCGCTTGGGTATTCCACCTGGGGTCAGGAGTGGACTGGGGGTATGGGTGCGGGAGGGGAGGGATGGCTGGGGAAAAGGACGATAGAGACCCTGCCCATGCGGCTCACAGTTTGGCCAGCAGCTGCTGGCCATGCAAATTGCATACGGCATGGATTTGGTTATTAGAATTGCATTGAATTGGATTTGAAATTGAAATATTTAACACATTTTCCGGGCACGAACGCTCGAACGTTGGCAATTTTCTGAATTGGTGATTTTACCCCAATTCCTGAATATCATATCCAAATTCCCAAAATCCCAAACTGCCGATTCCCAAGGACCTGAAAACATGCGTGCCGTTCCGTTCCATTTCACCTCCAGTTACATGTATTGTTCAAACATAAATCCTTATATATTATGCACCTATAATTGTTGTATATATGTACTATATACCCTTGAAGAGGGTATAATATACTATACTTATATTCTTCATACATAACATAACTATTGGTATCAGAATACGATATCAATGTATGAGAGCACAGGAGTATAGAGCAGGAATCGTTACCAAAAACCAGATCGCGATATAGGCAATCAACATTAGACTTCTATATTTTAGGGCTAAGTATACCTGGATAGCTGTCACAGTAGAAATCGATGGTCTACGATGTTAGCCAAACTACTCGTAATTTATACATATGTATATAGGATTAGTTTGGGATTTTTTCTTCTTAATCCCATCAAATATAATCAGCATCTGAAAACTATATCAAGTACATATGTAGCTGTCATCAAAACGACCTCTCTGGAAGTGTATTTGCAGTTTAGTTCCCCATGAAGTTTTTAAATGTTTTTTTTCTGTTCTTTTGGAAATAGATTTCCATATTGCCCCAGACCCAATGGGGTTTTCACTTTTGGATGGATTTTAGTTAGAGTTTAGAGTTCTCTCTGCCGTTGATCCTCTACCTGCAACAGGGCGATGACGATGATGATGATGATGACGATGATTAGGCCTTTGCCGGTGATGAGGAGCGGTGTTTTGGTCCTGTTTCTGGTTCTGGTTGTGGTTCTCGATTACAGCTGAGTGGGCAGCCGAATGGCAAATTGCGCAATCAGGCGCAAACAACAAAAACAGAAACGAAATGAAATAAAAGGAACGGGACGGTACAGCACGGGACGGGCAGGGAATGAAGGGCAAGGTAAGGCAAGAAAGACTGAGCAAATGATGCCAGTCAGCCCTTAGATCATATCGTTGTCCAGCCCCTAGGGGCATGGACGTCAATGTGGATATGGGCTGTGGATGAGGATGGGACAGGGAGGGAGACCGGGGCCATCCCCGGCCAAAGATGAGGCCAAGACACAAAAACAACTGATAAAAGTATTTCAATTAGTGATGAACTCTCTCTCTCTCGCTCGCTCGCTCCCTTCCCTGTAGATGTTGCCACATCTATTGTTGTTGCCCAGCAAATCAATATACTTACATAAATAATGAAATCTTAAATAATTTGCAATTTGCCGGCTGCCGCAAATGCATGTACATAAACAAATACATACAGGACATGTACTATCTGTGTGTTGGTACAGGTATGTACATATGTATGTGTGTTAGTGTATGTTTGCATAAGTACTCGTAAGTAACAGATAGATGGTAGATGGATGAATGTTGGATGTGTCTGTCGCTTGAATGCTTTATTTTCACCCTCGGGGCGACAACTCCAACGCCAACGCCAAAGCAAAAACAACGACAACGTCAACGAAGAAGGAGAAGGAGGAGAAGCAGGAGGAGGAGCAGCAGGAGAGGAAGCATCACAAAGAACAACGGCCAGCTTCTTCGACCAATCTCTGACAACGGTTGACACGGGCTAAAGCTCCATGGAAATGACGGAGAGGAGTTGAAGGTACACATGGAGAAGAAGAACACAAATCATAAGTAGAAGTGATGACAAAATGAGAAGTAGAACAAAACGAAAAAGAGCAAGTAGAAGAAGAAACAGAAGCAGAAGACAAAGAATAAGGAGAACAACAAAATCAAGGGAAAAGTAGGAGAAGTTGTAGGTAAAGGACCCGAAGATCGATAGTGTTTCATTCCCAAATTTGTTCATGATTTTTCTCTTAATAAAAAAAGGCTTTTCTTGAGGAAATTAAAATACTTTAGTCATATTTGCCAACCCATGCCAACTGTTAATATCGATATTTTCCCTGTTAACGCGATTGTTGTACTATTTTATATGGGTGAAGTAAATTTTGAGGTGTAATTATTATTATTTATTATAAATAAATTTATTAAATATATACGATATAAATCTAAATCATAAGCAAATTTGTCCGCTCTTAAAAATGTATACTTACAATTTACTATGTGCAATTCATTTTTGGAATTACAAGCTCATTAGCAGACGGTTTTGGATCATAAGAAACCGGAGCACACACTTTTGCGATTTGACAGTCACTTCGCAACTTTTTGCGATATCCGGAGCATGGCTGTAATATCAATTTATAATAAAGAAAGAATTTCTATTTAGGAAGAGATAATATTAGGTTGTAGGGCTAGTCGAGAAGATCGTGGGAGTGAGATACTACGAATATTCAAAATACCCACCCAATCATTTTTGATAGATTTTAAAACCACTGTACATACTACAAAGGTACGAACTATGTTCATTATAAAAACATAGACGTACAGATGGGAGTCCCTGCAACATCTTTTAAAAGTAATATACATAATATATATACATATAAATATATATGTACGAGTAAATAAATATAGACGAATTAAATAGATATTTTCTCACAAATTTCAGCTTTGTTTATCTTCAGATTTTTTAATTTTTTTATGCTATTCCTGTTGCGTTTAATATTGTGGAGTGCAAACAGAAGCCAACTTAAAAAACATTAAGATAATTCCAAATTACTGAAAATAGCAATTTTATAGAGATTCTACTGAAACAAAGCCCAGAGTCCTTATTATCTTTCACATGACGGATAAGTAGTATGGATAAGACATTTTTCAGAGGATCAATTATAATGACAGGTTTGAATGTACATATAATAAAATGTAGCTTCGATAAAGATTACGATCTCGACAAGGAATCGAAAAAATGTATGTGCGGCATCCCTTTGAAGGGACATCTATGCGTGTGTGTGGGCGCACGTTTGTAGGTGGGGTGCAGGTGCGATTAGGGTGGACCCTGTTTATTGAATGTCACCGAAGCAGAGCCCCAAGTCAGTTAGAGTGGAAGTAAGTAACAAGGATGGTAAGGACACCAGTTGAGCCAAAATTAAGCTTCTCAGGTAAATCCTGAAATTAAGTAAAAAAACAGTAAAAAATATCATATAAATTAGATACAAGTCCGTAGCAATTTGAGAGTTTTCTTCAATATGTAACCCGATAAATACGTAAAGATTGTAAATTGACAGAATGACTTGAGTGAATCAGGATCACCCTAATGAACACCATTGCCAAAACCAACACCAACATCAACGCCAACGCCGAAGCAGGCAGCATCGTTCTCAGTGGCAGTGGCGAAAGCAACGAACGGTAAAAGCACCATCAGCTTGAAGCTTGAAGGGAGGAGGTTCAATAAGAGGTGTGCCCCGGGCTGTGGGTAGGGCCAGGAGGGGCAGCCGCTGCCATTTTATTAGAAATGCCATGTAAAACGACGGCGGCCAGAGAGAATTCACCATTTTGTCACACACACACACGCAGGGTAAAAGTGGGGAGGGAGAATCACGGAAGAGCCATGCGGCGGCCGGCCCGGCACTTCTGTCAACGTCTTCTGCCAAATGTTGCAGCAACAGCAATGAGGAGAAGCGGCGGCAAGGGCAGGAGCAGGAAGAACCAGGCAGGACACGCGTTGCTCCCCATCCTGCCCACCCACTGCCATCCATGACGCCCTGCGTCTCGCAGTTGGTGACAAATCTAAAACGACGTCAGCGGCAGCTACAGCAGAGCACGAGAGCAGAGAACAGAGAGCGGCGAGCAGAGCAGCGAGAAAACGAAGCGCAGCCAACGAAATGAGAGAAAGAGAAACTCACCACGGCAGCGTAGCAGGCAGCGCAGCACGCGCTCTCTCTCTCTCTCTCCCTTTCTCTCAGTAGTGTGTGTGCGCTGACGCTGCTGCTGCCGCCGACTGCATTAGACGACGAAACCACCCTCGTGCCATACTCACACTCTTTTTCTGGCCGCCCCGCGCTGTCTCTCTCTCGCCGCAGCGCCTGTGTGTCAGTCTCTGAGTCCAAGAGAGAGTGGAGTGTTAGAGTGTCTGTGCCTTGTGCCTGTGTGGGTGGGAGTGCAAGTGTGTCTGTGTGTGTCGTCTTCGTTATCCTTAGAGCGGCACTTGGCCAATAGTGACACATGACCAGCAGCAGCGAACAGGAAGGGCACAGGGAAGGACTGCGACAGTTTGGGCGGCCTTAGAGCAGGGACGGGACACATGGAGGCCATGAGAACGGACCAGGAGCAGGCCAAGAGAAGGTCATGAATAGTGGGATGGAGACAGTATCCGTCTACGAGCGGGACCAGGAGAATGTAAGTAGTGTCCAGTAGGAGGGGGTGTAACAGGAGTAACCTAAGAACCCGGGAGGAATTATCCTCATCTCAATTGGCAGCCGCAAAAAAGTGAAATTTATTTGAAACGTGCAACAAGTAGGCATTCCCTTTCAAAGAGCACATTCGGATCGTGTCCTGTATCATCAGTGGCAACCCCAATGATTGCATGGACCACAAACATTCCACATTTTTAGATAGATACTTATGTATATGTTTATGTAGTTTCCCTTAGTTAGTGGACTATTGCAGGAAGTATACTTTCACAACCAAAAACAATTGAACACCAATTTGCGATCCAAAATCCACACCCGATCGTGTATCTGCAAGGCGCGTACCTTCTGCCCTGCCACGACAGGGATAACAGCCCCGTCTTAGGTCACAGCCCTAGAGGCCGCCTGAATACACGAATACGAACGAAAGCAACCCCTAAAGTGTCACATCGCGACAAAGGACCAGAGAGAAGGCTGAAGAAGCCTGCCCATATTTTTTCTTATCAAGAGCCCACCACAGCCAAAGAAACACGCTTCCGTCGCCGCACAACAGATGGCGCCTTCGCGCTGCTCATGCCATCGGCTAGATGGCGCCTGTCCGTTTGCGGCATGGCATGGACTGCAGAGGAAAATGGTCTTTCGTTGCGCGTAAGAGATAAGACAAAGTCAAGTGGGGATGCTCTGAAAGGGTGCAGCCTTTGAAGCGGGTGAGGCTCCTCAGGGTAGGGTGTGGAAACGGTTCATTGAAGCTGGAAAAAAGCGAGAAAGAGACTTATTCAGCGTTGAGATGTGGCGAGAAAGAGAGGATGGGGGAAAAAGCAGGGAGTCCTGGGGACTTGGTCCAGCAGTGCATAAATTTCGACCATCTCCTTCCACATGTCCTGCTGAATGTCTGATGGTGACAGGGATGGGATTGGTGGAAGAGGGACTGTTGCAGAGAGAGGGAACAACAAACAGCTGGCGGTCATATTTTCCAGTCAACAAGGCAACAACAAACAGGAAACACGCACAGACACAGACACAGACATGGACCCTCCTTCATCTCATCTCTTCGATATCCGCACTATATGCTCTCTCCGCCTCTTTGGGGGCCATACAACCCACGCAGGTTGGCAAATTCGTGGAACTACCACTCTCCCTTCCTCACTTCCACACTCAGAAACAGAGAGAGAAGGAGAGAGGGAGAATTCGTTGTTTATTAGAGTGACCCTGAAAATGGAGTGCGTCGGGATGGATCCCAGGCATTCGCATGCGGCCCGCACCAAATGGTTCCCTTTTTTTCTCTGCCTGCATATGGGAACTTCGGGGACCATACCCTTGCGGAGGAGTTGGGTCGGGTTTTCCACATACTTACTGCATTCCTTTTTCCCCAGAAAACTTTTCGTGGAATGCCGGGTATTAAATTGTTGTTGTGACTCTTTTCGTTCCCTTTTTTGGTTGCCGTGTAATCGAAAATATATCGATAGAGTTGCGACGCTTTTTGGTAAAATGATTTGTGTCTAACAAATTATTTAATTTTATACATATGTATGTATATCTAAAGGGTAATACTAAAATTACAGGATGGTATGGTTTAACCGAATATTTTCAGCATAAGTAAGCACTCCAGTCCCAATTGAGACAAAGTAATAATAAATAATGTTAACAGAGTATTTATAGTATTTATCATGGTTTAAATGAATAAAAATAATTAAAATCATTGTTTATGCACATCTTTTTTCAAAAAGTGAGAGAAATGCATTGGAATGTGTGTGTTGTTAAGTCAAACGATAGATCTCGATAGCGTTCTTGTTTCAAATCATGTACTTGATTGCTTGGATTCTAGTTATTCGATTTTATGTTGGTTTAAATAACACAAATATCAGTCTAAGAGCAGCAGTTAAATCTTGATCAAGAAGATTAGGCTATTCGATAAATGAATCCTTAGGAAACTAATCGATAACATCCTCGTGAGTGTCTTATCGCTGTTCAGATTCATTCACATTACAGCCATTGCCAGCATTTTTGTCCCCCACTCTATGGACAATCCCAAAATGGCCGACTTCTCTCATCCTCTGCTTCATACACTTTTCCATCCATTCTCATCATCATGTTTTTCTCCATCCTCCTTACTCTTATTTCCATATTCTTTTCCATCCCATATTTCCTACCATTTTGCCTTCTCAACGCTGGACACACTCAATTTTCACAGGCATGTGTGGCAAGAGGGTGGAGGGCGGTGGTAGGACCATGTGTGTGTTCAGTTCATAGCCAAAAGTTATGGATTCAACTTTTGGCCAATTTAATTTTCTCGCCTGAAACGGCTACACAGCAGCGCCAGAGTCAGCGGCAACGTCCCCTCTGGTCAGCCCCCAACCCCCAATCGCCGAACACCCACCTCATGCCCACACAGACACACACACACACAGATTGTACGCCTACACCTATACCTACACCTACTCACATCTACCCAAACACACATGCGTAATGCGTGTGGATTGTGTCGACGTGGTCGACTGTGATGATGGCCAGGCTGATGAGGCCGCCGTTGGGCCTGAGGAGGTGGAAGACCATACTGAACCGAGAACAGAGAGCCGAAACCCGAAAAGACCGAGCCAGACCAGGCCAGACCAGACCAATCCAACCCAAAACGAAGCAAACTCAACCGAACCGAACTGAAACCCAGGCAGGCCTGCCGCTGATGCTGAGGCCCGCATTTACAGATGATTTAGCTCATGTTTGAGGCCAGGACTCTTTGCTCTGGACCTGAGGCAAGTGTGCATACGTGTATGTGTGTGTGGACACATTGTGCCCCATTAGTTTCTGCCACAACAACAACAGCAGCAGCAACAGCAACAGCAACAAGAGAAGGAGCAGCTGGAGCAGCCAGAGCAAGCAATCGCAAAATTTGCATCGAGCTTCCTTCTGTGTACGAAATTTTGGGGAATGTTGTCGTTGCTCCATGTCGCAGCTCCTGTTTCTGCCCCTGCTCCTACTGCTGCTGCCACTCTCTATACCCTCGCTTCGGGTATGGTGAACAGAGTTGCCGGACACAAAAGAAGGTTTTTTACCTCAAAAAAATTATGTTTTTTCGTTAGCAGCGTCATCATCTGGCTATGGTTCTGCTCTGCTCTACATATGTATGTATATATATATAATATAGGTATTATTTGGCCGTTTAAATAGCTCCCTACACAAGAAGTAGTCGCACTGTGGTAACCTCACACATGTATGTATCATACGAGCACATCAGCCTTAAAGTCCTCCAGGGTATCTCATGCTTCGGCGTACTCTGCCCTGAAGAATGGTTGTTGTAATAAGCTATGTTTTATGCACGCACTCTCGAGTGGACAGCAGACGTGCCAGGCGCCCTGGCTCGTTCCACCCCCGCATGGCCGGCCGCTGGGAGTGCGAGTGGGGTGGGAGAGTGACCAGTTTTCCAGTCCATTTAATTTTGTAGCCGGCCCGCAGTTTTTCCTTTTGGATTTTTCCCTTCGCTACAACGTCTTCTTCATCTTCGTGCTGCCTGCTGCAATTTGCCTGGCTTTGATGATGGCTTAATAAAATTAGTTAATGCCTGGGACAGGGGCACATGAGCATGAGCATGGGCACGAGCATGGGAAGGGGCAGGAACAGGGCTGCCCCTGGACAGGGTACTCTGAGTGCAAATTGCAGCTCTTATTCATCAATACCATGGAAAATTGTGTAAATCGATTTGCAGCAATCGAAAGTATTTATGCATTCCAATTCCAATTCCTATTCCATTTATTACCCTAGAGAAAAATGTCTGTGTAGGCCAAAGATTTCCTCAATTTGTTATGAAACTGCTTTCGGAATTGGAATCGAAACTCCTCCGAACAGGTGGCTGGGAAACGGCCATTGATTTGAAATTCCCTTTAAATACGATTATGGAATAAACTGGTAAGAAATGGCATTTGATTTGCCACTGGAATTCCACCCATATAGATGTATACTGATGAGTGATAAAGGAATGTCCATTGGTGTTGCGTAGAGTGACATCGCTTTTTCAATTTATTAATTGGAAAATGGGAAATGAAATTAAAGGAAATTCCGGGACGGCACTTTTTCCCCGAGTAATAAAATATATATATTACATCTCGGGGCTTGTTGGATACCATTGGAGATAAAGTACTTTTTCAGAATTTATTACGAGCCTGAAACCATATTAAACAATCCGCAGATTGTCGATGATTATTGTTGGAAAATTCTCCATTTCGACAAAGATTACCCTCCATGCATACCAGCACACATTCTGGTCTGGCAATGCCTTCTCTTGGCCGCTGTTGGCGTCTGGCAATGCCCGTACTGGACTATCGATAAATGGCCAATGGACCTCTGATTCGAGTATTGTCTAAGATAGGCCACACTCCTACTCCACTGTAGCCCACATGTTCTTCTTGGCAATTTTCTTGGCCAAGAATTTTGTCCTAGTCCTGCTCCTTGCCCCGTCTGCTGGCTGAGGTGGCGGCAAAGTTGCGAAAAAAGGCATCGCTGAGTACAGCTACTTTCAAGTTGAACTTTCCTCAACACACACATACATACACACATGCCTATCCAAGCATGCCCCAAGTGTGTGCGCTCGAGTGGGGCAACTTCATCTGGGGCTGCCTGCAACTTGGGGCAAACTTAACTTGGAGAGAGAGAGGGGGAGGGATACAGAGAGAAGGGCGAGCTTTGAAAGAATGCCGACAACACTGTCCCAATCAGTGGCGTCCGTCGGTGGGGGTCTTTAAAGGTTTATCCCTCGGAAAGGTGGCCCTGTACCGGACTCTCCCTCCGAGTACGCTCCTGGCTTTCTCTGTGGGTGTGGTGTGTGTGTGTGTGTGTGTGGGTGGACTGTGTGTTGCCTGTTGTTTGGTTTTGTTTAGCTTAATTTGTGCACTTGCTTTGATGTGTCGACTCCTCGTTGCCACACCCACCCACCCCCCACTTCCAGCTCTGCGGAGCTCGTGGAAGCGGAGGACGTTGGGCGCTGGGCGGAGAGTGTTGCAAGGCCAGCCGCTTGCCATTTTATATATCATTTTCTTGAGGATGCTTCTTGCCCTTTGCGATTATCTGACGAGTGCCACTTTCGGCCTCCGCTCCAGTTAGTTCTACTGCTTCAGCTGCTCCTTCACATTCACATTCGCATTCCCATTCTGATTGGGATAGGGGATTGGGGATTGGGGATTCCCTCATTCCGGGCCGGGGTCCACAGGTGTGAAGCAAATACACATAGGTAGGGGAGGGGCTCATGGGGGACTGAGTGAAGTGCTCGTTTTGTGTGTGTGACATGTCACTTGGGCGATAGCTTTTCAGGATGTCCTTAAGACAAGCTGTGACTTCCTTTTCCACCTCGCTCCCACTTCCTTTGGATTTATCAACGTTTCCCACTTCCTCAGAATTTTCAGCACCTTCCATTTGATTCTGTGAGCAGCTCAATCAAGTGGCGCCTGTCCTATTCCTAGGCCAAGTGCTCCCCCAATTTTCGTTCCTCCAAGAGGAGGGTCAGGCGAGCTGAATCCACAATTTATGATCGTTGTTAGGGTCGGCTTTTGGGGGGAGGGCGGCTGAATTATGAAATGTCTTCCAAGCCCATTTCCTAGATGGAGAGCTCTTCTTGGAAGCGCCTCGCACTGGCACACACACCCCGAAAACGAGACGAGGGCAATTATCCGGGTTCTCCGTTCTCTCGGTTCTCGGCTCTCTCTGCCATTGTTCTCCGACTCTCAATTGCACTTGTCACGATCGCAGTGCGCGTGTCAGCGACCCTCGTCTAGCGTCTAGGTGTGTGTCTGTCTGTCCGTCAAGCTGGTGTGAAAGCAGCGGCGACAAAGCCCCGGCCCGATAAGATCGCTCCCAATCCCAATCGCAGTGCCAGTGCCCAGTGCACAGTGCTATTACCAATAACCGACGACGTTCTGAAAGGAGGGGAATACGAGTGGGTTGAGGTTGTGGTTCCATTCATAAAAATTGTCAGCTGCTTTGTATGCAAGCTCAGTCCGCGAATGGGTTTGGGGTTTTGGTGGCTTGGTGTTTGGCGTTTGGGGCTCTACTTTCTGCCTGCACTTTGACAGAGTCAATTTCGTGCTGTAATTTTCTCTGACTGGCCAATTGGCTTGACCGTCCGCTCCTTACTGGGATTGGATTCACTTTTATGAAGTGTCACATGAAATTTTGTAATTTTCTTATCCAAGAGCCAAGGGGACAGACAGCACCAAGAACAGCACAGGATGGCAGCTGGAAGCCTGCGACGGGCGTTTAAAGTGTCAGGCGACACTCGATTGGAAATTTGTCAACGTTTGGCAGCTTGACGGTGCTCCTGCTCCTGCTCCTGCTGGTAGCCGTGCCCGTGCCTGCTCCGATGTAATTTCGGCCATTATGGAAATTGCCAGAATTGCTGCCCCTCCCTGCACTCCGCTGGGAGTGCACTCCTCTTGCAGCGCAGGGCAGCAGTGGCCAGAACAATTTATGCCACCACACACTTGCGGGGGCAACTTATGGCGCATAAATTGTCGAGAATATCCCACCGCCAAAAACATAATTAATTTCAATTGAGTACAAAACTACACCAAACTACTTGTACAGCACAGAGGAAGCGAGAGGGAGATGCACAGTTCCCAAAACTTTAACTAGGCTTGGTGTGGGTAATGTTATTTAGACAATATGTGCAATAAAACTTTCCTCCCTCTTGCCTTCTGCCTCCTGCTTGCTGCCTGCTGCCTGCTGACACACGCCCCGCCCTACGCATGTGGAGAACAGAACTCTAAACAGCTGCCTCCCCCGAATATGCAAAGCTGGTCAAAAGTTTACGGCTCTGCGGTGGATGCAGGGGGAAGATAAAGGATGAAAGAAGGAGGAGCCATGGAAGGGGGATGAGGGGGACAACAACTGACCCGCCAACATTGTGTAAAGCGAAGATTTATGAGAGTTTGCCCCAAAAACTTGCCACACACACACACACACACACACACAGACAAATGCAAAGCATGTGTGCGAGCGTGTCTGATGCTGTTACAGTGTCTGCCTTTTGCGTCTGACTGTACTTCCGCTGACTGTACTGTGTGCTATTTGCATAGAAAGTGTTGCCACAAATTTCGGGGAGGAAGTGGAGGCTGCGTGCTGTGTCCAACCTTTTCTTAATTTGCTGTGAAACTATTGTCAACAAAGCGTGGCAAAGCGTGGTCGGTAAGGGTCCAGGACCGACTGTTCTATGCTGCTTCTCCACTGTTGGGGCTGCGGCAAGTTAAATAGCCTGAAATTGTTCAACATCCGGCTGTGGCGGCAGCCGCCTCTGGCCGTTTGTCAGCGAGCTCCCAGTTTTCCCAGCTCTCGTTTTGAGCGGTACAGAAAGCGGAAGAGCCGAAGAGTGAAAGAGGGAACGGTTTTAGAAGTGGATGTGGGAGGAACAGGAGCAGCTGGTCCTTATCAGTGAGGACCAAGAGGAAATGAAAGAAATGCGCGCAAAAACCAGCGAGTAGCGAGCTGAGAGCGGAGGAGCCACAAGCCACAAGCCACAAACTTTCCGTAGCCCAGAGTACCAGCCTGCCCACGCACAACCTCATAGTGTGGTAATCCGTTAAGTGTGTACATAAGGAGGGGAATGCTAATATGTTGATTAAAGAACATTTTTCCATGAAACCATTTTTCCAAACCTCAAGCTGTAGTCAAAGCGGGAATGCTTTCTGCTTCTGTCGAATGGAATGCTGAGTGCTAGAAAGGAATAAATTCGTGTGCTCTAACCTCAATCTTATTTGACAAGTGCAAGTCTCACTAGGAGAGAGGAACGCGTTAACCTCAATCTTTAAATAGAGTAATAATGTTCCTCGCTCAAGTGTGTTCACCTCCACCACCAAATGGCTTCTGTTAGCCCGATGTTTGTTTTGCCGGTTCCTGTGGGGCTTGGGCTGAGCGCCAGTGGTAGAGGTGGTCAGAGGTTGGAGCGTCTTGTCGTGCCTGGCAAAAGGGCAAAACTTCAACACTTAATCTTTTCTTTTAATGTTAATTTGTTTGTTTTTATCGACATATTTCCCTCGACTTCCTGCCCCGCACTACCTCTGGGCACCAAGGGGATCGAATAGGTGGGTGGGGGTTAAGCGCCTCGCGCCTGTTACGACAACAAACTCATTTTACGTTATGACAAATTGCTGCCAATCAACATAATTCTGTGGCCAGAGACCCCTGGGTACCCCTCCCCCTTCCAGAAGAAAAGTGGAAAAGAGCGAAAAGTTTTGCACACTGCCACGCCCCCTTCCCCGAAAAAAGAAGGCCCCTGATTAAAAGTTGAACGGAGGAAACGGGGCAACAGGGTAAACGGAGTGACAGGGGGAGCAGCGGAGTCTCTGAGGCCCAAGAGTAGCGTTATGCCTGGCTGGCGCTGCTCACTTTAACGCTCATTGCTATTGCCACGCCCACTCATCAGTGTCACTAAATAAGCGCGAGAGCCTCCCATCTCCGTCGCCGTCTCCGTGCCGATGTGCCGTATCCGTATCCGTCCTCCTCCTGTGCTTCTGGGTCTCGTCTCCTACCACTGCAACACTACTACACTGCTCCACTGCCGTGGCTGTCGCGTTGTTAGGCTATGACCTCGAAAACAGTTGACAGTTTGAGTTGTTTTCGAAACGGGGCAGATTGGAGCGTGGAGCGTGGGTGTCCCTACAAGATTCGATACAGAATGGTATAGGAGTATGGAATGAGATTCCATTGAGGTACCCAACTTGAAACTTGCTGCAACTCGGCAGAGGTTCGTCTAGGGGTAGTGTCTTTTTTTTGGGGTGAGTCTTTACGATTGAAACTTTGGGGGTAGAGCATTTTTTGGGGTCGACTCTTCGGAGGCAGAGTCCCAAAGGGTATATCAGAAGTTTTGCCTTTATTTCTGTGATAATTGCGGCGCATGAATTACAATTAATTCGCAACAGTTCGTGCCAGAGACTCCTTCGACTGGCTTTGACTCCTTTGACTCCCTTCATTCTCTCCCTGGCATTCCCGGACTCTACTTCCCATTGAGAATGCCCGCGACGACAGCGACGATGACTCCGCTCCGCGTGTCGTTAGCAGCGCCTGTTTATTATTCCGTTAATTTTTTCTACTCCTACGACCAAACCAATCCCATGTCCCATAGCCCATCCAAACTCTTTCAGTGGAGGCTATGCTTCGACTCCCTCATCTTTTGTTTGCTCGAGACATGCAAAGCGGCGGTGACATCGCCGAAAAAGCAAAGCCACCGACGAAACCTAACCAGAGCCACAACCAGAACCACAGCCCAGAACCAGCAGCAAACACGCAGCACTTTGGAGGCGCCTCCGCACCATCGAGCCATCGAACGGTTGCCTAACCCCCAGGGCTAACTCTTTGGAGCCTTGCCGGGCCGCGGGTGTCAACACCCGGCTCTGACTATGGCAACCATAAACGGCGAAGCTTATGCTGATTAATATTGATGTGGCTCCTCCATTGAGTGCTGAGTGCTGAGAGCACTCTTCTAGAGGTGCCTTCGACGCTAAAACTGGCACCGCCCGATCTATGAAGGTGACCCCACCACTAAGGGGGTTGGCGGAGTTAGGAAAGGTACAAATCATCATCTCCATCTCTCTATTATCCCTATTTTAGATCACCATCATAGAGGTTCTTTTTCTACGGCTATCATTGAGATCTTCATCTGCATTAACCCAAGGCAGTCCACGATGTCCTTGCCCCAAGGCTTCTCCTTTCTCAACCAATTAGCTTCTCATGGAGCTGAACCACCCGATGCCGTGGGATCTCAGCGGATTCAGTTCTGGAGCTCGACCCACAGTGCCGGGGATGCACAGACAGACAGACTCTGAAATTTTTATTGCTGTTGTCATCGTTTTGCATAGGGTCTGGGTCTGGGTCTGGGTCTGGGCCGGGGTCTGGGAAGAGGTCTGAGAGGCCGTTCGGCTCGGTTTGATCGCGCCAGACGCCAACCCGCTGTGATTTTATGAGCCGCAATTGCACAAAACATTTCTATTGAGTCAGCGTAAAAAAATCAACAGCAACAGCGGCAGCGGCAGAAGCAGCGGCAAAAGGAAGCCTCAACTCGAGGGCTAGCAACCCTCTGGACTGGCAGGGCTTATGATTACTGTGATTATGCCGCCACCAAAGCCAAAGTGCGTACTGAGGAAGAAGGGGGTAGGAAGGGTAGGGTATGCGGATTTGCCTGTATCGTTTACGCTTAACAATAATAACAACTGATTTTCGGATGTATTATTACATTTCCCGCGGTGACTGCCGCTGCACCCAAATTATCACAGCTTCCCCACACTCGCCGCACCCCACACCCCGCACTCTACAAGCTTCCAGCGCAGTTGGAGATGGCCCTTGCCCTGGCCCTGGCCAAGACCCCGATGGGGATGATGGGCTGATGTTGCGGTTGAGACGCAGAAACCACAGTGCTTTATTTCATTCACTTTTTCCCGCCTGTCGGACAGACGCTTCCTCAGACGCTTAACCGGAAGGTGGCATGTCGTTCCCGGGACTCGGGATGTCGGGATGGGGGTGGGACTAGATGGATGCTGATGTTGAGCCAACGACTTGGGTATAATGAAGTTAAGGACGCCAGGACAAAGGCGAACTGATTGTGGAGCGGCGATGAGGCGGCTCGTTTACAGCAATTACCTTCGCATTTTGTCACCCAGAAGATGGACTAAAGACGGGGGAAGTAGGGGGAGTGGAGCACCTGCTGTGCCCAATGTGACGGGACAAATGTGCGCTTTTGACTGTGCCGCAAAGGAAGTAATATGTGAAGCAGAGGACTTCCATGATACAACATCTTATCCTCAGTCCAGAAAAGTTGCTTTCCGAAGCTCCCCTCGAATACTAGATGCATTCATATGTAGTCCTGAAGAGGACTGTGCAGACCTGGGGAATATATCAGAGCTCGCTTATCAATGCTGTGGATTAGTTCCTATTTTTGGAACCGAAAAATAATCCACTTGGAATAGCCGCACCGCAGAAATAAATATACCTACCAATACAGCACTCTATGGGTATTCTTCGGAGATAAGTATTTTTAAGCGGAACAAAAAACAAAATACAAGCCAAAAATAATAATTACTTGATGATTCTTTCATTTTCGCTTAAAAACAAAACATATCCTTACCAATTGAGCCAAGTAGTGATTTAAAAAAGATAACCCATAATAACTACGGCCGTAGTTCTATAAGCATAGAATTCTGTTTGACCTACTGGTTAGCTGTTCTTGCAGTTGACTTTAATTCAATTTGAAGTAAAGCTGGCCGTTTCTTTGCAAAGAAACTTTTGCCGCCTATGCCTATATATGGAGCACTTGGACCTGTCGTATTTTTCTGAAAAGCGAACCTGCTCAAAGCAATGTCGGGGTCACCACCTATTGCTTTGGCCCTGGAAGAGCTATTCGTACATGGACACGATAAATATAAATTATGCAAGGTGCAGCAGCAGCAGCAGTACCATTAGTGGATGGCACAAGGCATAAGGGCGGTCCACACTGCTGTCGGTCCTTTGTCGGTCCATCTATCTGCCGCTCTCCTGATCCTGCCCCACTCCACAAACATTTGCATGCCCCACCACTGCAATATACTGGTGGGGAATGCTGTGCCATGTCCGTTAGTTAAGGGGCACGTAAACCATTTGTTGTTAGCATGTCCATCCCTGGTTGGTGGCCCAAAGTAACCAGGAGTTGCACACCCCCTGCGTGCCTCTTGCCCCCCTCCTTCCTTTCCCATCTTGCTATATGCCCCTCGCTCTTCTGTGCCGCAGTATCTGTCGAATGTTGTGTGTGTGCATTGGACACAACTCAATTGGTTGAAGTTGAATTGTTGTAAACTCTGCGTATGCTTCATCATCTACTACTCGTACTATATGCCTCTGTGTCCCTTCCGATTTCTGCCCCTCTGTGGCTGGCACTGCGTCTGCTCCTGTGCCTGGCTTTTGTGTCTCCTCCTGTGGACTCCCTTGTGCTTGCTTCTGTGGCTGCCCCTGCGTCTTCTGCATCTGTGGCTCGCCCTGTGTCTCCTTCTGTGTGTCTTCCCCAACTTGTGTGTGTTAATGATGAGCGACCACGGCAAGAATTAACTTTCCTCTTGCCAAATTGCACTCTGTTTTGGCCTGGCCTGGCCAGCTCAACTCTGGCCTGCTTTCTGATCCATACCTTTCTATGCTGCTACTACTGCAACTGACGCACATTCCAGAGACCTTACCACTACACATGATGATGGGGGATGGGGATGTGTCGAGAGACTTTGCCACTTGATGCTGGGGATGCTTTGGATGGGGATCGAAATTGGAATTAAGTAGGAGGAGCAGGAGCATCCATCTCTCTATTTGTGTGTGCATTTGTAGGAGTGGCCAGGTCCCGGACACATTTCCGTTGCAATTGCCCCTTGCCCGTTGCCCGTTGCCTGTTCCTGTTGTAGCCCCATCGAGGACGAGACATTCGAGGATGGCCTGCAATTTGAGCGCTGGCATGGCATATTAATGGGGTCGCCAACTGACCAACTGGATACCGGAAGAGCGCGGCACAGCGGCAGGGGCACAAGCAGAGACACAGGGGTGACTGGTGGGGGTGCCGTCACTCTGTGGGAGTCTGTGGGGGCACCGCATCATTCGCATGCGTGTGGCACATCAAGCGAGCCCCAAAACGGAACAGCAGCTACCCAGAACAGGACTCGGACTCGAACTCGACTCAAGTTGATCCACGAAGTAGCCGTAGTCGTAGCCGTCGCCATCGCCGTTTGCCGCCATTTAGTTCATTAGAGCAAAAGTGTTCTCCTGCTGCACGTACCCAGGCGAGGTAGGGGGTGGGGGGGCCATGCCTCATGTGAAGGGGCATGGAGCTGAAAGAGTGCTCTGTTCCACTACGCATTTACGTGATTAATCAGCTGGCCACGTGTGCATCGCATCCCGTTCGGCTTTGGATGGAATATGGGATGTAGCTGGACGGTAGGATTGGGGATGGAAGATGGGGAATGGAGAAGCATATGCGCCCAAGTCATGCAAAGCCAAGTGAAACACACAACCTCCTAATTGACCAAGTAGACAGAGAGAGAGAAGGGGATGATAAGAAGAGCAGAGCTCTGCAAGGCAGACATCCAAAGAGCGGATGAATCTTTAACCATGCCGGCCAGGCCCAGAGATGATGCATGGAGGAAGACCCCTCCTGAGCCCCCAAAGCCCCCTACTTAACGTACTACTTAGCCCTCTCTCTCCCGGATCAAGGATAATGCATAGCCTTCACGTTCTATACAAGTTTCTGCACCCAGCGCTCGAAATACCAATCAAAATTATTTAGCACGAAGCAGTCTGTAAGAATTGATCAGCAAATACGCATACTTTGGTCACCAGTTACATCCTTAAACAATCAACTTACGCTTCATATTTGATCTGGATAGGAAATCGTAGGGCTGCAAATCGGAAGGATTGAAGGTGGAAGTGGATGTGGTAGTTGTTCCATCATCGCTTGTCACCTGATTGATTTATCAACCGTTTCGGTTGCAAAGTCCGAAACAAAAGTCCAGCCAGTTCTTTGGCCACTCCATCGACTCTGGACTCAGCTAACTCTACTAAGTCACAGTTGACAGCAAAAGGCCTTCAGCAGAAGGCGGAGGAGGAATGCCAACTGCTGTTTGCATAGGGGCACCCCTAGGGGTGTTAACGCCAGAGTTGGGGATCGGCACTGGGGCATTGTTCTGGGGATAAGTTCCTCTGGTGACTTATCAAACTGACACCAAACAACTGCAGGAAATTCCAATTTTAATTCCGAATCCGAATTCGAATCCGCATCCGAAACCAATATCGATTCTTAAGGCTCGGCTTCCATTTGGCGGTGCGGTGCGGTGCGGTGCCTTCCTTTGCCTTCCATTCAATTTCAATGCTTTACTTTGTTTTTGGGAAACTTGGGACTTGGGGATCGTTCGACATGGCCTTGTTATTTGCTGATTAAAACACCCAAACACCGAAGGACTCTGACAGTTGAATACGCACACACTTGAATTCGCATTGTCAGTGGAAGCAGACCTTTCGTGCTAAAAATTATAGCCAGGCCAACTGACATAACCGCAGAAGCAGCAGCAGCAGCAGCGGCACCACCACCATCATCACCAGAGGCGGCACCACCAGCAGCAGTCGGTGGCTGTGCCTGTGCCTCGGACAGTGGCAGCGTGTGAAAGAGCCGTCAGGTGCGGCCACGGTCAAGATTGGTAGCCGCACTCACTGGCATCGCCTCTGTCTCTCTGGCCATGCCTTTGACCTCTGACACGGTTAGAGAGACTACCACTGGCACTGGCACTGGCACTGGCACTGAGTCAGCCAAGCATTTAACCAAACTAATTTTCCCATTAGGGCCAACACTTTGCCCAGCTATCGATCGACCCAAAGCGTTGGC
This sequence comes from Drosophila persimilis, assembly GCF_003286085.1. NCBI lineage: Eukaryota > Metazoa > Arthropoda > Insecta > Diptera > Drosophilidae > Drosophila > Drosophila persimilis. Next base: position 6,754,467 of record NW_020825312.1, read on the forward strand.
GAATACCGCAAATGTCTCGTCTACGTTCGATCGTCGATCGTGCGCAACATTTGCGTCTGCCACACTGCCACACTGCCACTGCCACTGCCCCATGCACCCTGTTCTCTCAGCTAATTGATCGGTTCCAAATGGCCGATCGCACGTAACGGCAGCCACATATGTGCTTTGGGCAGGCAGCTCTGATGTGCTGTGCTCTGTGATGTGCGCGCGAAATATATAGACGAAGACAACATTCGGCTATGCGATCGTATCACGCGATAAGCCTTAAAGGGCATTAAAGGCACACCGGACCCCTATACCTATACGTCCCATGCTGCTGCCTCTGCCTCTACCCCTGACCCTGCCTATTCCTTCCCGAATGCATTGAGGCGTCACCGACATGGGCCCAAAACTGTTGAGGAACTTGTACCCAGGGCTCGCATCAGCGCTAGCTGGCCTTCATTGGGATGGATCTCTTGGTTGATGGTTGGTTAGGTCAAGCTATCGTTCGAGGAGGCTGGGGGATAGATTAGCTTTGATCAATCAGCGAACAGGGATCAGGTATCCCTTGCGATTGAGTGAACTTTGAGTTGATTTTCGGCGAGGGATCTTAAGTGGTGGACAAACGTTTGCCAAGACAATCTTTTCTTTCATTTTGTGCTAAAATCAAGGGCCTGGTCCGATGAATATTAACTCCTATATTAGGCCCCAAGGTTAGATTAGCTTTGATCAATGATAAATCCTTTACGATGGACTACAATTCGGTGCTTGTGCGTACGGAAACTTTCTTTGATGACATCAAATGAAGGAATTTGCTTTGTTAGAAATAAAATCAAATAAAAGTTTAATAAGACTGGAAGAAGGAGGGATCTCCTGTCCTTGTTTCGCTCTCCCCAGCTTACTGGGATCAAATCTTTGATAAGCGTTGAGAAAGAACTGAAAACTGAAAAAAAAAGAGTTCCATCTGCCTCCCATTCAGTACCAGTGCCCATGTAGTTCCAGTTTTTCACTTCATTAGAAAATTGCTTTGCGAATATTGAAAACGCATTATCCTGATGACTTAATCCCCACGACTGCGGCCAACCCTTGGCGAGTCACCGTCACCCCCCGTCCGGCAATGGCCAGCTTGCTTATGCCTTTTGGCTTTTGGCAAATCGTTGTAATTTACGAAATTGACACTCAAAAGACTCGCAACTTCCATGGAAAAAGTCTAGGCAGGGCGCAACCCCAGCAATTAAACGACGTCTGCGGGCCCATATGGAACTACGTTCTGGATAAGGGGCAGCTCTGGCAGTTAAGGGGGAAGGGCAGTGGATGTTCATGGCCTGGACAATTTGTCACATGGAAACATAAACATAAAAAGTGCCAATTGCAGTCCAGTCGCTGGTCAAGGTCCCTGTTCTGGTCGGTTCTGGTTCTGGTTCTGGTTCTGTATCTGGTGTGTGCCTGGTGCGGGTGCGGGGTCAGGGTCAGCTGTCCAGGCGTAAATTAAATCAACTCTAATGTCTTTAATTTGTTTGGGTTGGCTTTTATCCCCTGTCCACCATCGATCAGGGCATTCAAGTGTGCAGTGATGCGTCCGTCAAGTCAGTTCCAAGTTCCAGGAGTTCTCTCCCCGTCGAAGCTCGATTCGGAATCGGAATCGGCATCAGGAGTGGGAGTCGGGAGACGGGAGACGGTGGCATGTCGTCGCTGAAGCTGGCCATAAATTTCGTATTAAATTGAGTGTTAAATGCTGGACGCAGCAGCAGCAAAAGCAGAAACAGCAGCAGCGGTGGCAGCTCCCCTCTACCCACCACCATTTCTATACTCCCACCCCCCCCCCGCTGGTGACGCTGCTGCCACATCTGCCCCTTTCCGTTTCTCCTTCTTGCTCTCGGGGCCCCATGTGCAGCCGTGCGCATAGTTTCTCCTTCTTCGTTGTGGTTGTCGCTTCTGCTTCTTCATCTTCATCATCATCATCGTCTGCATCTTGGCCATTCCCCTCCTTCGCCTTCGCCACTGCCACTGCCACTGCCACTGCCACTGCCACTGTTGGCCACAATCCATCCGTCAGTTGTAGCCAATTTATTATGCCCAAATCTTTGCTCTGACGATATTATTTCCGTAGCTGTTGCTGTTGTTATCAATTTCTTTATTGCTTGTTCGTTTCGTTGCGTTTTTTGATGGTGTTGAACAATTGACCTTTAACCCCGACACAGCATCGTTTTATAATCGGTCTATTGTTTCACAAACAATAATTAAATAAATAAATATTAATTTCTTGAAATCAACCTGAGACCAAAACCGATACAGAGTTCGAGTTAAACCAATAAAGACATATTTCAAAATAAAGCGAACCCCAGCGAACTGATTGAATATTCAAACCAAATCACTTTCAAACGAATCAATTCAGAACTGCTGCACTTTGCAGCTATTCAGAAATCACTCAACAACCACGACCATTACTCCAAATGCAGCGCGCACTCTGGCCAGGAATCTCCCGAGTGGAACCAGACACACCAGACAACATCCCATTACCTCTCCCTCCTTTATCATGGGGTAGCTCTGATAGAGATGTTTCGAGTCTCGTGCATACCTCAATCTATGCCTCAATTTGAATCCCAACTAGCCAAGTATCCCACTATCCAGCAGCCATCGAGGCCTTCATCGAGGAGCCGGGGCTGCAGCTTCAGATGGCAGCGCCAATTGCCGATTGCCGACGACACCCAATAAACAGCAAACCAATTACAATCACACATTTGTGTGTGCCCCGGGTACTCGTAGCTTTATACTTGGCAAAAGGAGGAACAATCAGCTGACGGAATGCCAGGACAGGACAGGACAGGAGAGGACAGACCCAACTAAACTAAGGACGTGGCCGTGGCTGTGGCCGTGGCCGTGGGCCGGGGCGTAATTTCCCACAAAAGTATTTGAATGTCGTGTAAAGTGTTAAATTGTTTTACATTTTTGTTCGTTGTGGCTGATGTGGATGCTGCTGGCTACTGTTCGGTGTCTGTTTCGGAGCTGGAGCTGGAGCTGGACCTGAAGCTGAATCTGAGGTTGGAGTTGGAGTTGGAGTTGGGAGTCGGGAGTCGGGTCATACAGTCACATAAATCGCGACAACGATGCGATAATTTGCATAAAATATGCGCAAACACACTCAGACAGAGAGTGGCAGAGAGGTGAGAGAAGGTGGACTCCGACTCCGATTCCGATTCCGACTCCGGTTTGGAATTGGACACAAACTGAAACCTAAGCCGAGACTCTTCTCCGCGCAGGTAGTACTCGTACCAGGGATCCCTATGCCAGCAGCAGCAGCCTCTTGAACTTTGCCGCATTCGGGTGTCGATTGGAATTTTAAACGGAGCATTGACAATAAAGCTCTCCCTGCTCTCCCTGCCCTCCTGCAACTTCCAGCCAGTCCCCAGCCACACCCACCATAAGCCCCTCTCCCCACCGCACCGCGCCTATTGTTCAGATTCCGGATCGCATCGCCTTTGTCTGCTGCTGCTTTGTCAGTGGCCGTCCAGCCCGATAGCTGAGCGGTGCCAAATGATCAAGCACTCGACTCGATACTCGATTGTAGTGCCATTCGATTACTTTATTTGTCAAGACATCTGTGAAGATTTGATGACTTCTTTGTGGGGATACACAATCGAACTCTTACAGTCGCAGAAAGGAAGATCCCCATAGGCATTATGATAAAGCCTTTCATTGATATATTTTGAGTCGGATTTGAGTCGTTATAAAGAGTATTTCTGGATTCGATTGAACTTAAATTATAATTATATTAATTACCTATTTGTACATGACGGAACCCCCTTATAATAGGTTTCTCCTGAGGAAAGACGTATCAGTACGATCGATTCATCCAACTTAAGGTCTCTCCCTCACACCCCACAATCCCCACAGTCGTCACTCCCCACTCCACTCCTCCCACAGCCCGCATTCTCCCCCCCCACCCCCAATCGGCACGAAAATCGCAGCACACAAAAAGTCAAATCAATCAAAGTGACGACGACGGCACTGGCGAAATTGCTATGCAAGTGGAACACTGCCCGGCCCGGCCCAGGACACTCGTACTCTTGTGCCCATGGAGGGGGGGTGGGGGATGGGGGATTGGGGGGATGGGATTTGTTGCTGCCGCAAAATGTCAACCGGCTTTGCATATGGAAATTGGATAATGGCAGCGTCCGTCCGCCCGTCAGTCAGCCTGTCTGTCAGTCAGTCCGGCGGTGTCCACCGTTCACTCATTTCCATGGCTTGTCCATATGGATGGGCATGGTATGGAGCTGGGGCTGGGGCTGGGTCGGGGGCTGGGTCTGGGGTACTGTTTTGGCACAGCAATTTACCACTAAATAGAGTTCCATGGAACTGCAAGCAGGCTCAGATATCATCAATGTCGAACATCATCATCCACGTCATCGCTTTCATCAGCATTTTGTCATCTTTTCGGCTGCCGAAAATGCGGGGAAAATGTTTTCGGTAGTAAGTAAATGGATCGATGGCTCCCAGTAGGGGGCAAACTCACTCGGAGCACGGGGTGCGGCTGGGCAACAATGCCACACCAAGCCGCGCCACATTATTTTCGGCTCTTTTGTGGCCAGCCACCAAATTGACCGATAACTGATTTTCAAATTTACGCCCCCGTTCTCCTTCCCGGGAACCCCCCACAGCCACCACCACACCTCCACACACACAGAGCAGACGCCAGACGGTATACCATTCCATTCCATTCCATACCATTTCGTTCTGTTCCGTTCCGTTCCGTAACGTTGCAGGGACCGCACCTACGCGTTACAGCTCAATGGATGGGATGTGTGTGTGTTGGGGGGAGTACGTATACTAGGGGTACAATATCTGTGGGCTTTCTGAGTTTTTGGTAGCTCGACTTCCGGCCAACTCGGGCGTAGAGCTCTGCAAACAAAAGCAATTTAATCGAGCATGACTTTTGGTTAAACTTGTAGAGCAACGCCTACGCAGGGGAACACTGGTGGGTGTGGGGGATGGGATCTGCTGAGGAGGGGGCCGGATATAGGGAATTTTAATTTGTCGCGTCGTTTAAACGCGACCACTGAAATATCGTTGGCAACCCTTTAACGCCGTCATCGAACGTCGAACGTCATCGCGGCCATTGAAGCGTTGCCTCATCCCCATCCCCATCCCCATCCCCATCCCCATCCCTATCCCCCTCCCACTATGTTGCTGCTCGTTCTACCCCGCCAACATCCCCCGCGTGCCACGCCTACTGCTGCCGGTCGTTGGGTTTTTGGCAGCACTTGGTTTTTGTCGCTTTTTGTGATACCCAGTTACCGTAGAGAACAGAAGACAGGGTATACACGCACTGTAGAAACATCTGGATCGACATCCCCCCGTCCATAAGAGCAGATACCCGAGAGTCTGTGGAAGGAAAGCCTCTTACAGATGGGGCAATGGTAGTTCAACAACATTAAACGGGTATTTGCGGGTAATACAGACAAAAGATATATAAAGATCAGATTTACGCAAACGCTAAGATCGTTAATTTCTTATCTAAGATCTGAATAACGGGTATCCCATAGTCCGAATGCGTACTATAGAGTGCTCATTGTACATTTTTTTTAAATCGTTTGGGTGGTTTTTATTAGGCCGCTTGTCTCCCGGCTTGCCCGCTCTCTTTCAGTGTCTGGGCACATTATTTATGGTCGCGTATTTGCATTTTGATGGTTGCACACACAGAAACACACACACAGATCCCCCCTTAACTCCTTCGTTGGCTGCCTGACTGTCAACCCTTTGAGGCAAGCAGCACAGAACACAGAACACAGTACACAGTGCACAGGTGTGTGTGCGTGAGCTCTTTTTATGACCGCTGCAACCGAAAAATTGAAAACAAATTTCCACGTATTGATAGCAGCTATCCATTCCCATTCGCATTCCCCCCATCCGCAGCGATAGCCCCAGTCCCAGTCACAGTCCCAGCCCCAGACCGCGGCTCGGTTGCGCTTGAGAGGATAATCGTAAAAAGGGGAAATTGCGCTTATAAAATGATCACAGCCAGGATACGGCAATGGCAATGGTACGGCAATGTTTGCCTGATGTTCCTCCCCATTGCCGTGTTCGGCTTGATTAGGCCGTGCCCTTGCCCTTTCCATTGCCCCTACCCTGGCTGTTGCCGGTGACCGAGGTGCTGACTGCGTCAGCTTTTTTTTTAGTCAGCTGGGGTGGGGTCCGGGTCCGGCTTAAGCTCTACATATCTTCCCGAACTTTGTTAATTTGCGCCGAGGAGATACAGCATCCGTTTGCGTTTTGGGAGCGATTTAGAATTGGAACAAATATGAAATCGTTCAATTTGAATGATTGAGAATATAAAGGAATGATAGTAAATGATGTGGATTGGAGATAAACACCTTCGAAAATGATTCTTTACCGAAATAACTGGAAAACTAAAGCCAGTGCATAGAATAGATAATTAAGTATAGTATCGTTCTCATCTTTAAAATGTATTCTTAAATACGCTAAAAACTGCATTTCATATGTTGGATGTGCAACAACTAATTTGTACGTGAAGAAAGTCCTTATATCAGTGGATCATACTTTACTAGAAAATGTTCTTAAAAAGATTACAGATTACTCTATCACTTGGTTAAAAATACAGACAGATATTATTCGGTACTTAAATATCTCATAGAAAATGCGCAAAACACTTAACACATTTCCTGTATAAACTGCATTGATTTATTTCATATACATATACATCTATTGAAACTAATTTGTGTGCACTCTAGTATTTAAATAATTATATATCGCACGTATCACGCTTTGAAGCATCAAAGATGGCATTTTCAGAATCGAAAAGAGGGCTTAGTCTTTGAATGGACTCTGGGATGGGAGCTTTGATAATGAGAACATTCCATTCAAGCACTCATCATTCACGCGAATCATCACGAGAGAGTCGCCAACTGAATCATCAGAATCAGAATCATCGCATGAATCGCCATCGAAATCCTCATCATCATCATCATCATCAGCATTGTCGGGTTGTCAACAGTTTTGGGCTTTTGTTGTTCACAAATCAAAGCCTGGCAAAAGGGAATGACAGCAGGAATGACAACGGGGTGGGCGATGGGGTTACAGGGTACGGGGTGCGGGGTACGGGGAATGCGTTGTTGACAAGTTGAGCATTTTAATTGCTGCCGTGCGGCCGCTTACGTACAACAACAACTCCGCCCATAGGATCGGATCGTGTGGGATGGAAATGGGAGTGGGGATGGGGATGGGGATGACATTTATGGAGTGTGGGGTGTGCAACCCTTTCGCGGTGCTGCACGCAAAGAGTCAACTTCCTGTGCGTATCCACAAAATGCGCTAACTAATCAAATATGCATAACAAACTTGAACCAACCTCAGGAAAATCCGAAACCAGGCAAGACCGGGCCGTGCTGGGCCGGGCCGGTCCGAGCCATGCCACCACCCTTTGGGCCAACTCACGCAATGTCTACGCACCGCAAAAGGGTTCGGAATCGAAAGTATGACAAGCATTTCGTCGATTTAACCCAATGTCCCCAGCCGTGTCCCTGTCCCTGTCCCTGGCCGTGTCCGTGGCCCTGTCCGTGTCTGTATCCGTGTTGGCCATTGAGTCGAGTTGCTGCTAAATTATTGCTGCTCGTTGTGGCTGTCGCTGTGACTGTGACTTCTCTAACCCGTAAAACTATTATTATGATCATTATGGCTGCGACTCTGTCACTGGCACCGCCCTCATGGTATGGAGCATGGGTATGCTAGAACCCGCAAGAACTTTCAACACGCACTTTGACGCACACTCTCCCTCCATTTCATTCCGCCCCTCTGGGGTTGTCTGTCTCATAAATGTTTTGGCAATAAAACGCAAGTTATGATAATGCCAATTCATGGTTAGTGGCGGAGATATCTAAATATTTATATCAGCGAGTGTTTACATGTTCTGCTCTAGTCGTTTGGCCCAAATGATATGCTGGAAGCTCTTTTGATTGATGGCTCCTCCGATGGTTAGTTGCTCGTTGATCTCACAACGAGCCCAAAGATTGAGTATACACATCTCTGTGCTGGCACTCGTCGCTAATTGATGGTAGCTTTTTTTTAGCCACTTTACACTCGCTGGACTATGGCCACCGTTACTCAGTGTGTTCTGCGACTTTGCACATCTTAGCACACATTCAAAGTAATATAATTTCACTCATTACAATGTACTCTGAGAGCTCGTATCTTGTAGATGCGTAGTCCGTCTCGCTGATGAGATCTGCTCTCTATCACTTTACTCGTTACATAACATAAATTATTTACTTGTTTGATACGATTTTGTATCCCCCTGTGCTCCCTCAAATCCTACTCTCCACACTCGTTATTTAGATGCTTTCTTCGTGAATCTCTCTCGTTACTAATCATAGTTGAATGGTCTCCCTGAAAGCTTGTGGAATGAAGCCAATGACTGTGCCTGGTGGAGTAGGAGAGGGATCGTGGCCAGAGGAGTTATTGTTGTCAACATCGACGTAACCCTTTTGTCGAGCAGTTGGCGATGGTGGTGGTGACATTGGCGACACTGGCGACATTGGTGACGGCAGCGTCGGCGGCAATTAATAATACGTAATTTATGTTCCGCATTCAATTCTATTTGACTTTCGGCCCAAAACACTCAGACTTATTGACAGGGTCGGGGTCGGGGTCGGGGTCGGAGTTGGAGTCGGGGGGTTATGGCTATGCGTGGGCCGCCGAAAGGGTTACGTTAACCAAAGGGTTTTACTGCCGCACTTAAGCTCTCTTTGCGCCTTTGCTAGTGAAGCGTTACAATTTACAACCGGCGACGACGGCAGTCGGGCGTAACCAACCAACCATTCGAGCAGCTCTCGTCCGATGCGGGCTAGCGGCGCATTCGATTGCGGATTGCGGGTTGCGGAGACGGGGACGGGGACGTGCTCCGGACATGGATGATGCCCATCTCCCCTGGAGGAGCTGGATCCTTATCCCCGGCTAATCCACTATCTGCCGCCCGCGACAAGTGCAGGATTCAGCATTCGTGTCGAATTCTATTAGCTCGGCATAGAGTGCTTAACGCTTGGCTTAGTTGACTCGACGTCGCCTCCAGCGAGGGTTAGCCGACTCGAGCCGGGCGATAATCGTCGCTCGCCTAATCCAAAGCCTCGGTTACCCCTCTTTCCACTTGGTTCACAATTTGCAGGCAAAGTTTTTATTGAATTAAATGTTACACCTTCGATATCCGGAGAAGGTTTAAGTGTTGGTGTTGGGGTTGGGGTTGGGTTTGGATCGCAAAAGTTGGCAAAGTGCTTAAATCATCATGGTCCAATCTATTAGGCTGAGTGGGTAAGCAGAAGGATACCCATTTAATCGAGTTACTAACGTAGCACAGATTGCGGGCATGCAAAATCTTAGGAGTCATTGCGACATTCTCGAAACGTTTGAGGGAACTTGTAAATAATCTGTTTGGCTTAGTTCTAGCATCCTCTGACTGACTCTCTTTTTGTTTGGCTGCAAACATTTCGTGTCCTAGCGGATCTCTCACGTACTTATCTTTGGCCGCGATTTGGATCCTCATTAGGGAGCAATAAAAGCGAAGCGCTGTTGTAAATCCAACCCTGTCTGTCCTGTGCTGGGTGCCAGGATGTGTGCTCCTCATGGCTCATGACAGAGGATGTTCGATGGGGGAGCCGTGTGAGCCGGAGGATGATGAGCTAATTATGCCACGCACTGTTTGTCCGCCATTTCCATTTCCATTTCAGTATTTATTTATTTATTTATTGACGCACTGCTCTTTTGGCTCCCTTTGGAGGGGCAGAGGAAATCCCGACAAACGACACGCGACAAACGACAGCCTAATAAACAATGAACGTAAGCGGCAGAAGGGGTGGGGTGGGGAAGGGGGAAAACCACCAGAACAAAGAGCCAAAAGCCAAAAGCCGTCGAAACCAGGCAAATAATAAACAGGAAAACTAATAAAACACGAAACAAACTGATTTCGGTTTCGGTTTCATGTTTCTTGTTGTACAATAAATATCGACGGGATTCTTTTTTTTAGTAATAATTTTTATTTAATTTCCTTTGTTTTGTTGTTGTTTAATTAATTTTTATATATAATTGCAGTGACATGAGGTGTTGTTGCTTCTTCATTTAATTTTATCCATATACATACATATATATTTAAATATATATCATATATATTCTTTTATACAAATACATATACATATACATTTGTTGTATATATTGAATTTGTTTTTGTTGTTGCTGTTGCTTTTGTTGTTGTTGTTGTTGTTGTTCTTTTCGGGCTGTTTGCATTTGTTTAAATTTAATTAACTATAATTAATATTGCTTTTGCGTATAATTCATTCAAAAAACAGCTAAACCAACAGAAAAAAAAGTATCCATTTGATTTTTTTTGTTTGTCTGTTAATATCATAATGCAGGTGATAAAGATGATAAAGATGATGATGATAGTGGTGTTTTGGTGGTGGTGGTGCTAGGGATGATGTTTCGCATTATCGGGATTATAAGGAAAACAAATTGCTACAGAAATTGTATTTTTTTTATTCTTTTTCTTATCTTTTTGTGTGTGTGTGTGTGTGTGTGTGTGTGTGTGTGTGTGTGTTGCGTGTGTGTGTGTGTTTGTGAGATGGGAAGGGGGAGTATGGGGGTATAGGGGGCGTGGCCTGTCTGTCAGCTTTGCGTCTTTGTCGCTCTCTCTTAAATTATGCGAGGAACATGCGTTGAATTCAACTCTTATCGTCTTCTCTTCTCTTCCCTTTCTCTGTCTCTTGCTCTTTCACTTACGCAAAACAAAAGAGGAATTTCCTTCAGTTTCTACTTCACTTCATTTCCCTTTCTCATTTACTACTAATTTAAAAAAAATTATATTTTTTTATTGTATACCTGTACTACATATGCATATATGATATAAACACACACATCAGACTCGCATCCGCGCCCCAAAATTAGCATCTCAGAATGGGGCCCAAAGCGAGTCTTTTCTAAATAGACAAACAAAAAAAAAAACCTTAAATAAAAATACAAAAAAATATTATCTTGTTCTTTGGTTTTAGAACTTAAATGTAGGGAAAAAAAAATTGCCAAAAAAAACATTACATATATACGTATGATTAAATTAGGAAAAGTTCTCATAGTTTTGTTGGGGGGTCTTTTGTTTTTTTTTTTAGTTTTAAGCATTTCCCCAAGGGCCTGCAACTGGGTTCGTGTCTCGGCTAGGTGCGTGTTTCTGCACGGGACATACAGGAGCGAATCGCCCCGGCCCCGGGCCCCGGGCCACGGTGGCCCCAAAAATAAACATTAATTCGGGGGCTGTGGGTATCAGTGGGGCTGTATGTGTGAGTGGTGTGGTGTGTTGTGTGTGCTCGTGTGTTTACGGTATCTTGGTACTTAGCAGCTACATAAATTATTTTTAAACATATATATATATATATATATTTATATATATCCATGTGTATATATATACTATATCTGTATAGGTTTTATCATTAATTTTCATTTAAGTTTACTAAAAAAAAATTGTTCATCCTAGAGCTAAGAAAAAAATTGCATTTATTTTTTTTTTTATCTTTTTTATGTTTTTTCTTAATTTTTGCTGCTTTTTACTAAGATTACAATCGTACAATGTGTGTATATATATATATATATATACTTTATGTGTACTATATGTATGTGTATATATATATATATATAGAGGCGCCATCTTTGATGTTGCTATTTCCAATCGTACAATATCAATATACATATATGTGTATGGGTGTCTGTGAGTGTGTGTGTGGGTGTGGGGGGATGTGTATCTGTAGGTATATAAATGTCTGATATATATACCATTTATAAATTTGTCCGCTCGGATATGGAGCTTTTCTTCTGCTCGCATTTCCTATCCATTTATGTTCTGTTTACAAAGGTGTCTCGGGGTTCCATGCTAAGTCCCCACTGAACCAAGATCGGCCCTCCTCCCCCCTCCCTCCTCTCTCTCTCTCTCTCTCTCTGCATATACCTCCGCTTCTTCTTCGCTCTGCATCGGGCCCCACCAGAGGTTCTACGGGCTACACGTTGCTTAGAAACGGGACAAAAAAAGTACTGTCTCTGTGCGGTCAAATCCAGAGCGAAGCCACAGAGCGAATCCATCCACATCCAGGAGCGGATTAGAGGGCAGAAGTGAAAGAGGGCTACACCCTTGGAGGGGGGTAGGAGATTGGGATTGCGTTTTCCACTATATACTACAAATGCCTACATGCTAAAATTCTGCTCGGGGGAAGGTCGCGCCGATACTATATACAACAGTGGGGCGTGCAGGTGCAGGAGCAGCAGGAGGGTCGCTAGACGACCGCCACGGGCGAGGACCAGGACAAGGCCGGCAGCGGGAACGGTGCCGGGAACGAGAGCGGACTGGGGGCACGGACCCAGCTGAGTTGGGGCGCAGGCTAAAGGCGTTGCAACAGACCCGTCTGCGGTCAGACATCGACATCGAGGTCGATCACCGAGCTGCGGTCGTGCTCGTCCTCATCATCGTCCACATCGTCCTCCATCTCGAGCTCCAGCTCCAGGCCGTCCTCCTCGCAATCGGAGCGGCCGTCCAGTAATTGTCACTGATCCGTGGCGGCCGCCACTGCCCCATGGTGCGGCTGCTGGTGCGGATGCGAGTGCGGATGCGAATGCGAGTGCGGATGCTGGTGGTGGGCCTGCGTGTGGTGGTGCAGCTGGGCCGTCTCCTCGGCCAGTTGCAAGGCCGCGGCCGCAGCAGCCGCCGCAGCAGCGGCACTGCCATTGTGCTGCACCTCCAGCCCGTTGACCATCTTCTCCATGCTCTTCAGCTCCGAGGGGGAGTGCTGGGGCTGCTGCTGGGCCTGGCGCTTCAGCAGCGAGGGCGGCGTGGTGGGCGACATTGATATGGGGCGCGTGGGCGGCGAGTGGGAGGAGGCCCGCGGCCTGGGGCTGGAGCTGAGGCTGCGGGGTCCGTTCTCCACTCCTCCGCCGGACCCGCCGGCGCCCAGGACACCGGGTGGGGGTCCGTCAGCGCCCCCGCCACCACTGCGGTTCGCATTGGAGCCCGGGGTTACGGCGTCGAAGGCGGAGCCCAGGCTGCCCGGCAGACTGTACGGCGAGAAGCGGTGGCTCTTGAGGCCCTGCAGCGGAGAGACCGGCGTGTGCCCGGCCGCCGCGTAGGCATGGCCGAAGAGCGCCGGGTGCTGGGCGGCCAGCGCCAGCTGCGCGTTGAAGAGCAGGCCGGGATTGAGGCCGGCGGGGCTCATGGCGGCGGCCGCTGCCGGGTTGTGCAGCAGACCCAGGTGATGCGGCGGATAGAGGCCGTGCGGATAGAGGTAAGGCAACAGATGCGGCGACGGGTGGATCGGTGGGCCCACCGAGATGTTCGGCGAGGGGTAGCTGCCTCCGGGATTGAGGCCAGCCGCTGCAGCGGCCGCCGCCGCCGCCGTGGCACCCATCCCCTCCTTGGGGCTGCCCGTGGAGGTGGGTCGAAAGGCACCGCCGGTGCTGCCGCCGACGCTCTCCGAGCAGCTCGAGTCGCTGCCGTCGCGCTCCACGTCTGCGTCCGCCTGCAGGCGTCGCCGGAGGGCGTCCTCCGCGTTGGCATTGGCCGCAGCCGCCGCCGCATGCTCCCCGGCTCCGGCGCCCGCCAGGTGATTGAACCAAGCGGCCAGGGCTGATGGATGGAAACAGAAGGAGGAAGATAGAAGAGTGAAGAAGTCAGATTAGTCCGCAAGTGGATGGATCCTGGATGGAGGTGGATCCTAAATCTCCCTTCTGAAGTACTCACCCGAGTGCTGGTGCGCGTGCATCTGCTGCAGCGAATGGCTCAAAGGCAAGAGCGGACTCTGCGGCGGCCCCACCACGTCCAGCAGCTTGTCGTCATCGTCCTGCTGGTCCAGGAGCGCCGCGTGCGGATGCATGTGTGGCGGCCGGCCGGCATGTCCCAGATGTAGCGGCGCCCGGGAGCTGCTCACGTGCGTCGGATTGAGCTTGTCCGAGTCGGACCCTCGATTCGACATCAGCGCCTGCCTGTAACAACAGTTGTACGAAGGACAAGGACACAAATTAGAACATCCCTGTGCATGTTTTTGGTTTAGAGATATCCCTTCGAGAATCCCCTTTTCAAGGAACTATTACTCCTTCCCCCATCCCTCCATAAAGGACAGCCTACCGACCGAATCCTCTGGATTTTCTGGTTTATTTTCCGGCGGAATTTTCCGGGGATCAGAGGCCCAAGCTTTGATAATATTGTTGCTAACTGAAATATCTGCTAAATGATAAACCAACGCTGCCGGCAGCCAGCCATCCGCCCCATTCTGTGGGCCCTGCCCCTGCCCCTGCCCCTGTCCCTGTCCCTGTCCCTGCCCCAGTTCCCGCTGCTGGTCTGGAGGGCTGTCAGGACCGTCAGGACCGTAGCCTTAATTGAATTGTAACAATGCGAGGCGGAAACGGGCCCCACACAGGCAGTCTACGGCCGTGTCTCTATGGCTATGTCTGGGGCTGACAATGAAATTGAAAAATAATTCAAAACACGTTAGTGTAATTTAGTGTCTGCACTGGGCCTGTTTTGGCCCTGTCCAGGTCCTTATCCTGGCCTTTCAATTTTCATTTTCATTCTTTTTCCGCGCGCTGTTGCTGTTCACACATCAAAGCCGTGGCTGGGCTCACAAATTGGGCAATTTTAGCCACACACACACACTCTGGCATGTGTGTGTGGTGTGGTATGTGCGTGTGTGTATCATTATCAGAGAAACCACACCCAAAACCACCCATGCGAACCACCCATTTGCTGGCTGCATTTCTGGCATTGCGCCAGAGGCGTCTTCTTTTACACTTAACTGTTTTTCCACATTCGACCATTTCGGCACCTGGCTCATGCATAGGTGTACGAGTACGTATGGGTGTATGGGTGTATGGGTGTATGGGTGTATGGGTGTACGGGTGTACGGGTGTGTGAGCCTAATTTAATAGCAAATCAATTTGTGTTAATCCAGGCAACGTATCTGACCCACCCACTTAACTACAAAGGCCAAGAAAGCCAACTCCGAAGTCGGCACGGAGTCGAAGACGGAACGAAAAACAATTGCGGTTCCCGGTGGCGGATGAGGCGGAGAAGGCGGAGGCAGCAGCGCCCAGTTTAGGGCGAAAGATTACATCGAATGTCGATGGGAAAGAAGGGGTGGAAAGGAGGGATTATGGTGACTAATAACCCTAATAAGCGGGTATTTGGACCTGTCATTGGTATTGTCCCAGCATTGAGTAATGGCATGTATGTACCCAGAGGTTTTATATTTGGATAAGACTCATCTGAAAGCATATCCGAATACTGGGGAAAGAGAGACTTCCATCTGCAAGGCGTT
This sequence comes from Drosophila persimilis, assembly GCF_003286085.1. Classification (NCBI taxonomy): domain Eukaryota; kingdom Metazoa; phylum Arthropoda; class Insecta; order Diptera; family Drosophilidae; genus Drosophila; species Drosophila persimilis. The sequence continues at coordinate 6,769,790 of NW_020825312.1, forward strand.
TCCCTGTTGGTGGCCAGATCCGCTCCTGGGTCTCGTCTCACATGCAGCTCGCCCATAAAATTCGGGTGCCCCAGACCCAGCCCCAGCCCCAGACCCAGCCCCAGCCCCAGACCCAGCCCCAGCCCCAGACCCAGCCCTGAAGAAGACGTTTATCTTTGCCCTTTTCTCTAGCATTGTTGTTGTGTGCCGAAGTGAACGCCCTGCAAAAGGGGCCCCCTCTGGCTGGATGGAGGAAGAAATTGCGCCGTTTTGTGTGCTCTGTAATTTTTGAATTACGTCTAAATTTGCGGCTTAAACAGCCCAACAACGCCCACAAAAGCTCGCCTACCGACCCCTCACCTTTTCCCACCTCTCGTTCTATCGTTCTCTCAGGCGCTCCCTCTCCAGATCTTTCCCGTGCTCTTTCCCCATCTATATCTCGTATATCTATATCTCGCTCTACTGCCAAGAGTTCATATCCGCTCGAGAGACTGCCTATTGTCAACTAACGCCTCGGGCTTCCTAGCCTCTCGATGGAAATACAAAAAAAAATAAGAAAAGGAGAGTGATGCAGTGTGAAGGACGCAGGGTGCAGGGCGCAGGGCGCACGGGGGTTGGGGGCTTGAATAAGTGCTGCTGCTGCTGCTGCTGCGTCTGGGGTGTGAGACCTATTTTTTCTGCTGAGAGAAAAGAAGTTTTCAATTGCTTCGACGGCCGCTGCTGGCTGTTAAAACGTTTTCACTTTAGATTTCCGGTTCCCATTTCGCCTAAAGGCCATCTCGCGATGGGATGGAATATGCGATTCCGGCGGAAGTTGCGCACTGCGAAGCGGTTAAGCGGCAGGCGGGGAGGCCGGCCAAGGGGGGGAGAGGTGCTTGCCACCAATTAGCATCTCTCGCTGTCTCTCGCTGTGAAGGGCCCTCATTGGCATCGGCATTAGCATTGGCATCAGGAGCCACAACACCCATCGTTGACTCTTTGTCGTCATGGCATTGTTGTTCTTGCCGCTAATGAAGGGGCTGGGCTGCTCACGGCCGAGGGTGGGGGGTCCGGAAGGGTTGAAAGGTTACAGAAGCAGACAGAGACACCAACAGAGAGAGAAGAGAGCCGACCTGGAGACCTGGAGACCTGGACCACAGACAGGGGCAAAAAAGAGTTGACTAAGTCGTCACTAATTGCCAGGGATTTTCGGCAGGACTACAGCTCAAAGTTCTGCCCGCCCTCCTCACTCTTGCTCGCTGGAATTGTAAGCGGTTTAGCGGTTTTTTCTGGCTCCCCAGCCCCTGCACCAGCCCCTGCACCAGCCCTTGCCCCTGCCACAGACCCTGCCGGCATTTAATTAACAATTGACGCAAGTTTTTTGCGCCCTGCCTCCCTGCCACCCCCCTCCAGAAACGGAATGACAGTCTTTGACTGACTGAATGACTGAACTGCCAACTTGCTGTCACATCAATGACCCGGAAAATTCTGTGATTTTTACTTTTCTATTTTGTTGTTGTTGTTGGTTTCTTTTTTTTTTTTTTTGGCACAAAGTGGAAAACAATTTTGTGGCCACAAGACACAGGGGCGCTGATGGTGGGTGGGTGGAAAAGTGGAAAAGCTCTGGCTTAGACAACAGACACGCTAATGCCAATCAAGGCTGAAGTAATCAGTGGAAAAAGGGCAACCAAAAAACCGAGAACCCAGAACCCAGAACCCATAACCCAGAACCCGATTTGAGTGAATTGTTTGTGTCAATGGGAGAGAGCCGGAATGCACGATGATATAGGAGCCGCCTTGTCATCGCTGGCATACAGACTGAAAATTGATTTGTAACGTTTAGCATGGACATAGACATAGACCTAGACATGGGGATGGACAGGGACAGGGACACTGACGCGGACATGGAAATGGAAATGGACATGGACAGGCGGGGGCAAGGCCATTCCTCCATTAAATGTCATTCATCATTATTCTAAGTCAGAGAATCACAGGAGCCACCTAGCACCCATCTACAGGCACCCACTGCGGCCTTGTGGGCGGAGAGATGTGGGTGTGTGGCCGGAAACCGGAACCACTCCAAGTGGGGAGCCTTGGAATCACTTTCCTCCTGCGCTCTTCCATGGAGAGCGACAGAAAGAGAGATAGATATTGGAAAATCTCTGTTGGTGAAAAGTCAAAGCATTTTGACCGACATCATTGCCCCTCAGGGGGTCGATGGGTCGCTGGAACAGTGCAGCAGTGGGACGGGACGGGACGGGACGGGACGGCGTGGGGTGGGGTGGATGCCAGAAGCCAGCAGTCAGCAGCTAACAGGAAATTGAAATCAATCCATCAATATGGATTACATGTTCGAGCTGCTGATGCTGCTGCTGCTGCTGCTGCTGTGAGGTGCCAGTCATCGACATTATCGGATGGAGGAGGATGGAGGACGGCTACCAAAAGCCAGGGGCATCATTAAACAGGAACAACATCATTCCGGCCACACCACCTCGTCCTCGCCACCGCATCCCTGGAGTGGCAGCTTTTGTATGACTTGCAATTTGACAATCTGCAGGCTAATTAGTTCCGCATAGATTTGACAAACATTAATGTCGTCTCTCCGTTCCGTTCCGTTCCGTTCAGTTCGGTTCAGTTCTGTTTTTGTTTTAATCAAGCCCCAAACAGAAATAGAGCTGTAATAGGGATACAGATACAGATACAGATAGAGATGGCAAGCAGAAAGAGATACAAATAGAACAGAACAGAAATAGAGATGACCAGATATCCCCCCTCCCCGAAAACTCTGTCCAGCGACAAATTAGTTGAGTCCCAGAGTCCTGCAGCAAAGTTGCCGATTGTCCGACAGCCACAAAAGGGCAAACGATTTGCCCAAAGCAGTATCTTCTCCTGCTCTCCTCTTCCGCCACCAGCCCTTTAGCACATCCTTTGCGAGTCCTGATTAGTCTGCCTTTTGATAATGGAAAAAGGGACACAGAGCGGGGAAACATTCGGCCTGGAAGGGAGTGCATTTTAGGAAGAGGGAGCTGCTTTCTGTAGGTACACAGGACTTGTATTTAGACTGTTGAAAGTATCCCCTTTCCAAAAGGAACGACATCCTTCGCTATCAGGTTTCTTTTAGAATAGATCTATCGCCAATTGATCTATCAGCGCTTTAAACCCTCTTCGTACTCCAGTGATACTTACTTCTTTTCCCTTTTGCCAGCACCAGTATCACGAAAGCCCTTCGCAAAGGGATTGTTGTCGATTTTCAGTTGAGTTATCTGCCAAAGGAGAAACAAGAGATTAGTACAGTTCGGATCGGATGAAACGGGATGGACCAAGGCACCATGGGACTATAGGACACTTACCTTCTCGTTTTGATATGCAGTTACGGCTATGAACTCGGTCTCCTTGAACACGTACGTGCGAAATGTGGAGTACGGCAGCTTCAGGATGTCGTTGGCGCGCACCAGGTGGAAACGCGGCTGATACTTGTGCATCGAGTTCAGTATGGTCTGTTGGAGAGCGGGAGATACAACGGATGGAGAACGGAAGGGCGGATTAGTGAGCTTGTCCTGCAACTGTGGCCAGTGCAACCAACCAAAGAATACCAAAAAAACCAACGACGAACCCAAAACGAACGACGAAGCCATGACAAACCCTGACTCTGACGCGGCGGCCCTAACTTGACAAAACTCACACACAGCGGAATCCAGAGACGCCGTGGATTGGCAACGGCTTAGGCCGAAAATGCAGCGACATAGCTGACGGTTGCAACATCAGCAGCGACCACCCACCAGAGAGCACGAGGAGAGCGCTGGGAGGACGCGGAGGAGAGCTCCAGCTGGGGACAAAGGAGACTTGACAGAGAAGAGAGAGCCAGAAGGGACTGTGGTGCTGTTACCAATACAAAGTTGTGTCATAAAATATGAATTTGTCTGCCTTAGTCAGTCGCAGAGACCCAGACCCCCCAAGCAATCCCAAGCAATCCCAAGCCTTCCTGCAACCTTCGTTCGAAAACAGCAGCCCCAAGCCCCCCTCTGAATCCAAGGCACTTCGATCCGCTTCGGCACGGTTCGGTTCGGCTCGGCTCGGGGCGGGGGGGCGACTGTTGCAAAAGGAACACCTTTTTAATTACCATAACTCGTCGCGGCTCGACTTCGATTAAGCGACAAACAGGCCTAGACCCGGACAGAGTCTCGACAGCCAGTTTGTTGCCGCTGCGTGTGGACCCCACAAGCAGCCCCCAGACGCCATTTTGTTCGTGTAATTTCAGAAAAGAGAGAGAAAAAAAACTACAAACAACAACAACAACTTGCAGACTTTCGTTGTTTCGACAAGAGAACAACAAAACGAAACAACGAGCGAGCGAATGAAACGGAATGAGGCAACAACAAAAACAACAACAACCAGCCAGCCAGCAGCAACCAGCAACCAACCCACAATGTGTATCTCATAGAACGAACGTGTGTCTTGTGCGGCCTCTGGCGGGTATCTGGTACGAGTATCTGGAATCCGAGCCCGATTCGCACGCCTCTTGCGGGCAGGCAGAGGCAGTGCTGCAGCGACCACCAATGGCGAGGGCCAGCGCAAGGTGTGACTAATGTGAGTGCTGTGAATAGCATTCATTTGGGGATGGATTAACGGCCAGCCGAATGGGTCCATCGAGTGGAGTGTGTGCTGGCCAAGAGATGCTCGAAGTGCCAGATGATCATGTGAAACCAAATCGGCGCATGATGTCATTCCTTTATGGGAAATTTGAACTGTGAATCAACGTGGAATCTGGCAATAACGCTCTCATTGCCTTTGTTGGAATTTATCCAATCAGTGGAGGGGTGTCGGGGTCCCATCAGCGCTCCACTCCTAGCCCCTCATTCAACGCACTCATTCACTCCTCCCATTCACATTCACCGCACTCATTAGTATGAATACAGCGCACTCGGTCGAACACTTCACGTGTCCGAAACCAAGTCCAAAAAGGAGCAAAAAAAAACTGATTAATTGCCCGCCATTTTGAACTAAACGCTTTTTTCTCCAACCTTCCCGAAAAGCTCCGCCACCGCCTTCTTGGCTCCCTCCTCCCACTCCTTCACTCCGAGGATTGCCTTTTAAAGGCAAACACTTTATGGCCGGCTGATCCGCGCGGCGCTCATCAATCAAACACACAGCCGAACAGTGGGTGATTTTAGCAATCTAGCTCGGAAAAAGTCCAATTTCAATTCCCGTCAAATTTTGCATCGGTAGAGTAAACGAACATTTAGTTTAGTTTTTACTTCAAACATTTCCTTCATTTCCTTCAATATTGAAAATACATTCATAATGCGCTTTCTTATCTTTTAAGCCGTTCCTTTTTCCGTGCTCGATTGGTCCGATCGCCCACTGTGAGCCGAAGCGAACCAAATCGAACCGAGCCGAACACACTCGCAGTCGCAGTCGCAGTCGCAGTCGCAGTCGCAGTCAGTCGCAGCGAACCAAATCGAACCCGAGCTTTCGAGCTCGAGCGAGTCGAAGCGCCGCCGCCACCGCCGTCGCCGTCGCTGCGCCGCAGTCCATAAATCGCTGGCAAAACGCGTCGCAAACGCGTCCTCTACTTAAAACGTCATTTGCTAATTTGCTTGAAATTTATTGACACATAAATTCATTTTGCTCAACAGCAACAATCATAATTACGCCTGTCTGTGGTGCATGTGTGTGTCTAGAATTTATTGATAAAACAATTTGCATTATTACGTTAATTTTTCATTCGCCCCAAACCACCAAATCCCCCTTCTCCTCCTCCTGTGCTCTGGCATAGCCTAAGGCGCAAAATTGTCATTTAAAATGTCATTTTGCTGTCGAGTCGAGTCGAGTTGAATTGAGTTGAGTTTGTGCCGAGTTTGAATTGCGATTTAAATGAAAATAACCGTGAAGATAGCCATAAAAATATAAGCATGCCATGCAATGCAATGTGGCTGCTGTGCTGCTGCTGCTACTTTTTTTTCATTTCAGTTTGTCCAAATGGGAATAAACAAGTCTAATTAGACGTGAAGTGCGATTACACACACAGCCGGCAGGCAGCACAGCACAGCACACATCACACAGCCATCCATCAGATTGATGTCTGGCTCTGTCTCGTGATTGACGTGGCTGATTGAATTGATTGGCGAACAAAACCAAACCAAAGCACAGCAAAGCACAGCAAAGCAAATGCAATTATGCATCAAATATTGCCTAGATTTTTAGCACATATGATTGCCATAGCCGGATAGCCACATGGCACATTGCGGCACGTATCTGGAGTGCAGCAAACATCGTCACGATGTGCAGCAACATCCAAGGAGATGCATCTTTGGCTTTGGCGTTGGCTTTGGTGATTGCTCTCCTCTCTTTCCGTATTCTTCTCTCGCATATTGACAAAGTACGAGTACAATCCAATCCGTGGAGCAGTTAATCACTCTATATATCGCCCCGGGTGACAACTGATTGAGCCGCCGGCGGTCAATACCAAAAATGGTGCGACAATTTTTGCCCCCCGGCCCAGCCCCAGGCCAGCCTTCGTTCTGCTGGCATGGTTGTTGCTTCTTGCTGTTGCTGCTACGTGTTGCTACTTAAAGTTGCATCTGCACCCAGCTTGAGCTTTCAGCTCGCTCTCTCTCTCGCTCTGCTCCTGCTGCTGCTGCACTCCTCCCGCTCCACGGAGCAACACGTTTGTTTTGGGCTTTTGCGTGTTGATTGCTAAAAGGTAAAATTGCCTCTGCTTCTGCTGCTGTTGAGATTGCTGTCTCGTTGTTGCTGCTGCTGCTGCTGCTGCTGCCACTGACTGTTGTTGCACACTCATTGTTGGCATATTATCACATAATTTAACTGATGATGGCACTGCTGCTGCTGATGCTGCTGCCGCCTGTCCCGTGTTCGCCTTGTTCGCCACAGCCACAGCCTTGTATGTATGATTGCTGTCGTCAGGTTGTTGCCGGGGTGTTGCTGGAGTGTTGCTGGAGTGCCGGACTGCTTGCTGACTGGGTCTGATGCTGCTGGCGTGCTGGGTTAATTGAATGATCACTCCACACTTTGATTCGATTTGGCATGTAACAACCGCCACAGAGTGGAGTTAACGGTGATCGACGATCCGCTGATTCGCCGATGCGGCGATCGGTCGATCGGGCGGCCAAAGTTCAGCGGAGAGGTGCATCGGATCGTGAGTGAATGTCGGAGCTAGGACCGATCACCCGATCACCCGATCACCGATTTGCCGATTGTTGTTGATGGCATAACAAGTTGGCTTTTAATTAACATTAAAGTAGGTTTCTCTCTCTGTCTTTCTCTCTCTCTCTCTCTCTTTGAGAACTGAGATCCCTGGATCGTGTGAAGAAGATCGATGCCAAATTGAAATTGCCAGAAAGTGATCAACAGAATGTTTTATTTCTTTGGGTCGAATCGAATCGCATCTTTGGATGAGTGGATAGCTAGATTGTTGGATACATTGATCGTTTGATTGTTGGATGAGCTGATCGCTTGATCTCGTTCGAGACTCATTCTGAGCTTATGTCCAGATGTGGCTGTGCTAAAGTTCTGAGGCACCGCTCAGCATTCCGCATTCAGCATTCAGCTCCGATCAATGGGGATCATCTGGGATCATCTCAGATCAGATCAGCTGAGATCGGACGGGCCTCTGCCTCCGCCTCGACGCGGCTCAATTAGGCATCGAGAGAGTTTCGGGGCTAAGCCATTTTCGGCTACCTGTTGACCAATTATGGACATAATTGAAGCGCCGCCGCCACAGCCACTGCCTCCATGCCTCCGTGCCTCCATAGATGACTCAGACTAAGACTAAGACTAAGTCTGGGCTGTTGCTTTATTAAGCTGTTTAAGCTGCTTTTCGAATACACTCAATCGATATGCATATTGAGCGATATACACCATAAATATCAACACGAGACTCTCTCGGATCTGTATGGCTCTGGTCTTAAGGCGAAACATGTCTTAATTAAGCGAGCGGATCAGGTAGAAGGCAGAAGGTAGAGAGGTAGTCCCGAGCCCGAGTCCGGGTCCCAGACAGGGCCACCATGCTGCGGCCCCTCTACCTCACATTAATCTGTAAATTATGCATAATTTTAATTTCCCAAAAGAGAAAGAGAAGAGAATCAGAGTCACAGAGTCGCCACAGCCACCCAAGAGTCACAGGCCAGGCCACACTCTACTCCGGACATGTCAAAACTCTCATGTTGGATGGAGCTGCATCCCAAGAGTCCCAGTCTCAGTCCCAGTCCCAGTCCGAGTCGAATCGAATCGAATTCGCCGCTGCATGTAAATAAACTCAAAATTTATTTACAATTTATAACAATTCTTTTTGGGGTCTCGTCTCCTGGTGGTCGTCGTCTCCGGCAGCAGCGGCAGCGGCAGTGGAATTGTTGGGGAAAATGTTAATTAAATGGATTTACATTTTAATGACAACACGAAGAGAACCGCGAACGCCATGCTCCAGCCGATTGAGATACAGAGCCAAGAGCCCAGAGCCAGGCGAACAGACAAAAAGAGAGTTGTTGTCGATCGGCAGACCACTCGAATCCAAACCAATGCAATCCAATCCCAGCCGGGCAGCCTGCCAGCCTGCCGGGCAGCCCACTCCATCTCCATCTTCATCTTGTGCTCTGTTCTGTTCTGTTTCTGTTCTGTGTACCCCTGCAGCCAATTGCAAATTTGCTAAACAAAATGGGCGGCGTTTGAGCCACAAAACAGAACCGGGCCGAAACAGAAGCAGCGACGGGTGGGGTTGGGGGCAAAGGCAAAGGCAAAGGCAAAGGCATTCAACATTCAGCATTCGATATTCAATGCAACCTAATGATGCCTTAGCCTGTCTGTGTCTGTTTGAGGTCCGGTGTGGTGCGCTTTTTTGTTGCATGCAAATTGATCGTGCATCCACCTCCCCCGCTCGGCGGCAGGGGGCAGGGGGCATGTGGCATGGGGCATGGGGCAGTGGCAGCAGTCACAGTCGATTGGCCAGCAGGAGAATGCTCAAGCTGGGAACACGAGTTCTGGCACTCTGTGGCCGCGTTTCGATGCGGCCCACTGATTAAACGCGCCCCCACCGCCCCTAGACAGCGTCCATATCGATATGGGTGTGATTCATCGATAGCCAGGGGACATAGGTAGCTCCAACATTCTTTTGTGAGATATATCGACACATCAGTCATCGATCATTTATCGATTCCATTTCCATTCCGCTTTGATGGCTTTTCTGCGATTTCGCTAGATAAACCAGAACAATCGGATCAAATCAGATTCCGCATTGTATCGATTACAAATTCGATTTGTAAAACCCCCCACGCCGCAGTCTTCAAGTAAAGCCAGCCATAAATTTGTTGCCTTAAAGACGCTGCGCCAGGGCCAATGCAATGACATTTATCGATTTATAATCGATGCGTATGGCGTCATTAATAATCGTTTTGTATTTGCCACCCACATGCCAGCCACAAACTGCAACTACCTCGCCTCCTGCCTCCTGCCTCCTGCCTCCCCCGTCCCCCGTCTCCGCCCATGAGTCCGTCCAGCAGCTGTCGGCGAGGGCCATAAATTTGCCGCTGGTCAAAAGCATCTGAAGTCCGCCGCCGCCGCTTATAAATGAGCCCGGGTTATGGCTCACAGCCACATCCACAGCCACATCCCCCATAGATACGATAAACGAGGATGATCCAGGGGCACGCCGGCTAATGGTTGATAGCTACCGCTGTCCCCGCTGCGTCTCCGCCGTCTCCGATATCCTCTGTCTCACGGCTCACGGCACTCGGCACTCGGCACTCGGCTCTCGGTCTTTGGTCTATCAACGAATGACAAATATTTCAAATGATTTCAACACTTTGCCAATGCCGCCGCCACTGCCCGATCGAGCTAGAGGAGGGGCTATGGCTGTGGCTGTGGCTGTGGCTGTGGCTGCGGCTACGGCTATAACTGCGACTGGGGCTGGCTCGATGATTTGCGTTTTATTGCAGCTAATAAATTGAATGGCGACCCACCACTGAGAGCCGCCGCCGCCTGCCACCAGCCACCAGCCACCAGCAACAGCACCAGCCACCAAAGAGTGGCTTCAATCGAGTCTCGGCCAACAATTTCGCGTTGACTATTTGTTGCGATAAGCAGCGGTGGCAGTGGGCTCTTCTCTTCTCTTCTCTTGTGTTCTGTTCTGTTCTGTTGCGTTGCATGCAACATGCAAGCAGCCACACCAGAGAAAACGTGCAACGTGCAACTGTGGCCTGCTGGATGTTGCCTGTTGGCAGCCGCGCATGCGTGTGTGCATTTCAATGCAACACTGATAAAGGTGTTCAACGCTCGATGACATTAGCACCATCCAAATGCCGCAATCAACTTTGCCTCTGTGCCTCCGTTTCTGTCTCTGTTTGTGGCTCCCTGCCACCGCCGCTGCCACAGCCCGCACTTTTTGCCGTTGCCGTTGCTGTTGCTTTTGTCGTTTTGCCATATTTGTCGGCGCCTTTTGTTCTTCTTTATTAAAAAGGCGAATAATCATAATAAAGAACCAACAACTTCGTCGGTGTCGCGGTGTCGCTGTGTCTCTGTGTCGCTGTGTCGTTGTGTCGCTGACGTTGTTGTCGTCCATTTAGCCACTGAGTTTTGGTTGAGCAGCCGCTTCTTCCAAGCTTGTTTTCATACTGGGCCTGGCTCTCTGCCTGGGCTTCAGGTTTGGGTTTGGGTTTGGGTCGGGCATTGGGTTTGGGTCTGGGTCTGAGTCTGGGTTTGGGTTCAGGTTCAGCCGCTCGTTCGGTAGCTGCTAGACTTGGACATTAATCGATAACACTTGAGTATTTTTTCATGTTTTCAGGCGAGCCATTAAGCGATTGTCCACCAAAGTTGTTCTCTCTCCGGTGATGGCGATGGCGATGGCGATGGTGTGATGTTGCTTAGGCAAATTCATGGTGTTTCCCTCATTGGTGTCTACTGCCTGCCGCACTACCCTCCGATGTTCCCTCCCTGTTCCACAGTGGCACCATTGGATTGATGGGTTATTATGATGTGGATCTACTAGACTGTGTTTTCCTGAGTCTGTGGGAGTCTTTTATTTGGGCTATCGTTGGTCTGTAGCGCATTCACCTCCTCCACTTGGCCGAATCTCCTTTTCTCTCCCCTCTCTCTCCCTCTATCGGCAGGAACTTAATGAAATTCAGCTCAAAGTTGAAGCGTTAATGATGATACCTGGTTGGGGTCTCCGGTCGATGGTCCCATGTCCCAGAGATCCCAATCCCGATCCCTATCCCTATCCCTGCCCCTGCCCCTGTCCCTGCCTATCCCCTCTACGGCCAACACTCGGCAATTACTAAAAGACAAATTTATTTGCACGCATGCAGAAGAGTTGTGTGCTGCTGCTGCTGCGGCCTGGGACCAGGGCCTGGGACCGGGACCGGGACCGGGCTACTGTTCGACAAGTGTTAAGCATAATGCAGACACACTCGCGGCTCCTCGTCGTCGTCTGAGGGGGAGGAGGATGGAGGATGGTGGATGGTGGATGGTGGATGAGGGACTGGGGAGCTGGGACTTTAATTGAAGTGCGGCCCGACTCGCATCATTGACATTAAGTGTCGATAAATTAAGCATACGCAATGTTCGCCCCGCGTTTTTATGAATGGAAGCCGCCGCCTCTCGCGCCACACAAACAAATGCTCAGAGAGAAAGGGAGAGAGAGATAGAGAGCGAAGAGAAGCCTCTGGATAAATGTGAAAGGTTCAGGTTCCACCACTAAGAGATCTGAGGCTGGATCGCGATCCGACCGGACCGGACCGGACCGCCCCTGCCGCCGCATAAATTGCCGATAATTTACTGTATATAAAAATCAACACAAAACATTTTATGTTAATGAAAATAAAAGTGGCGGCGGTGGCGGTGGCTGTGGCGGTGGCGGTGGCGGTGACTGTGGCACTCCAGTGAAAGCCACGCTGATCGGCAGGGGGGTGGGGGAGGAGGAGGTTGATCTCTCGATTCTGGCCAAACAGTAGCCCCCGTGTGTCCGTACGACCGGGGGTCAGAGATAGCCCAGATATCTAGGCAATTAATGGCCAGAGCCAGCGCCAGAACCAGAGCTAATGAGCCACATTTATTCGGAGCCACAATCAGTGTCAGTTTTGTTCTTAATTTCGCAGCAAATTTTCAAGAAATTCGGGGGTGCCAGCGCAACTGGTTTTGGTTTTTATTCGGTTGTTTGTTGTCTTTTTATTTTGGCCAGGGTCCATCTATTCGTGGCTCGATCGAGAGTGGCTGAGAGGGATCGTTGATCTGCTGTGATCCACGATCCACTGATCCGCCGATGCTTTGATGACAGCCGCTATCTTATCAGTGCAGGGCACTCGAAGAACCGAGCCAGCGAAGCATTAAAATTGGTTTATAACTTAATTACAGCCGTGTCTCTTACAGCCATCGTCTTGGAGAGACATCAGTCAGACGGTCAGACGGTCAGAGTCCCCGACAAATCGTCACGTTGTTTAATATTCAAATATTTCGGATTGTGAGCCCAAGAAACGTTTGTTTTTTAATGAATGAAATATAATGGGAATGGCAAGGGGAAGGGGCAGGGGAAATGGAAATGTGTCCGTCCGATAATAGGTCAGAGCAGAGTCTTTCTCTCTCTCTCTCAGTGTCTGTGTGTGTGTGTGTGTGTGGGTAGAGCAGAGCAAAACAGTCAGTGGCAGAGACAGAGTCCATCTATTTGCCACACGCTGTGCGGCAGACTCTGTTTTATAGCCACACACTAGCGCTAGTCGAGAGACCTGGATCCCGTGCCCGTGCCCGTGTCCGTATCCGTCCAGCTATTTAAGTTCTTTGCTTAATTAACGAAAGGAAAAGGCCAAGACCAGCGACGAAGCCGAAGCGTAGCGAAGAGCGGGATATAAAAATTAATTAGCAGACCCCGAAATCAAATGCATGAAAACTCTAGCGCAGGGAGAGTGGAGCGGCACTCATTCAGGCGTTCATTCAATCACTGCAGAGCCAGAGGTAGATAGGGTAGAGAGAGAAAGTTCTCCTCCAGGATCCCTGCTCCCAGATCCGTTTGGGAAATCCATAATGGACTGCAGTTTCCACAAGTATTTTCTGTATTTTCTGTTTGGGCTCTGGGCTCTGGGCTCTCTGCTGCTTCTGTCGCCGCGCTGTTCTCCGACCTGATCACACAATTAAGTGTTAAATTATGTAAATTATCCCCCCGAAACCCCCTACCCCCTACCCCCTCCCCACCTGTACACCCTGATTGCTTGTTCGTTTCTTCGTTGATTGAGGAAATTGTCGTCGTTCATTCATATTGGTTTCCTCGCACCAATTTGGCAGCTAATCAGTTTTTGTTGTGTGCTGCAGCGGAAATCGCCCCCCCCCGTGGCAGTGGCAGTGGCAGGTAGGAGAGAAAACGCAGGTCTTATAAGGTAGTAGGTCGTCTCGTCGGTGGTCTGCCCACAATTTCCGTGATCCCACAGCTATGAACTATGCTAATGAGATTCGTTGTCGATGGCCGATGGTCCAAGAGAATCCGAAAGAAAGTCAACAAAATAACGAAATTCAAACTACAAAAGCAACAACAAAGAAAAACATTAATTTAAAATGCGTTACAGAAACAGAAACAGAGCCAGAAACAGAAACCAGGGGGCCAGCTAGAGGGGGCCAGAGGGCCAGAGAGCCAGAGAGCCAGAGAGAGAGCATCCTCATGAAAGCCATAAAAATGTGCGTTAATAACATTGCCGCCAAAGTGAAGTTGGCAATAAAATGGCAGATTCATGTGACGATGACGATACCGATGAGAGGAGGACGGAACGACGGAACGATGGAACGATGACAACGACGAGAACGACCGGCGAGAACGATGGCTACGATGGCTACGATGGCCACGATGTCCACGATGGCGCTGCTACCGATGCGTTTCGGTGGGAAATACAACGGCCGGCCCCGGCGACCTATGCCAAGTACTACATATCGATCCCAGGCAGGACATAAAAATTTACGTCCCATAAATATCCACACAAGGCTGCTGCAGCGGCTGCTGTTGCTGTTGCTGCTGCTGTTGCTGCTGCTGTTGCAGATTCGCATTTATGCGTTTAATGATAAAGAAGAATGGGGAATGGGGCTACCTCCGACTGTGGCTGGGGCAGGGGCGGGGGAAGAGGCAGGGGCCTGCGTAGCAAGCTGCCAGCGGTAGCCACCTTAAGTGCCGCATTGCGTTTTTGCATCGCCGGCCACACACACAGAGAGAGAGACACCACTACACACACGACAAGCGGAGCATCCACCCGTCCGCTGGTGCATCTCATCCGGTGGTCCAAGAGGAACCGGTGGAAGAGGGGAGGGGCACAAATGAGGAACCCTGATAAGGCGCCCAATGTGGGGCCACCGCTGGGGGAAAAGCCAGCAGCTGGTGCAGTGATGGGGCGAGCAGCGGGATCACCGGGAAATGGCGCCTCCCTCTGGGGTGGCCTCTCAGTGGATCGGGGGACTGTCCAGGTGTTGCCAATGATTGGGAGCAGCATCCACTAGATTCTAGGACCAGCTGGCTAAGCTAAGACCTGGGTCCGAGGGGCACCCGAGGATGAAAGAGGTATCGTAAAAAGGAAAGGTAATTACTGTCTTTTTCTGTCTCGTTTTTGGGGCTACTTGGATCCCCGCCCGTGTCCCATGCGAAACCCGTTAGGTTTTGGGCCGGGCCGGCAGTGAGAACGACCTTGTCGCCGCATCTGCTCCCTCCCACCGCTCTCCCTCTCTCTCTCTCGGTGTCTGTCTGTCTGTCGGTTCGTTTGTGCCTAATTAACAAGTTGGCGGCCGCGTCGGTCAGCGCAAGCCCAACAAGAGCAGGCAGCACAAGTTGCAACATCTCCAGCAGAGGCGCGGAGAGCAAAGGGGCCCGCACAATTGGCATTGAAACGAACGCATTTCATGCAAAGCAGAAAGAGAAGCAGGGGCATGGAGCTGTGTGCCCCCAAAAAGCTTGTTACAGGACGGCGGCTTAGCCGGCGCCTGTGTTGCCGCCGTCGCGTCGCACTGCCCAACTCTTTGCCCCAAGATGAATGTGTGTCGTTGTCGTTGTTGTCGGCGGCAGCAGCAGCAGGCAGCAAGCAGCCGCAGCCGCCGCAGCAGCAGCAGCGGTTCGTTGTCAGGCCTTGTATTTCGTATGTAATTGGCTTTGGGCTTGGGGCTTGGAGCTTGGGGTTTTGGGCTTGGGGGCCTGCTTAAATAGATGGCGACTGGCGTCACCTGTCGCCCACTGTCGCTTGTCGTTCCCCAAAGCTCGTAGTTCACTTTTCAACGGGCAGCGTGCCCCTGCCACTGCCCCGTGTCCCGTGTCCCGTGCCCCGTGCCCCGTTCCCCTGGACCGTGTGGACCTCTGTGGCGACACATCGGCATCGCATCGGCATCGGCATCGGCAACCAAAAAGCCAAAGACATTTGCAAATCTTTTGTTTCTCATGTCCGATCATTTCTCATATAGAGGCGAGAGGCTGCCCAGGCCAGCGACCAGCGACCAGCGACGACGACAACCGACGACAAAGGCATACCGCAGGCGCCAGCATGAAACCCAAAGAGGAGAAAAAGAGCTCAACCTCGAAGGAAAATAAAATAAAAGAGCCCAGACGATGACGACAACGACGACGACGACGAGGCCACCAGCAGCAGCAGCAGCAGCAGCAGCAGCGACGACGGCAGCGGCCGCGGCCAGTGTCCAGCCAAAGCGAGGAGTCAGAGGGTCCCACAGAGAAGGGACTGGGGGCGGGCGGGGACTGAGCACGAGCTTTTGTCCAGGGCTGAGACGAGCGCCACAGGATGGTCATGGGGCCTTGGCATTGTCTTCTTCGTCGAGGAGGAGCGACGACATTCAAATCTTAACTCGAAATCAACGACGACGATTGAACGCGACTCGGAGAGCCAGCGAGAGAGAGAGGGAGAGATACTCGACTCGACTCGACTCGACCCGACTCGGATCTTGGGTCCCAGGTCCAAAACAAATTCGAACTGCCAAAATAATAAGCGTCCCCATCTCCAGACTCTGGCGGCTGCCCCTCTCTTGGCTGCTCCTTCTGCAGTTTTATGGGGGCCAAAGGAGAGACAGAGAGACAGAGGGACAAAGAGACAGAGGCTGGCTGAAGGTCGCCCTGTACCGGGGACTAACGCCAGTCGCCTGGCTGGTCGCGGTGGTCGCCTGCTTCTGGCCTGCCATAAAATTTTTGAAACAAACCCCAGGCCGAGAGACCCAGGCAGTCCCCAGCTCCAGATAAGAGATTTTTGCTGAAAACTCGTGCGCGATTCAAGCCAAAGGAAGGCAGCAGCAGCAGCATCGGCGACCGGTTACCGGTTTCATATATTGATGACGACGATTTTGGAGCCCCTCGCGGTCCTAACTGCATAAAATTTGTTTGTCGCCAGAGCTGGGAGCTGGGAGCTGGGAGCTGGGAGCTGCGAGTTGGTGCTGGAGCTGGAGCTGGAGCTGAAGTCAGCGCCAGGCATACAAATTGGCTTTGGCCACGTCTTCGAGTTGGGTTCTAGGTCTGCCTGCCGGCCTCCTGGTGGAGAGAGGCCATGGGCTGCGGCTGCGGCTGGCGTCGGTAGCAGGGCTGTTTAGATGGCTATCAGTAAATAGAACACAAATGAAATTCATCGATAGAAATCGAAATCGACAAGGAGCCAGCCGCCACGGGGGCGGTTAACCAAATCAAAGGGCCACAAAGGCAGCAGCCCCCGCCTCCGCCCCCGCCGCACGTTGTCGTGGCAGCCATGTGATGGAGTACACATGTTGCCGTGCACTTCTTCCAGCCTTCTCCTGGGCACGACAACAACATGGCCAACAACAGCTCCAGAGCTGCTCTCTGAGCCAAAGCCAGAGCCAGTGGGCGGCCCCGGGGCATTGACAACCCACGGGGGCTGACCTTTTGCCAGCCACAAACAGCAGACGGCAGACAGCAGACAGAAGACGGAGAACGGCAGGAGACAACAGACGGCCGACGGCAGACGGTAGACCGTAGACGGCAGCCAAATGGCTCGACAAACTACAAGCAGTGCAACACTTTTAGCCACCGTCAACGCCACCACCACAAACGCTAGCAGCAGCAGCAGCAGCAGCAACCACAAAGACAGGGCCACAGAGCTACAGAGCCACAGAGAGCCAGAAGGCCGGTGAGTGGTTGGGGGCCAAGCCACCTATCAGCGCGGGCCCTGGCGTTGTCGTGAGCAGCGGGTGGCCACCGCCCCAATGGCCGCCAAATGGCGACACATAGACAGACACACACGCGGGAGGCGGCAGGGATGGGGAGGGCCTGGAATGGGAGCTGCTTTCGGGGTTAAAAACCAAACTAAAGGATAGTCCCCGGGTAGGCTTTTGGGAGGCAAAGAAACAGAGAATGCAATGGAGGGACGATTATCCCTGCAAAGGTACCTCCCCACGAAAGAAGTGGAGGGAGTGTTGGGGAGGTTTTCCATTAGCGGCGAATAGGGGAAGGAATATGAAGATCCAAACTATATTCAGGGGTATATTGGGATCCCTCAATCCCTTCCATTCCATTCCATTCTATACCAGCCCCATGTGGGCCCCAGCAAATGTTCGGTTCAAGTAGCCAGGGCATTAAGCACAAGGCACGACTTGAGTCAATTAATCAATAGGCAGCACAGGCACGGGCATGGGCACTGGCACACACAACAATAGAAATCTCTTGAAGCCTTTGGCGACACTCGAGACGGAGAGACAGAGACAAAGCCTCAAAACAGGGGCACACACAGCAGATGAGTGTATAATCTACCTCTAATGATGCTGATGAGGCCTGATGCTGATGTTGTTGCTGCTGCTGCTGCTGCTGCTGCGCTGATGATGATGATGATGACAAAAAGCCAAACACGGCAGCAGCCTGGAGGGAGGTCTGTGCCAGAGGACGGGGGCACCCTACTGTCGACAGCCAGCAAGAAGAAGAAGGTTAAGAGGGTAGACCTTAGACAGAGCCTGTCCGCAGCTCATTCTCACATCATTAATTACAAAATTATTGGGTCTCCTCTTCTGCCCAGAAGTCTGTCTGTGTGTGGCTGTGGCTGTGGGTCAGGTAATACTCTGTCGTACACGCAGGTGGATTCGATCGGGAGACGAGATGATGCTGTGTTGATGCCAGCAATTTGGCCGCAGGAACTGTAACAACAACCAGAGATCGTAGCTCAAACAAATCCCCAAAAAACCTAAAGACCAAAAACCAAAAACCAAAGACCAAAACCAAAACCAAAATGTTAATTTTCAAATCTTCGTGGGAACTGAAATTAGTAGTTAACACAGATACAAATGCAGATACAGATACGGATTTGATGTGCCTGCGGGCGGCCTACACATATTAGCATTGTTGATTTTTGGACCGGGGAAAGACCCGTCGACATCCGAGGTTCGAGGGTTCCAGGGCCCAGGGGCGCCTAAGTAGTTATTGATATACGAAAATTGTGCACAGCACGCCAGAGATCAGTGCAGATCGGATCAGACCAGCAGATCCATCCCCAATTATTATGTGCCCTGTGGCCAAGAGAGTATCTTGGTTTCAGCTGGAGCTTTGACACAGAAGTCGCCCAATCTTAGCAGCCTTGGAGTCCAGGGTATTTGGCGGTTCTTTATGCGAGCAGCACTGGCCAGCCTGTATCTTTCGTGTGTCCATCTATCCGCACCCAGTATCCGCTATAATTGGGCCCTAACTGAGTCACTGCCTTCGAGAGGATTGACTTCAGACCCGATCCCAATCCAAATCCAAGTCCGAGTCTGAGGCTTCGAGGCAATTAAACGTTTTCGTTTCGTGTGCGTTGTCTTTGGCTGTCTGCTGCTGCTGCTGCGGTTGCGGCTGCCAGCGGAGGATGAGGATGCCATGATTAATATGTTTTTGAGTAGTTCTTAGCCAAGGGCCACAGAGCAGCTAACAAGCCACGACAGGGCTCTGGCTCTGGCTGTGGCTGTGGCTCTCCACCGATGAGAGTGCCTTCCAAGCAACCCGTCAGCCAGTTGGCCGGCTGGGCAGCTAGTCGGTTAGCTGGTTGACAAATTGTTTGTAAATGGCTGCCAGAAAAAACTGGAACACACGCACTCTGGCCGTGGGGTCAAAGTGGGAAGCGCTGGCGGGGTGATGGGGTATGTAGAGTGGCCCAAATGGAGCCACTGATGGATTGATGGAGCCAATGCCGAACGGAGCAGCTGATGAAATGATTATAGAAGCTTCCAAATTTTGGATGTGGGGGAGAGAATGCATTCTTTATAATCCTGTTAGTCATCTGAACTTCCCCCAAAGAAGAATTGATGCCTATTCGAATCCCCAGCCAAGTTCCAACCAAAACCGACACCAAAACCGACAGCGACACTCGACTCAGCCCGGCTAATCCCCCAGCCCAGCGTCGGAGCTGCCAACACCTGCTCTCTGCCAGACTGGCGCTGAATCGGGCGGGGATCCCATATCCATCCACCCAACCATCCATCCATCCAGCAGTCGGATAGCGGATGGCGGATGGGAAGGCCACTTGAGGCGCGGAAAATCGCAAATGGCAAATCGCACTCCGGGCCACAAATGGCAATCCTATTAGGCCAAGGTGCAGCTTTAAGAAATCCAATTATAAAAAATGTGCAGAATGGAGCTGGGCGCTAGAGCTGTAGCTGGAGCTGGAGAGGATGCTGAATGCGAGGAGAGAACTCTCATTGAATCTCTGCATAATAATACGTTAATAATGACTGTCAGGGCGGGGGGGCTGTTGTTTGTTGGGCTGGGCGAGTGGGTGGTGAAGAGTGCGAAGCACTCCAAAGACATTAGCGCACTTGAGCCGCCAAACACCGGGGGGGTGGGGTGTCAGGCTGGGAGAGTCGGATGTGGCAGGGCACTTGGGGAAAGGAAATGTTTTTTTATTTCCACGACAGGGCTAATGAGCGTACCCCCATTTGCCATTTGGCCAGAAGGAGATAGCTATGCAAAGAAAGAGACGCAGCATAAAAGTGTGTGTGCGAAAGGGAGGTGGGGGGCGAGATGGAGAGAGGGAGAGAGAGTCCCGCAATTGTTGACACTGCCAAAGCTTTCGGGTGTTTGTCGAGTGGCCAGCCAGACCCTTCCCTCAAACAAGTTGGAGTTGGAGTTGGAGCTGGGGCTAGGGTTGGGGTTCGAGCTGGTGTCAAGTTGCGTGTGGGAGCGAGACAGCCAGAGAGAGCAAGAGAGAGCGGCGCACCAATTTGCATTCGTATTCGCATTGCAGTGCGAGCAAATGAGCAGAATAAATTAAGACAAAGACAACAGCAACAGCAAAACAGCAAAGGCAAAAAAGGGAAGAAGAAAAAACAACAGCAGCAAAAGCAAAAGCAAAGAAAAACAAGAACTGAAGCTGCAGCGAAAGGCAAGGGGTGAGGGGTGTGGGGAGGAGGAGCAGGAGATGAGTAATGAGAAGGAACAGCAGAAAGGCAGAAGAAGTGAAGGCATGGCCGCGCGCGCTTGACAAAAGACACTTGAGAGCAGATGACGAAGCTTGCCAGAAAGAGAGGGCGCAAGAGCGAGAGAGAGAGACAGAATTAGCGAACGAACGCAAAGGTGAACGAAAGCGAAAGCCAGAAAGAGAGCGAGCGATGCAATGGCTGGGCCACAATGGCGGAAATGTGTGAATGAGGAGAGAGAGAGGCCACTCGAAAGGCGTTGCTCCCCCCTCCACCAGCCAGAGAGAGAGGTAGAGACAGAGCGACTATAATTAGCACCAGAGAGTCGCTGGCGCGTTTTAAAACGCACACAAAACGCACTGTCCCCGCCCCCGAGTCGCGCCCAGGCAATCAAATCGGGGTTTGAGGGGGGCGACGCGCCACAAGGTGTTTAAATCAGCACCACTCTTCCCACCCCACTCCCCACACCAGGCTGCGGTTCACACAGCAATTTGTCATCGCCCTGAATGCAATTTAATGGGTGGCGGGAGGGGGTCGGGGTGCCAGGGTCGCAGTCGCGCACCTCCGCTGGCACCTAACGTCTACCGTCTATCGCCTACCGACAAGCTTAAATCGAAATACTAGAAAATGTTGTAGAGAAAAAAAGAGATTTTTTATATAAATAATAA
This sequence comes from Drosophila persimilis, assembly GCF_003286085.1. Classification (NCBI taxonomy): domain Eukaryota; kingdom Metazoa; phylum Arthropoda; class Insecta; order Diptera; family Drosophilidae; genus Drosophila; species Drosophila persimilis. The sequence continues at coordinate 6,790,762 of NW_020825312.1, forward strand.
ATTGCACCACAGACGGGAGGGGGGAGGGGGAGGGGGGCAGGGAGAATAGAGCAGCAAACCCCCAGTCAGACCCAAGGGTTAATTGCTAACCCACTTTGGGTACCCCTCGCTTAATTACTGGAAGTCGCCCACTGTGCCCCCCTCCCCGTCCCCCCACCCGGCACCACATGGCACTGGGCACTGGGCAGTGGGCACCGGCACCACCGGCACCACCGGCATCCAGTGGGTCAGAATATTGTTGACTTGCACAAATTGCTTTATAATCGTCATCAATAAATGAAGCCAGTCATTAGGCGGGCCAGTCGGTTACGAGCACAGGTCCCTAGACCAACCTCGGGCTCCCTTCCACCACCCCCTCCACCACATATCGAAAATTGTTTGACAAACAGAGAATCATTATCCTTATCCATGTCCTTGTCCCTGGCAAATAAGCCCCAACAGAACAAAACGATACCTACATCGATATGGGTATGGGTTGGAATGGATCCATGGATTCCAGGCCGAGAAGCGATCTCTGGACTGCAAGATCTTCATACTGAATAGAACACAGACTGAAAGATCCATTGATTAGAGATCAATCTGTGCACAGAGATCGAAAAATAGCCCATAGATCAAGCGATCCATTTAGTTCCGAACAAATAAACTGTTTCTGGTTCGATGTGAATGATTTTTGCGGGATGTGAATGTGGTTTTGTATTTTTAGCAGTGATCGAATCGGGGGAAAACATTTTCGAGGATTGCGTGACTCAGGTTCGGAATCGGTCTCCGTTCCTCCTCGTGCCCGTCGGGAATCACCAAAAATGTGCAGCGGTGGGGGTGGAGGCGGTGGCGGAGGCGGAGGCGGGGGGCCACTGGCGCGCCACTAACTGGTCGATTTCATTGGAATGATGGCCAATGGATCGGTTGGATCGGTCGGATCCGGCGGCTACGTGTCACAAATTATTAATAATCTATAATAAAAAGTATAATTTCATTTAATAATGAGACGCGTGTAGAAATGTTTTTCTCCGGCAGGATCCTCCAGAGGCCCCTGTCCCCTGTCCCCCCTCCACCACCGTTCGACTGAGAATTTTTCATTTAATAAATCATCGAAAAAATGAAGTTGCCGACGCAGACGCATACTAATTTTTATTCCTCATCGACTCTTGGGTTTCATTTGGGTTCTGTTTAATTTTTGGTTTCTTTTTGTCAGTTTTTTTGGTTCGGTTCGGTTTGGTTTGGTTTGGTTTGGTGGTTGGCCACGTTGCGCCCATTTTGTGGGCTCTCCTTCGACGGCGACTGGCGCCAGGGCCCATCTAGACAGGAGAGGGGCAGTGGCACTACCAGTGGCAGTGGCAGTGGCACTAGCAGTGGCAGGCGTTGCATGTGCTGGGCCTCCACCTCACAATCGTTTGGTAGTTAAATTTTTGTTGCTTTTCCAACGTGACGCCTGTCAGCTGCCATTTCAGACATCTCAGGGAGAGTGGCAACAGAGAGAGAGAACGACAAAGAGAGAGGCAGAGGGAGAGAGAGAGAGAGAGCCATAGCCGAGACAATTAAATGCCTAATTTTCTATTCCCCTCTGTCCCCCCTCCCGTTGCGTGGCCTGGCGTTTGTTTTTCCAAATAATTCATTAATATTTTTCTGTTACTGTATATTTTTCTTCTCGTTTTTCTCTTTTTCTTTTTCTCTTTTTTTTTGTGGGTAATTATGACGAGCGGCGCTTGGCTGCCTGAGTTGCATGTGCAATGTGCCACATTGTTGCTGCTGCTGCTGCTGCCACTACCAGATACCCCCGCAGATGGAAAGCAGAAAAGAGTGGGCGGTCTGGGTGGGCGGGTGGCCATTTCATGCGCTTTTCTTCTGGCTAAGAGCGATCATCCATCAGCAGCAACAGCTCTTCCCATATGCTGCCTACAGAGAGAGAAAAACTCTAGAGATGATGGGAGAACCCTTTCAAGTGGTTTCAGAAACGTTTGATCTTGGATCCTGCAAGAGGATTATGTGGACTTTCCAGTCAATAAACCGTTCGGAAACTGTTCTTAATGGAACATTCGAATGGAACCCATGGAAAAGGAAAGTTCTTTCCATTATCCATTGAAATCTAGAGACTTTCTGCTCTATCTCTCTCTGCTTAAAGGGTTCTCCTCTTTCCTAATATCCCTTCTTTAAATGTTATTTTTCTCGCATTTAGACATCGTATAGTTTTCATTTCATTTAAATTTGTTTCGGTTCTTTTTCTCCAGTGCGCGGCACTCAAGCGGAGAGCCACTGCGCCACACGGCGCTGCCGATAATAAAACGAGGCCTATTATCTCTGTGTGTCCCCCTGCCACCGCGGCCCCGCCCACTGTGCAACGCCCTCGATCCGCAAAACGGTATAAGTATATAACTATATAGGTGCAGGCACTCGAACATACACATATATGGGCCCATTCATCTACTTCCAGAGACAGACGGCAGACGGCAGGTAGGGCGGACCGATCAGGGGGCACGGGAATTGGGTTCAAACTCTCGGACTGGAGAAGTGGACTAATTGCTCGGGGCATTGTTATTGATGAGTGGAGTGACCCCGGGAGAAATTATTATAAAGAATACACGTTATGCTCGGCGATCTGCTGTGCTCTGCTGTGCTCTGCTCTGCTCTGCTCTGCTCTGCTGTGCTCTGCTCTGCTCTGCTCTGCTCTGCTCTCTGCTCCATTTACCATCGACATCGACATAGACATCGATTAATTCAATTAATTATCGCACTAATAGTTTGTGCTACTCCTCCGTTCTCTCTCCTCTCTCCTGTGTTCTCTGTATCGTATCGCTTCTAATTATATGTACAATATATTCCCTTTTATGAGTGGATTCTCTCTCTCCCTCTCTCTTATGCAAATAACTGAATTTATTCCAGGAGCAAAAGCAAACGATAAATGGAAATAGGAATAGATTTTCCCAGTGATTGACGCTTTGACAGAGACAACTTTGTTGTCAACACGCAAGAATCGTGTACCACCGACTACCGACTACCGACTATATCCCCCCTACTACCCGACTACTATCCCCCAGCAACTATCAATCTATGACAAAGGCAGCCGTTAATGAGAGACAACACAGAATTTGCGTGTGCCACCGGTGCCCCGTGCCCCGTGCCCCCTGTTCTCATGGCTGTTGCTGTTGTGTTGCCAACTAAAGTTGTGGCCATAATTGTTGCCATACAATCTGGTTGAATGGTAATTGAATCAAAAAGCGAAACGCATTCACTGTATCCCCGAGATCCATAAAAGTGTCAAACTGCATTAGAAGCGGGGAGAGAGAGAGAGAGTGAGAGAGCCTGAGGGGGGGGGGGGGGGGGGGGGAGAGAGACAACAGGTGACATCTGGTTAATGACTTTCACTCTGGCTATTTGCCCAGAAGCCAAACCAAAAGCCAAAAAGCCCCCTGAAAGGCAAAGACAGTGCCCCAGAGATAAGCCCCCCCGACCGGGGGACAATCAGACAGAAAGCAAGGGACACAAAGAGAGAACGAGAGATAAAGAAAGAGACGGAGTGGCGATGGCGATGGCGATGGCGATGGAGAAGAGAAAATAAAAGACTAGTCTGGGCAAACTTGGAGACTAAGTAAAGATCAACAAGTGCTGGAGAGTGGCGCCAAAGACAACACAAAAGATAGAATAGATATACGATTATATCTCACAAATAGAGATATAAACAGAGAGCAGAGAAGAGAGAACAATACTCGAACGAGATAAAAGATCAAAGCAGCAGCCAAATCGGTTGCAGATTGGGGGAATAGACTAGATAAAAGATAGGGAAAGATGAAAGCCAACTAAGAAGAAAAGAACCAGTGAGGAAGGGGCAAGATATGGCACAGAATAGCTGCGAAGAAGCAACGAAGAAGGCACGAAAGGAGTCACCGTCCAAGGAGTATTAGAAAGTGATGATTACTCGAAAATCCAACCCAAAGAAAGGTCTCCAAAGTAGTCGTTTCTACAGAGTGAATGAGACGATTCAAGACATCTTCTGTATTCACTTCCACTCACAAACCAAGCAAGAGTCTCGGGGGGGTTGGAAGGGGGCGCCATTGAGAACAAAAACCCAAAAGAATAATGAAAGAGCATTCTGTAGATGTTTGCTCGCAAGACACGACCCTATATCTTAGGTAGAACAGCAAGTGACATCCGAGATTAGTGGCAGGCGCCACATCGGAGGAGGCCAGGCCACTTCCGTTTGCCTCATTCGAGTGTTGCAAGCCAAAGAGGCCCAAAGCCGAGAGAGCGGAGGGATGCAGACAAGTCAAACATATTTGCGAATGAACAAATATCTTAAATTCAAATAGAAACAAAGGCAAACACAAACAAAAGCTGAAGCTGAAGCTGGAACGAGAGAGATAGCCGCAGAGTGAGACCTGAGATTGAGATGCGATCCGATGCGATGCGATGCGATGCTGCGAGATTGAGACTGAAGACTGAAGACTGAGTTGGGGGCAAACATTTGAATACCAATAGAAATTTACAAAATGTGGTAGCATATTTGAGGTGTTTAACTGTCACCTAAGACTTAGGCAGCAGTCAGCAGGCAGATAAGGCAGAAGCACAGAAGACAAAAGACGGACAGCAGCCAAACACAGCGACAGAGGCAGATTCCGATACGAGCCAAGGCAAGTGGCGCTGGCCGGGGCAAACAAAGGTACAGACGAACACTGAAAGGAGGGTAAGCTCGAAGCCACGCATACCCTGCATCATCATGCCCTCACAGCGAGGGAGAAGAGAGACAGGGCGATCAAAGAGGGGTAGCAGCGAGTCGATTCGAGTCGAGTCGAGTGGAGTGTCTAGATAGTCGCGTTTAGAAATCTATTTGATGGGCAAATATTTATTGCACTTCCGTTACATCGCATCGCATCGCATCCACCCTCCTCCGCCTCTGCGGAAATCCAAGTCAAGCTTGTCTGTTTGCCTTGGCCTAATGGAAACTCTCTGCCAGCAGTTGTTGCTCTTCATCTTCATCTCCAGCACACCGCAGACCCCTGACCCATCCCCAGGCACAGGCCGGCAGGGGGGGTGGGGCTGGGGTGCAGGCACCCTTCCGTACGGCCCACTTCCTGATCTCCTTTTTGGCAACAATGGCCTAACAATAGGATTTCTTTTTGCTTTTGATTGGGGGGCAGGGGGGGCGGAGGGCAGGACAGCAGCTGGCGCTGCTCACTTGGATTTTTGTTGGGTGTATCCTGACAACGAATCGAGATGAAAGACGCTTAATCGCTCCTCACGCACACGCACACAGGAGAGTAGAGGAGAGGCGAGGACAAGACAGGACACAGCATGTGTGCCCCCGTCCCGGTGCGGTGCGGTGCGAGAGGAAAAGACATTGTCCTCTCCCATCATAAATTTGTCTTCAGCTGTCGTCGTTCGCCCTTAATTTCTAAGCATTTGTTTAGACATGAGACATGAGAGCTGGAGAGGAGACTGCGGCGGAGACTGAGACTGAGAGACTGCTTTGTGGTTGCTGCACCGCAGGAGACGCCCCACGCGGAATGCAGCCCGCGTCAAATGCGGCGTATGAGCAATCTGCCCCAAAAAGTCGATAGAGAGAGAGAGCGAAAGGGAGAGGGAGAGATGACAAAACCGCAAACAAAAGGATAAAGGAAAAGAGAGTGGGCGTGGGTCTAGTTAATTATGTTGTTCCGAGATCCGAGAGAACAAAACCCGAACCCAAACGAGTGGATGCTCCTTTTTTCCATGCGGTTCTTATGGGTCTTAGGAGTCACCTAAGGACCTCAGGACCTCAGGAGATTGCGATTCCCATCGCTGATCCTCAGTTCAGAGCGAGTCAAGCGCATTTAAGGACATTAGCCGGGACCTCATTCGCAGGATGATCTTGTTTCTGCGGTTCGGTTCCCATCTGATCCGATCCGATCCCATCTGTAGTCTGTAGTCTGTTGTCTGTTGTCTGTAGGAAGAGGCGCGGCAGCAACTAATCATCAAGGGGATTATCTGCCATTGAGATCCCGAGGCCTGACTTCTCTGCTTTGTTGCCGGCTGCTAATGAGACCCGAAGAATAGGTGCCTCCTTCGGCAGGGGAATCCCTTGGGGATTTTCGAAGCTAGGATGAAGGAAAACTTTGACAACAAAACCCCATCCTTAAAGCCTTTCTCTGGGCGACTTTAAGTCCTTCGTTGGTCCCAGTTTCCGTTTCAGTTTCAGTTCTAGACCCAGACCCAGACCCCAGGCATCGCTCAAGAATGTGACCTGAAACGTAGCTCCGGGAAAGTCCTTAGACTGCCATGCAAATTTCTCTCTATCCCCTACTACTGTCCTTGCTCCTGGCTCCTGGCTTCTGTTTCGTTATTTCTTTCTGTTTCTTTCTGTTTGTGTGTTTCTGTTTTCCGTTTGTTATTTGGTCTCGAGACTTCATTTGAATATTAAAAAATTCCAAAACACAAAATGGAATTTTTATTTGCGATATTTTGTCGCACCTCAGCGACAACGTACTTGCCACCTCGTCAACGTCAGCGTCAACGTTCGAGACACCCCGCAGTAGCGCTGAAGTAGAGTCGAGGACGGAGAACGGGGACAGGAACGGGGACGGGGACGAGGACATGGACGTGGGACACAGGACGGATCTTGGGTTTAATTTAACATAAAAGCGCGTTCGCCATTAGGCGCTTAAACAACCCCCTCCGTGGCAGTGGCTGTGTGGCAGTGGCACTGTGGCAGTGGCAGGGGCGTTTTTTCCACACTGGAAATTTATGAGGCATGCTCAGGTTTTTATTAGATTTTAACTAGGCCTGGCGCCAGGCCCTTCTCTCCTCTCCCGCCTCTCGGGGGCCCAGTTCAAGGTTCTGTGGGCTGGGCTGGGCCCCAGAGTCAAACGTGCCAAAAACATTAAATATGTTAATTAGTTTCAACGCCCAACCCCGCCACCCCGCCAGCCCCCTCCCCACCCCACTAACCACACTGACCTCCTGCCCTGCACCGAATCAGGCGGCGGCAAAAGGCAAAACTAAATGTTCCACCAAAAATTTGTAAGCGCCTAAGCGGGTTGACAAAACACACACAGAAAAAAACAGAAAAAACAGAAAAAGCAGAGAAACAGAGAAAAAAGCGAACTCTGACCCGTCGTCTGGTTTTTCGGTAAGTGCCGCTGGTCACGTTAGGCCCTTAACTCCGATCTGAATCCGAAATCCAAGAGTAATATGCTAATGTCGCCCCACACACGCCGCTCCGCCCCTGGGAGCCGACCTCCGGGAGGTGTCCCCGTGCCTCAGTTGCGCCACAGAATTGGTTGAATTGGTTGCTGGCATTTGGCTTTATCTGCTTGTAACGGACTGTCGGCAATTGAGTCCAACACTTGACCAGACTCCCCCGATAAACGGAGATATGGGAAGAGAGGACATTTGGACATTTGGGCCCCTCAAATTATGGAAACTATCCATCTAGAAAGAAGATTCCCCCATAATTGTCATCTGCTGAAGAACCTGCCAAAGAATCTCCAAGGGATTGGATCTCGAACTCTTTGCTCGTAGTCCACAAAAAAATCATCTTTCATACGTTAATTTGTTGGAATTTCAGGCTATCATAAGCCCGGAGAAAATGCTTTTCCAATCACAGAACTTTCCCACTCCCCAAGTCGCCATTTATTCCCCCCTCCCACCGTCCCATGTCCCCCATCACCATCCTCCATTCTCGATTCTGAGTTACGCCCTCGAGCAAATTGCGTGTGGCTTCCATCAGTGGGAATGATTGATGGGTCTCGTCTGGTCTGCGTGGAGCATCTGAAATTGCGTACCAGACGAGTTCCACTGCCACTTCCACTTCCAGAAAGAGAGAGAGAGAGAGAGCGATCCCAGAACGGGGTAGAGTAGAGTAGAGGCACAGCTGTTGCGAAAACTTTTGCCTCCTGCCTCATGCGGTTTGTGTCCCAGTTCACCCGATCCATAGGTGGCTCCTTTCACTCGGAATCAACAGCAGCAGCAACGGCAGCAACGGCAGCAGAAGGCCTAATCTATCCAACGGAAAGTTGATCGCAACTGATAGCCAGCCATTCAGCTAGTCAGCCGTCGCAGCCATTGATACCCTTTGCACTCCTCCATCTCCATCTACCACTTCCATCTATGTATGAGCCTCTCCCTGGGATCTGGGATCTCGGATCTGGTATCGGTCTGCTGTTGATGATGGCATGATGTATGTCTGGGCATTGGTATGGGACAGGGGTAAGGGGTATGGGGTATGGAACAGGGGTCTGAGTGCGTGCCTCATGATATGGGCGGGAGATAGCGAGCACCGCAGCGCCGCAATTGATGGCATTAGGCATTAGATAAGAAATCAGACATTTATGGGCACAAAAGGCGAACGGAGCGGCGCGGTACCAGACGGCATTTGTGGTTGCAACAGCAACAGCAGCAGCAACATCATCATCAAGCTTCCTATCGGCGAGCAGGAGCATCCTCATTAATGGCTTAGGGGTTGGAGGTACTTCCTCTAAGGGTTGCAGTAGCAGCAGCAGCAGCAGCAGACGCAGCCAGGGACCTTCTAGTGCACTTTCGTGTGCCGAAAAACAGACGAAAATTCAAATGAGCCCTCAATGGAGGTTCTAGAGATTCAAACAGCCACCTAGATCTTACCTAATTGGTTGCTCAATGGACGGGAGCACATCAGAATGAATCGTCTTTAATTCGAAACCCTCTCTCACACGAGCCAAGATGGGGACCTGGGCTGGGGCTGGCGCTGTCAACTTCAAAAGAGCCTTTCAAATGGTATTTTAAGCAACACCTAGGGCCGAAAGGGAACACAAATCTACCTGAAGCAGGACACAGACCAGAGAACAGAGAACAGAGACCAGACACCAGAGACGGGCGAGCGACTATCGCAGACAAATTGGCCATATCCCATAACCCACATGGACAGACAGACAGAGAGACACACGTGCAAAGGCCGCCTTTGATTTTCTAAGCGAATTGTTTCAAGAAAACCCACAGAGAACGCACCAGAAAACCGGAGTACGAACCGTCCCGGGGCAGGATGACAATGTCTAAAAGGATGAGAACGAGAATGAGGAAGGTTAAGAGGACGAACCCGAAAAGGCTTGCCAGCAGGACACACACGAACAGAGAGAAAGAGAGAAAGAGAGAGAGGGAGACATGTGCTTCAATTAATTTGATTTGCGTCCGGGAAGGGGTCCGTGGCCGGGGTCCAGAGTTGAGTCCCGGAGTCTCGAGTCCGGAAACGGGAACTCCACTTCACTTTATTTTGTCAACCCATTTCGAATTTTTTTCGCTTCGTCTGATGCTGCTGCTGCTGCTGCTCGAGACCACTTGGGCATGCCTCAATGGTCACAGAAGATGGCCAACTATGCTTTGAACTATGATGAAACTAATGGCAGCAGACGTTGCCGCTGACGGCCGGGCCCCCAATTCCCCGTCCCCGAACCTCGACCTCAACGAAGAGAACATTCTGCCTCACTAAGCACTCCCTGCCTCTCCCTCTCTGGCGAGTGCGGGGGCAAACTCTGGTTGTGGGCCTCATTCGTGGGCTGTCATTCAGCTAATTGGCAAAAAGTGTCCCGAACTTCAGTTGCAACAATTAAACGCATTGGGCAACACCTAGCTGCCACAGCCGCCTCGCTCTGGCCTCTGGCCTGTGCCTTTTGTGGGCACAGGAGCAGGAGCAGGGGCAGCGGCAGCGGCATGGGCAGGAGCAGGAGCAGGAGGACGAGGACCCACCCCTTTTCGGGCTGGTTCATCATTAAACCGCATTAGGGGGTTGCTTTGGCCGCAACATGGCCGACTAACACGCACACTCTGGCAGAGACAAAGACAGAGAGAGAGGGAGGGATTGAGTAAGAAAGACAGAGAGAGGCCCACCGACCGACCGACCGACCGACCGACCGCTACAAAAAGGGGGCGTTTAAAAACGCGCGCGCGTTTTTTGCCGCGCTAAGTGCATTTCAATGTACGAGAAAAGCCGCTTCCGTTTCCGTACCGCTTTGGGGCAAGATACCCAAGTAGTACGACAAAAAGAAAGGAATGCCACAACGGGGAGTGTCGAAGCCGGGAATACCCTCAAAGAACCAACTAATAGAAATACCTAAAAGAAAGAAAATGAACTAAAGGTAGCCTATGAAAAAAAGCAGTATCTAAAAGGATTGCCACGATCTTGGAGCTTCCAACCGATAAGCCGATCTTCCCATTCTAGGGTATTCATCGAACAACGACGAGTACATTCGTGGGTACTCCTTGTCACAATTATGGGTTTTATGGGCTCTAGAATCGACGACTTTCTGTTGTTTTGACACGCAGCCAGCGAGCGCGGGCTGACCCCTCTCTGACCGCAAAAAGTGTTAAATTATAGACTTTGATTCTCTAGTTCTCTATCACATGGTTATTATATGATTATAACGCTTTTGAGAGCCTGCACAGCTGTGGCTTAGACCTCGGACCCCGTACCCACTCCTACAACGCCCCGTGCCCCGTCCCCACCCCCAGCCGCCGGCAAAGGAGCCAGCCCAACGAAGGGGGTGTACGGGTACCAGCACCGGCACCACACGCAGCGTCGGCGTTTTGGGCGTTTGAACTAAGCGAAATTAATGGCCAACACAGGCTACTTAGCAGAGGCCCACGCACACAGGGAACAGGGAACAGGGTACCCAGGGAACCCAGGGAACCAGGAGATGGAGCCCTTGTTCGCTGTGCGATTTATGACTTGGCATGCAAAACAGAGAGAGAGAGAGAGAGATAGAGAGACTGAGACTGAGAGAGAGATGGAGAGGAAAAGCACACAGCACAGTGAGAAGGCGGAGCACACCAGACATGACAAAAAAAGCTGCATGGCGCCCGCCAGCGTTGCCCCATCATCATGATGATGATCATAACCATGATCATCATCCCCAAGTCGCATGATCGTCATTATCCTCATCGTAGGCAAACGAGTCACAACGGGTGGCCCCAGTCCGGGTCCGGGTCCGGGGCCCCCGGGACTCTCTGGGGTCTGATCAATAAAAATGAAAATTTGCCCAGCAGTTGATGAAATTTACGCGATCGGCGTCGGCACAACTACAAAGTCAAAAGCGGCCTTGGAAGCGCGGCCATCAAATGAAAAGTCCACCGACAATTTGCTTGGCGCCCAGCCCTGGCACCCTGCACCCCACCCTGCAACCCCTATCCAGGGGCTTATCCAACGACTTGGCTTGGCCGTCGTGGTCCTCCACCTCCTCCCCTCCTACATGCGTGTGAGAAGTTTTAGATAAGCGCGGCGCTTCGCTGCAGAATACTTCAAAGTGCAGGCCCGGACTGCGACTGCGACTGCGTTTGCGACTGGGACTGGGACCCGAGTCGCCTCGCGTAGCGTCGCGTCGCATCGCGGATGCCATGCAAATTTACGTTGATAAGAAAGAAGGGGATGTGGCAGTGGCTGTGGCAGGGGGTTAGACGGGGGCCCAAATGGGCAAGTGGCCACCGCTGACAGATTGCAAATGGAGCGAGCGGTGGCAGGAGGAGGATGCCCGCACTCGCACTCGCATTTGAAGTGGAAGCCAAAGCCAAAGCCAGTCGCTTGTCGCTTGTCGGCTGTCGAGTGTTAGGTGCCGCCCAACACACTGCCGTTGCCGTTGCTGTTGCTGTTGCTGTGGCCGTCGTCGCAGCTGCTTTGATATGGGGGATATATGTAGATAAAGTTTGCTTTGATGTTCGCTGCTCGATTGGATCAGCGGATCAGGGGATCAGCGGATCAGTTAGGTGCCTTTGAATAACTCCGCTACGACACGCCGAATCGCGCTGATGGAAAGGCAGACGTTAGATAGCCATTTCCTTTTTGCGCAGCACACGAATCTTCCCATCTGCGAGATCCATGGGATCCCCGATCATCCAAGATATACGATGGCTCCGAGTTCCATTTTTCTATTGCTTCAAATTGACTCCGGGAAGGAAAGTCCCACCCGCTTCGAACCAGCACTCAGAAACTCAATTTTAAAGATTCCGAATTTACTCCTAATAACTCCGAATTTACTAACTATAAGAAACTTCATGTAACCTTCACAATATTTAATATTTTCATATTTTACAAAACATTATTACTCTTAACCGACTCAGAAAATAGTGAAATACCCCAACAACTACGAAATTGTTATTTTTCCATCATAAATTAAATTGGAATGTCTCCAAAATTTTCTCCGAATCAACTCCGAAAACTCAGAATTTAATAACTGTTAGAATTTCTCCTAATCGACTCCGAAAATAATGAAATATGCGAAAGCTTTCCAATGATTTTCCATCCTACATCATAAAATCAATTTGAATGACTCCGAGTTTACTCCTAAACAATTGGAAAAATAATTTTTTTATCAGAATACACAATTTAATGACTCCGAATTTACCGTTAATTTACTACTTGTCCCTTCCTAAAAACTCCTAATGTGGCAACAATCAGCCTTTACTCCGAAAATAGGGAATACCCAGAATATAATAGTAAAACAGATGGAAACAGTCAATTTATTCCTATCTTCAATTACCATTGTCCCCTAGTACATTGCCAACATTGAAAATGTATGAAAATCACTCCGAACTTACTCCGAAAACAGAAAAAAGCGAAGAAAAACTACACATCTCGATGAGGGAAAGATGAAAAACATAGCAGAATATTCGTTGGCATCGTTTTGGGTTGTGTTGGGCGTACAGCAATTGTACGATTTGTATATGTGGCATATGTGGTATTAATAGTATCTTAGATAACTAATGCGGTAAACAAAGAAGACGTACAGTACTTACAAATCCATGTTTATCACTAATATTGTTGGTCAATTTTAATTTGTGAAAGGAAACAACTTTCTGCATCCATTGCTCACCCGTTGTGGGCGAATCTGGATGGATATACATGCGTTTTGGCATCTCCGGATCCGCCTTGCCGGCCACCATCCAGCGACTGCAACAGAGGGGGAGAGACGGAAACGAAAGACCGACAAAATTATTACATTCCAATGGCAGGCGGCAGGAGGATGATCCTTTCCCAGACTTACCTATTATGAAATTTATAACGATAATCGTCCGCCGCAACGATATCCAGTAGCAAGATGTATTTAGCCTTGGCGTCCAGTCCCGAAACACGAAATTTCATTTGCGGGAACATTTGTCTGCGAACGAAGAAGCAAAAATGTGGGATTATATTAGGAGTCGACTCTTGTGGTGTGGTTCTGCGTGGTTCAGTGTGGTTCGGTGTGGTTCGGTGTGGTTCGGGGGCCTGGTAATCAAATAAAACATTAATCAGTGCGGCATATAAAGCCTAAATGCTGCAACGGTTTGATGCTCTCCGTTCTGTTTTGCTTGGTTTGGTTCTCAGGGGCCCACCGCCGGGCAAGATCAGGACCAGTCCTCAGTTCCCAGTCCCCAGTGCCCTGACGGTACCCCTCGCTAACCACACACACATACACACACACACACACACGCACACAATCATCATCATCATCATTATCAGAGCCAGAGCCAAAGCCAAGCCAGATTCGGAGTCTCTCCAAGACTCCACTCGAGTCGACTCCAAGTCCCGGAGTCCCTGGCTAAAGCAAACAAACCCAAACGTCGACCAGTCGGGGCCAGGTTATCAAGTGGCGCCAAGCCACAAATTGTTTCGACTTGCCTCTGCCTCCGCCTCCGCCTCGACTTGCCTTGCAACTCGAATTCAAATTGGCCAAAGCCAGAGAGAGAGAGAGAGAGAGAGAGAGCGCTCTGGGCTCTTGGCCCTGGTCTTGGCCGGGTTGATTAGCCATGTTGGTGGCAATGTGCAAACTCGAAAATTACATGGCCCCAGCCCTGGAGGGAACACACAGGCAGGCAGGCAGCCAGGCAACAGTCGATGTCGTGGACCATCCACCCAAAAAGGGACCCAGAGTCGCCGCTGCCGCTGCCGCTGCCGCTGCTGCTGCTGCTGCTGCACCCTCAATACACACACATATAAATATGAAAATTATAACTTTAAGTAGCAATCACTCAATCGCTGCGACTGCGACTGCGCCTCGTCCCCAGGTCCAGATACACGTCCACGTTCACAGCCACAGCCACAGCCAGAGCCACGTCTGAGGCTACGGCTATGGCTCAGGTCCAAGCGCCTTCGTCTTCGCCTCATGAATCAAATTTAACGAACGTCTTGTTCATGTTCACAGATCATCATCAGCTGCGACTGCATTTTTGATAAAAAGAAGTAAAGAAAAGAGACAAAAAGAACCAACAAAAGGCGAGCCAGAGAGCCGGAGAGCCAGAGCCAGAGCCAGAACCAAGGCGAGAGCGGCTAACAAGCTGCTGACTGATGTCCGACTTGACTGACGGACTGACTGACTCGGGCTCGAGCTCGAGTCGAGGGATCCGATCGGGATCGGGATCGGAACCGAACGCGGCAGGGGAGGGGCAGGCGCAGGCCCAGGCCCAGGCCAAGTCGGAGGATGTTTCTATTTAGAGAAGAAGACTCTCTGCCCCTCTCTTTCTTTCTCTCTGGACTCTCGGACTGGGACCTGACTTGGGGCTGGGGGACGGGGGACTTTGGACTGGGGCCCGGGCCCGGGCCTGCCTCTCGTCTGCCTTTTTCGACTGCAAATTATTTTTTATTTGCCAAGGAACCAAGGCACGTCTGTCTGCCAGCGAGGGCTTTGCTTGGGTTCTCTTCTTTTTTGTCGTTTTTCGTTTTTGCGGATACTCTCACGCGCGTGGGGTATATCCGCGAATGGGAATACGAGGTGTCCCAGTGCATGCCACAGATGCGAGTGCTCGATGCGATGAATCATTGCCACACGGAGGACCTTCTCACAGATCTTCTCGTTCTATTACTGCAGATGGCATACCGTTCTCCTAGAGACCTTTCAGGTCCCCCACATTTGGAGCTTCAAGGAGGTGTTCTTTCTTCTTTTTTTTTTGTTGCAGGACAGGGGGGTTCCTTCAAGGGTATTTAAGGCTTCGGCCCGCCTTCCCCCCGTTTGGGCTTGCTCTTTTTTTGTGTGTGTTTCGGTTTTTGTTTTTTCTTTTTTTGTTGCCTGTGTTGCTTTTGTTTTTGTGTGTTGTCTTAACTGAATAGCTCGTTAACATTATTGAGCACTTGGCGCCAGTTGTTGGCAGCTTGTTATGGCCGGGGCCCGGGTTTTGGGCCAGACCAGGCCAAGTCGCCAAGTCGCGCCATAGCCCCAAGCGAAACGAAGCCAAATGGAGCCAAAGACGGAGCCAAAGTCAGAGCCAGAGCCAGAGCCAGTCCTGGGCCACACCACACGCGCACAAAATATCTCTGGCTCTGGCTCTGGCTCTGGCTTTTGGGGCTGGGAGCGTTCGGCGACTGCGCCAAATGTGCGATCCTCGCCTCGCCTCCCCTTCCCTCCCCCGCCCCTTGCGCTCTGTGCTCGACAACAAAACGATTTGCTCTCGTTTGTGTTGGAGCCTCGTTGCTCCTGCTCAGGCTTCAGCATCAGCTTCATCTTCAGCTGCTGCTGCTGCTGCTGAGGGCTCTCTTTGGGCTGCAAGAGCTCTTGGGGCTGAGATTCAGGTTCGTGCAAATCGTTACGTGTAAAACTTGCACCTTTTGACCAGAGCGATGTTTGTTTTGCAGCTTCTTCTGGGGGTCCCACACACGCACACACCACACACACACACACACACACACACACACACACACACACATTTTACGAACGGGAACGCGACTGCGGCTAATTCAATTTCCCCTCCATCAAGCTGGGACACCTCCCCACCCCGCCCCCTCGCTGCTTACCCCTCAACAACGGGGTGGAGCGGCGAATGGGGTTCCATGAGCCCATAATTAAGCCTAATTAAGCGCAGTGCGTTTGTGTCTCCCCCTCTCTCCCTCCGTCTCTGTGATGTGTGTGTGTGTGTGTGTGTGTGTGTGCAAAGGTGTCGCTCAGTTGTCCTTCAGTGTCCTGGCCCTCTCGTACACTCGTCACTATTGGGGTTAATGGCTAATCAATTAGCCGGGGCCCCGCCGATGCCCGCAGTGGCAATGAAAATAAAATGCTCACCGATTGAGTTGTAATTGGGTTTTGTGCTCTTCCTCCGTTTATTCGCTCATTCAGGGACGGTACAGTGGCGCGGACTCGGACAGCCAGGACAGAGGAGTGGAAGAAAGCCTCAGACTGGCAAAGGAACATTGATCATTGATTAAAGGCAGAGCAAAACAGATCAACGGTTCAATGACGAAACAGGATAAATGAGCCCCAGATGGGCATCCTTTCTCCTAATTCTCCCATCGATTCCACTCGAGACGCACAAGCGAGAATTGCAAAAGAACACAATTACATGTCGTGTGCATGATTCTCGACTCGAGCTGTACATCCTTCCGCTCAGATCAAGTTCCTCAAAAGGATGTCACATCCCGAATAGATCATCGACTGAAAGATGAGCTCCCAAAACATTCCAAACCGATAGACAATCTCCAGCTGAGAATTGAGTTGTACAGTTGGAACAGGGGACATGGGACATGGGACACGAAAGGTCAGTCAGGGTACTTTTCGGTGGCCATGTAATCGATTAGGCGATTGCATCGGACGAGAGGAGAGGAGAGTAGAGGAGAGGGCAGGTGGTGACATCTGTGTGTGTGTGTGAGCTCTCCGCCCTGTTATCGTGGCCGGGGGCTAAACGGCGTCTATTAACGCACCTGTGCGCCCTCCACTTCAATCGATACGACTGGACGGGGCACAGGGCAGGGCAGGGCAGTGCAGGGTCTGCCTTAGAAGCGCCAATGCATTATCTGATAGTCAATCAAACGACAGCAGCCCGACGAGGAAAAACATGAGAGAAGAGGAGATGCAGGCAATGGCAATGTCAACAGCGCGCCACAGCTGATCATCGCGATGATGATCGGAATTGGATGTAGGAATGGGAATGGGAATGGGAATGGGAATGGGAATGGGTACAAAGCAGAAGGGCCAGAGGGACAGCAGAGGCACCGACACAACAAACCAAACAGAGGTCGATCGGTCCTTAGCTGTCCGTTCGTCTGTTTGGCTGTCCCCTGTCCTATCCCCCTGCCAGTCTGTGGGTTCTGTCCATCGCCAGGGGCTGGCTTGCAAAACGCTTGCATTCGTTGTCTTTGTCAACAAGGCGCGGGGATTAAAGTAGCACCTGCAGTTCTGTTGACCGAAAAGGAACCAAAAATGTAAGGGCTAGGGGTTGGGGCCCTACTGCCGCTGCCCCTACTGCCGCTGCCCCTGCTGCCGCTGCTGCTGTTGACAGTTCGCCTTTGTGACAACAAAATTGTTGTCGACTTTTTGTCGTTTTGTTGTTGCTGTTGCTGTTGTTGTTGTTTCGTTGGAGGAAACCGCTTTAATCTTTGGCCAAGTTTGTCAACACATTTGGCCATCTCTGGAGGATCTCTGGGACATGGATATGGGTGCATATTCAGCAGGCTTACATCATTTGCCTAGAAGGAGGAACATCTGTCAGTCGGTTGTTTTTTCTTCTTCTTTTTTTTTTGTATTATTTTGGGGACATTTCGATTGCATTTAATTTGAATTTTATTGAATGACAATTGCATGCAAATTATTGCCTTGCCGGTTCCTTCCTGAATTTTTGAATTTTACAGGAGCCTGGCAAATGGAAATGGGGAAACGGAGATCGATATGGGAGATGGGAGATGTGAGATGGGAAATAAACTTGTAGATGGATATTTGACAAATTTGTGGCGCACAGGCATACAGCTCTCTCGACCGCAGAAAAGGACAATGGGAACCTGCAAGGCAGCTGCATCATAAACGTTAATTACCCCTACAGAAAGGAGGAGATACTCGTATATTGTATGCATGAGAGGCAGAAGAGAAGATTGAGAGGATCGGGGGCAAATTAGTTAAACCAATAAACTGACAGGCGGAGGCCCAGGCAGAGACAGAGGCACAGGCAGGGGCACAGGCACAGGCCCAGGCCCAGGCCCAGGACAGACTGGATATGCAATATATCAAGTCTATATAATAATAAAACAATTTATGAAGGCATAACAACTGCCCCAAGACCTCAGTCCTCGTAAACTCCTCGGCCAACCTCTCCTTTGAGAGCTCCTTTGTGTGTGTGTCTCGGGCTGTCAGTTAGCGGGAACGCCCACTCTCTCGAAAGTGGCAGTGGAACTCGTTGTGGCCCAAAATGAATGGCCATGCCATTAAGCCGGGCCCAGACAAACATGCCAAGGCTCGCTCTCCAAGGGGCAAACAAAAGGATCAGATCAGATCAGTTTAGATCAGTGGGGGAGGGGGTCTGGGAGGGGGGAAAACTATCGCTTCTTACCGATAGTACTTCGAGCAATGAATAAATCAAATGTGGGAGATCGAGTGTAATTACGAAATGATTTGATCGCTTCATTTGGGAGCGTGAAACGAGCGAAACGAAAACGAATGCCGAAACGAAGCGAAGCCGAACCGAACAGCAGAGTAGAGTATCTCCCGATGCACCGACTTCTGGGGATCGGAAGGTATCAGAGTCTTGCCCCTCGGTATCCTTATCGGGTATAGCGCCCATAGATTACAGATTTGTGGCACTGTCATCGGGCATGATAACTCGCTCCCCTCCTCTCTCCCTCCATGTACCCATACCCATCCGTTTAAAGCCGTCCGAAAGGCTCTTCCGCACAAAAATTATATGAACTGAACCCGTTGACCTTGTCAACGATTAGAATACTCGGTACCCCAATACCCGAATACCCCAAACCCCAACAGTTTCCTCCATCCATTTACAAATGCCGCTCTGCTCCGTGCTCCGTGCTCTGTGTTCTGGGGCTCTGGGGCCTGCTCTGATCCGCTTGTTGTTCAACTTAATTGTTATGAATTGAAATGCAGTTGTCACGCAGATAAGGCGCCAGGGAGACGTGCTCTGGAGTGGGGCACTGGGTACTGGGCGCTGGGGAGGTTGGGGGTTCATCGGGGTTATGTTTTGAATATTCGGTCTCGGCTGACTCCTCGACTTTGGGTGTTGATTTATGTGGCATTCTGTGGCTGCTGTCCGAGGGGGAACGATGACAGCCGCAGAGTGCCTGATAATTATGGCTTTGCTTCCTCGTTACTGGAGGTGGCAACACTGCTCGTTAGGGTTGCACGAGCGATTAGAAACATTAAAGGGGGAAAAAGAGAGAGGATATTGGAGGTTTTTATAGCTTTAGTCACATAGTGCTCATGTTTCATCGATATTCGCTCTGTGGAAAGTTGTCTCCTTCTTTCATTCAGTGTATTCCTTGGCCTTCTTCCTGATCCGCTCTCTCCTTATGTTTGACCAATTCTGAAGGATACACCCCCCTCTCTCTCGCTGAGAGTTACACAAAACACCCCTCACATG
Source organism: Drosophila persimilis (assembly GCF_003286085.1). Lineage (NCBI taxonomy): Eukaryota > Metazoa > Arthropoda > Insecta > Diptera > Drosophilidae > Drosophila > Drosophila persimilis. The sequence continues at coordinate 6,810,013 of NW_020825312.1, forward strand.
GGTTTTATTGTCGCATATTTTTGTGTTCCTTTGTTTTGCATTTATTTCGTCTCTCTGCCTCTCTCTCTCACTTCTGTCGTCTGTCATAATTGCTCATAATTGCGGACACACTCACACCCCCATACAAACAAATTTGCGCCATTTTTCTTCTCTTTTTTTGCCCCAAAAAAAAAAAAAAAACATTTCGGTTGACGTCGCGTCGCCATCATTTTCGGTCAATTGACACAAACACACACACACACACATGCATATGCATATGCACATGCACAGCCCCTTCCCCCTCCCTCGCAAAAGTTCTAACCATTCATATGTGCAGTCCTCTCCGCCGCTCACCCTTTGCCGCTGCCACTCCCTCTCCCTCTCCCACCAATACACCTGCCAGAGGTGTGCTTTTTTCGTGCTCTTTCGGCTGTTGCTGTCTCGCTTGCACGCTGCTCAGTCCACTGTGACTGGGCCAGAGCGAGATGGCCTACACCCCCGCATGTGTGATTGTGTTGCTCTCCCTCCGCGCGGGTGTCTGTGTGTGTGCTGGCATTTTGCGCGAATTGCTTTTGTTATTTTTATTTGCTTTGTGCTTTGCTTAATTCCTCTGCTTGTTGTTTGTGTTTCTGTTTCTGTTTCATTCTCTCACGCTGGTCAGTAGGACCGCCCATCTCTGGTTCTTGACATCCTCCCCCCTCTCCATGGACCGACCGACCGACCGGTCATCGCCATCGCCTTCATCCTCGTCCAAAACTGTGTATCAATATTCTTACTAGTAGAGGCACTCCCTGAGAGCGCTCTCGCCAAAGTTGCTCAAAATCCAATAATCTGTAGAAAATATACAATTTTCAAAAAGCAAAGGAAAGTGCGTTGCGATATTGCGATGCGAATGGCACTAAAAAAGCGTCGGATCGGGTCGCGTCGGATCGGATCGGATCGGATCGGTACCATTCCAACACACTTGTCACGCCGCCAGCGATGGCAGCCCCTGCCTCGATTTGCATGCACAGCGCGGGAGGATCGTTCGGCATTGCTGAATATTTGTCCAGCTCAATTCCGATTTTGATTCGTCAGGGGCGTTCGCACACAGACTCGCATGCAGCTTACATGTGTACTGGTCTTTTTGTGGACACGTTTTTTCTGCTACTTGTCGCTCATTTGCATTCATTTATTAATAGTTCGCCGTTTCCTCTGCCGCTCGCGGGGCGCTCGGGTCTCGCAGGGGCCTCGCATGGGCTTCGCGTCGCTTTGACTTTTTAATATGCACGCCGCTGGCCCTGCGCTCTGTGTGACTTTTCGCACAATAATCAAAGGCAGAAAAAGCAACAACAAATTACAATAAACAGCCGCAACAATTTATCAGCAATTTTTATTTCATTTGCCATTCAATTTGATGCACATGCAACGAATACTCGAGCGAAATAATAATAACAAAAAGAACGCAGGTAAATTTTCAAGCGAATTTATTGTAAATAAAAAAATAAGTTACATTTATGCAAATTGATTTAAATGACTGCCATTACAATCTCCACCGATTTTCCTCACTCGTTTTCCCCCCCAATTAACTTGAGCTGATGCTGAATCCGATCCTACGATACCTACGACAGCTATATTACTATCCCACATGTAAGTCCGATCTTTGAAAAAGCGAAACCTCGTCTTAATTATAATTTTATGAAGTTTTCAGGAAACAACCAGTTCTCTCTCCCAGTGACGCTGGGACTTAGAGGGTAGTCTCTATACCATCTCCATACCATCTCTATACCATCTCTATACCATCTCTATACCATCTCTATACCATCTCTATACCATCTCTATACCATCTCTATACCATCTCTATACCATCTCCATACCATCTCTATACCATCTCTATACCATCTCCATACCATCTCTATACCATCTCTATACCATCTTAATATCTTTTAGTATCTTTTAGTTCTCAGGTCCTTAACAAGTAAATCCATTGCCTTATATACGGTAGGTTTTTCCGCATGAATTCCTACGAAAGTCCCAACAAAACTTGTAATAAATATTGTCAATACACAAGGGCTAATATCCTCTGGAATGCGTCTTCAAACTCAATTAGGTTCTTAACCCATTGAGTTCCTGTGGCTCTCAGAGCCAGCGACGGTCTCAAGTTATTTGGTCAAGATTCAACATTGGCCAAAGCGCTTGCCCCAAGTGGCAGGAACAGTGACAGTTGCCGGCAAGGGGAGGAAACAGAAGTTGGCAGCAGGACGCCCCATCCAAAAGTATCCGCAGGACGAGGCCCAGAGTTTGGTGTTAAATTATTTATGGCCAACTTTTAAATAGAGTTTTTTCTGGTGGCGCCTGTCGGGTGCTTCTTGGGGGTGGTAAAGAGAGGGACAGAGAGAGCGTGCGGGGGGGATGAGCGGGACAGTTTGTCTTATTTTTAATTAAATTGTGCGTCAAATGTTTTGCAGTTCGTTGGTTTGCTTCGAGTGGTGTGGATGGTGCTGGACGGGTCGATGGGTGGTTGGATGAGTGCTTCGCTGGCTCTCTAGAAGGTGGGGGGAGGTGGAGGTGGAGGGGGTGGGTGTGGGCGTGGGCGTGGCTTCTCTTGTCAATGTTTGCCTGCCAAAGTGTAAGTAATTTATGCGCATTTAGTGCTCAAGTGAGCTCAAAGCGAACGAATCTAAAGAAAGATGTTCTCAAGATGAATCTCCAGAAATCGGGGGGCCAAAGGAGAGTGCCTCGGAGTGGGGCAGGCGAGGGGGCTGCGTGGTCTGGAGTGGGCAAGGGCTATTGAATAGAAGTGGAAGCAACTCAGGCGAGATGGATTTTATTCAATTTTTGTCAGGCTTTTAAAGATGTCAAATCCGAGACTCCCGAAGTCAAGGCACATCACAGGCTCCCTCTTTCCCACCGGGGCTTAGCACTGGAAGGTATCTTCATGCCAAAACGTAAATGGGATATTTGTGGCATATTTCTGGTTTATTTTCCCATGTCTTGAGCCAATTTGGTAGATCTTTGGTATACTTTTAATATTTTATGGGATCTTTTACTGCCCAGAGCCACCTCTCTGCTCGTATCCGCCTTGCTGGGTAGTACAGTGAGTAATCGCATAAACCAACAGCAAATACAAATACAAATACAAATAAAGCGAGGCCCAAACCGAGACCAGACACGCCCCCCCAGCGCCCACGTTTAATGTCTAAATTATGGTGGAAGGCGCCATTAACGCGTTTCTGTTTGCTTTAGAGATCCACAAACACAGAGGGACAGAGAGACTGAGGGAGAGATCCTTGACGCGGTGGCGACCAGGACGATGATGAGCATCATCATCATCATCATCATGATTCGTGAGGTATGGATGGATGGATGGATGGATGGATGGATGGGGGGCCTGCAGTACAGTGATGGCCATGTTGATGCACACATCCGCACATCCGTTTAAAGCGATCGACAACGACTGGAGCTGGAGCTGGAGCCGGAGCTGAAACTTGGAACTTGCGACTGGCACTGGGATGTGGATGTGGATGTGGACGTGGACGTGGCCGCGGCTAATAACAGTCATCACACACGTCAGACACTCATAAATCCTCAGCGTCAACAAGGCGAAGAAGGCACGTAACGAGGCCTAGGCGAAGCCAGTTCTCAATGGAGAGGGATCGATCGCCTGTACAGGGCAGGGCAGGGCAGAGCAGGGCTGTGCCGGGCAGGGCAGGGCAGGGAGAGGAGAAACAATCAGATTCTAAACGAGCTGCGTTTAAATGTTGTTAACATCACCAACAAGCGGCCAACAGACAACAGTCCGGGATGGGACAGAGACAGGGCCAGGAGGAACAGCAACAGCAACAGCAACAGGAACAGGAACAGAGAGCCAGGGATCGCCGCCTCAGCTCGGATCAGGCATTTCTAATGTGTCCCACACACGGCGAACACTCCAATCCATTCCAATCCAATCCAAACTGAAACCAAAACCAAGCCACTCTTCCGTCCTCGTCATCGACAACAAGACTGCAACTTGTTTCAGCCCACAGCCAAGCAGCACTCACTCACACACGACCAACCGACCAGGGCTGGTAAGGAGAGGCCTGCGCCTGCCTACCTGTGGCCCAGGCCCAGGCAGAGGCACAGGCCTCCATTCATGGGTGGTGCAGAGTGCCGGAGCACAACGCATGTTTATATAATTCTTATTTATGATCGAACAGCGATAAATTCGAATTCACATTCGGACATTCGAGTACCCTGTGCGCCAGCAGGCAGGGTATCCACGATTTTGAGCAGCAGTTTGTCCAGAACAGATGGCTCTGTATCGGAAAGTTACATTTACAAAAGATATCTGGGCTCCTGCCATTACTTGAAGTATTTGTACTCATAAGTGCTGCTCCTTGGTTGGGTATTTGATGCTTCGTTACCCAAAAGACATGCCTGCCTTTATGGCTTCCTTTGTTTTATTGTTTTTCATTTGTGGGCTTTAATAAATCAAATCAACACGATTCGCAGAAACCTCCTCCTCCAACTGCTGGGCTCTGATAAGCCAACACATCCCGAATACCGAATACAGAATCCCGAAAATCCCCCAAGGAGAATCTCTCTTTGTGGATCTCCTGTTCACCTGTTCCGCGACTGTTTGCTGGGACTTCCTCCCTGCTGCTTGCTGTTTGGTGGCTTGGTGGCTTGGCATTGCTTCGGGCTGTGTTCCGTTCTCCCCATCCAGTCAGAGATTTGGGAGCCATGATCTTTGAATCGCAGACTGCTGTCGAAGGAATTTGCTTAAAGACCTTAACCTCTAAGGAGCTTGCTTTGTGTTTTTTCCATTGACTTTGTGCATGGAAAAAGACTTGAAAAAAGCTCTAGAGCTTCTATAACTTTGGGAATATCTGTCATGTGCTCTCGTAAGGCGTCTGTGGAGTCGAGAACCTAAGGATCTGATCAGAACTTTCATCAGTTTGCTTGGTATTCTTCATTCTTTCACCAAAGTCCCCCGAGAGGTTCTCTTCTCGAAGACCTTTTTCCATACTTGCGATAGCGATCGCCGTTCTAGAATGGGAATTCTTTTGTGGCGCTTTCGAAAGTTCGTGGAGGACATTGCGTGTTTGTCGATGGATGGCCCTGGCGTCAGTTGTACTCAAGGACTCCGTGCCGATGCCGATGCCGAAGCCGAAGCCTCTGCTCTGACCGATGGCTGTCATAAGACCAAAAAAGGACCCAGGGCCCCGCATCCCATACGCATATTTCTGCGGTCGACCGAAAGCGACAAGAGGGAACAACATGAGGAACAAACAGAAACTTACAACTGCTGCCGTTTTTTTTTTTGTTTCTCCTGCCCATTCTCTCTTTCTCTCTTGGTTTGCGTGTCTCTTTCTCTCTCTCTCTCTCTGTGGACTCTTTCTTGCCTGGAGCAAAAGTCTACAAAAGGTGTTGACCAAACAACAACAGCAGCAGCAGCACCAGCAGCAGCAGCAAGAAGGGGCACTGGGTACACGCGTCTTAACAAGAACAACAGCAGCAGCAGCAGAAGCAGCAGCAACGGCAACGGCAACGGCAGTGGCCAAAAGAAGAAGAAGGAGGAGGAAGAGTAGGAGCCAAGAGACTCTTGGCCAAGATGCGAGAGGCTCTTGAGCGCATATAAAAAACGTTATAAATAACACGCTCGAGCATTTAACGCGCCAAACATGTGTTCCACTGTCCAATTTGTGGTATGTTTACCTTTCGTCAGGTCCGAAAAGGGCCCTGGGACAGAGCTGTGGCAGGACAGGGACGTGGTCCGAAGAAGGGGTCGGTCGACGCAGTGATCGCGAGAGCTTGCGAAAGCTTGGCCTCGAACGAAAGCTTTGCTTGGGCAACAGCTGATTGACGCGAATGATAAGAGGCTGAAGGGGAGGGTCAGCCGAAAAGGAAATGAGAGAAAAAGGAGTGCACAAGGAGAAGGCGGAAAAGCAGGAGAGAAGAAAGCGAAAGAAGCTTCGATCGGATCCACAAAAGCCCAGCGGCTCAGGATGATAATAAAACGCAGATACAAACGACACTGGACAAGTGGCTGTGTGGCTGTGTGGCAGTGTGGCAGGGGCACAGATCAAGGGAAAGCAGAAAAGGGACACAGAAAACAAACAGATGAACAGAAGAGTTCACAAGAAGGAGAGCCTCAGACAGCGACAGCGACAGGGATGAGGATGTGGCTGTGGCTGTGGCTTACCTGGCGCTTCGAGAACCATTCCCATTGAACGATCGATCGGATCGGCCGGCTCGGACAGACAAAAACAGAAACAAACAGGGTTGCTTCGGCACCGAAACCCCTCTCCTGACAGAGGGTTAGCAGCTGAAGAGACAAGCAGCCCTCGGCCCTTTGTGGTTTTTGTTTTTTTTGTTGTTGGCCTGAAGGGGATGCCGCAGCGACGGCTTCTCCTGGCTCTCTCTCGGCTTTTGTGTAGGGATTTGCAGCGGAGCCGCCGAGCCTGGATAGGCGCCGGCCATGGGCGGGGAACAGGTTGAGCGAGAGGGATTTGCGAGTACGGGAAGCGGAAGGAGAAGCGGCAAAAGGATGGGTTCTAAGAGAGATTAATACCTCATATAGGAACTAGGTTCTATGCCGCTGGCCAGTCATTGATCTCAATTACATACTTCATTAACGTTGAAGAAATATGCGAGTTGCGTGTGACGAGTCGAAAGCAACGAGTGCATAGTTTCACTCATTCGAGCAACGAATGACGCTATAAACGAGGTATCGAAATCAAGCTTTGGAAATATGTTCAGAGTCGAGTAGCTTAGTGCACTATCTATCAAGCCACTACTAGCCTCAACGAGAAACTTAAGCTACCAGCGAGTAACGAAGTGACCCCCGTGCACAAGTGAAATCCAATCCGATTGCCGATCAATCACCACACTGGCGATGGTAAATGGGAAATGCTTTTCCAAATAAGCACTAAGCCTCGCACCTAACCTGTTCCACTTTCTGTGAACATAGCCCCACAGGGCCCCTAGCCCCCTCCACTGCCACTGCCTCCTCATGCCCCACACACGATTGCACACTTGCACTTCCGCTGTTGCTGCTGTTGTTGGGGGCACTGTGATTGTCGCTGTTGTCCTCGTCGCTGACTGTTGACTGTTGACGACTGCTCTCGGCAATTGGCAGTGCAACAAAATAGCTATTGACAAATTATGACCAACTAAAAGTAATTACACGCGACGAGCCAACACCGACACACACACACAGCCAGGGAGACAGCTATAACGAGTTCTCGGCGCTGCACTCGTTGATTATTTGTACTATTAGCGCGTTGTTAGCGACAGCAAAAGCAACAGCAGCAACAACATTGGCAACACCGTCAACAGCCACACTAAACATACACTTAATATTAATTGTTTTTTATTAACACGATCCGGCTGCTGTACACGGCACTTGCTCTGCTCTGCTCTGCTCTGGTCCACTGCCCTCTCTTCGTCACTCTCCGAAAGACGCTCTGGTATCGCTGTCTCGCCGCATACCCTTTCGTAGGATATTCTATAAGGGTATCCGATCACTACGATGCCAAAACTAGTTTGAGTGCAAAAAAAGTCTTTTATTTCTTCCAGTTATAGTTAGGAATAGGATATTTGAATCACTACCTTAGCTAGTGACGAGATGGCTTAGGCAGCGAGTAACGAAAAACGTTCAATCAACGATGTAACGAGAACAAGATAAAAGCTATAACAAGGCCTGCCTATGGGCAATGGAGTGATAAAAACTTGTAGGTTTTCAGATAAGAGTTTACCAGTTGATCTAAGCATCATATATTCGATCCACATCGGTTGACCATATCACCTGGTAGGTGGTGGCATTTTGCATGCCCCTGCAAGGGTATTCTTCGATTCGGTCCATCGTGGCGGGTCTTTCCCGCTCTCTTGCTTTCCGCTGTTTTATTGTGGCCGTTGGCTGAGATTCATTAATAATTCAAAAAATTGCACATGGCCGGCGGCGGTGGCAGCAGCAGCACCACCACCAGCACCGACAGTGCGGTTGCAGTTGCAGTTGCAAGCAGCGTGTAATCGAGTTGTTAACTCAAAGTGACAACGAACGAGAGAACGAGGCAGCGACGGAGGCAACGGAGGCGACGGCGGCGCGCACAACAATTAAATGCAGTCAACACACGATCACACCAAAAACAAGAGCAGGCAGAGGCAGAAGCAGAAGCAGAGGCAGATACAGAGGCAGAGGCGTGCTGTAGAGAGGGGTAACAGTGGGAGAGGCCGGCTGGGGAGAGAGAGAGAGGCGGAGAGACAGAGAGTGTACGACTTTGACTTTGCTGCTGCTGCTGCTGTAGTTGCTGTTGCAATTGCTTTTAATGAAATCAACACTTTGCTGGCACTTGCACGCAAGCCACACTCTCGGCCACTGGCGCTGCTGCTGCTGCTGCTGCCAGAGCTTTTTCATGCCCTGTAGAGGTATTGAGAGGGTAAGATGATTTCGACCAGACATATGTAACGCCTCCATAAAGCAATTTCCTGTGACTGTTTTTTCTATTATTCAGATCTTTCAAACTTATGCATATGTATATGTACGTACATACATATATAGTCGCCTTAAACATCATCGCCTTTCCATGGAACAAGCGATCTGCAAAGGGCATCTAAAGCTTCGGTCAGCAACACCCAGAAGCAAGCTTTTTTTGCTCTGTTTTCTGCTCGAGTGTCGGTGTGTGTGTGTGTGTGTGGTTTTATATGTATGTACATGTCTGTTTTTTGTTTATTTTTTGTTTGTTTTTGTTTTTTGTTTTTGGAGAAGCTTAATTAAAAGCCAAATTGGCACAAGCAGCTAAAACATATTTCGCGCCTTTGTTGCTTAACAATTAAAATCAACAGCACCAACAAAAGCCCAACTTCACACTCAATTAACACGATGCAGGCAGCGGCAGCGCAGCGGCAGAGCTGCAGCAGCAGCAGGAGTAAAACTTTTTCGTTTTCTGCATTACATGTGCTGCCACCCACAAAAGGGAGAGAGTGGGAGTGGGATAGAGAGAGAGAGAGGCAGAGAGGCAGAGAGCCGACCGACTGAAACTTTTGTTTGCCGTTAATTGACTGCATACACACCCACACACACCGAGTGGAAAAGAGGCTGGGAGAGCAGGAGAGAAGCAAGCAAAAAAGGGAATTGCGAAAAAAAAAAACACACACACAACAGAGCTTGCTGCTGGTGGGTGGAGGGGGCAAGGGCAGGCAGGGGGCGAGAGGCTTAGGCATGAATGAAAACTGATAGCGCACGTCATTGACACCTATGCTCTCGCTCACTCGCTCACTCGCTCACTCCTCTCTCCCTCCCACTATCCTGGGATGTGTGTGCGTGCGTAATTGCCTCTTGACTTCGTGTTAATTTCTCTCTCAGAGAGGCAGAGGCAGAGGCACAGTGGGTGCTACATAAATTTGATTTGTATTTCCCAGAACTCCCCCGCCACACAGCAAGCAACCGAAATAAGAGGAATTTTTATTCATAAAATCCAAGTGGTAACATAAATTCGTGTGTTACCAAAAACGTAGATAAACTATACGTACATACACACACACACACACACACACATACATATTTAAATATATGTATGTCTGTATGCATGTACATGTACGGATTGTTGTCGCATCGGCATCGGGATCGGGATCGGCATCGGGAATCTGGCAAACAGAACACGCAGAGCAGTTAAAACTCACCAAATGGCCCCATACAATTTGTATAATATTTTTGGTTCCAGAGAGAGGCCCTCCCCCACCTTCCACCTTCTACCTTCCAGTCACACTCACACTCTCCCTCTCGCTTGAAGCCAGCCACAAAATATTAAATAAATATATCTGTATACACAGAGACGAGCCACGAACACGAACACAGACATACGGTAATAATAATAATAAAGAACAAAATAAAACCAAAGCAACTCGTCAATTTTTGCCACTTAAAATTCATAAAGCGTCTTCTGTGCGCGCTGCGCTGATGTCAGTGGCAGCACCAGCGGCAGCAGAGGTAGAAGCACAAGCAGAGGCAGCCCCAAAAGAAGATGGGAAGTACAGAACAGAGTAGGAGATAAGAATGAACGGAGGCAGAGACCAAGGAATTGCAGTGAAGGGGAACATGTGACCAGGTCATAGAAGGGGAAGCAAAAGTGCTTCACTGCAGTACCACAAATGCTTCCGGATCGGATCGGATCACCTGGATCTGGATCTGGATCATAGGGGTCATAGAAAGAAATTACCAGAATTAATTGATTCTGAATGAAAAAACTTCAACAAAATGAGACCACTGTTGTTCTCTCTCTCTGTCTACCGCAGAGAGAGATCGCATAGATCAAAAGCCTAATCCTTTCTTAATCGCGCAACTTTTTGGCAATCAAGCGGACATTTCCCCGAAAAATTTCCCAGCTCAATGGGTAGCCCCATACCAAAATCATGCCATACCGGCATCCCCATCCGTTCCCCAACTCCTTTTGAGGCCAATTAGCGTTCTAATCAAGTGTAAACTAATGCTAAAAGCCCGAGCCGGGTTCGCCTCGAACGCGTGAATATGCCACGAGACAAAAGACGGCGACAAAAAACAGCAGAGACACAAAAAGGATCGAATGGATAGAGGATCCGCCACAGATCGGATCGGATCGGATCGGATCAGAACGGATCCAAGCTCTACTTTCGTTTTCGTTTCGTATTCCGGTTCGTATGTGTGTGTGCGTGTGAGAGAGAGAGAGAGTGAGAGTGCTAATTTGACTAATTTTCTGGGAGTGGAAGAGCGACAGAGAGAGCGCCAATGGATTGTCGTCTCTCGGGCCCCGCGATGCTGTGGCTGCTGCTGCTGCTGCTGGCTGTTGTCGCCATCTCTTTGATCTGCCAGCGTACATCTAGGAAATGTTTGTCAAATCCATTCGACCGTTCTCATTGTTTTTGACATTTCTTTTAGGTCCGCTCTTCGGTGCTCGCCTCGGCTCTGCTCTTCACTCTGCGCTTTGTCCGCCGCCCTGCCTGCCGGCCGATCATCACTTTCTCTGCCGCTGAGAGAGCTTTTTTTCGGTGAGCGCCAATGCCAAACACATGTCTCTTGCATGCATTGTTCTCTGTCGCACACACTGACACACACACGCACACACAGGGGGACTTCCTCCCAGTCCCCCCCACCGGGCAGCCGATCCCCTCCGACAGACCCCACCACGCACATTCGTCAGGCATTGTCGTTATTTTTCTGGCGCCAAAAAGACGCCTTCTTCGTCCTCTCAGACTCTCTCGCCTGCTCACTCTCCCTGTCCTTCTCTCTCTCTCTCTCTCGCTCTCTGGCATTCTCCTGGTTTTTGTTGTTGCTCCATTATTTGTGCAGCTTTTTTGTTGTTCTTGTTGTTGTTGTGGTATCTCCTTTTTCTGTTCGTGTTTTCCTTCTTTTTGTTGTTGTTTTTTTTGGGGTTCTTCTGAACTCATGTTCTTCATTATAAAGGACGTCATCATCGTCCTCCTCGATCCCCATTCCCATCCCCATCCCCATCCTCATTCTCTTCGTTGTTGTTCTTGGGCTGTCGTCGGCTGTCGTTTGTCGGTTGTCATATTTTGCGTTGTTTGCTTTATGCATTGCGAGAGAATGCCAAAAAATGTTGTCCAACTGCCGAGGGTTTTCGTCGTATGTGAAATGCAATTTTTAAATGCTAAATATTCCATTATCATGCAGAAGTTGCTCCCGAGCTGCGGTCTTCTCCTGTTCCAATTCCAATTCTACAGCGTTTCGTTCCACGTGGTCCCCTGCCTTCTATTGCGACAAGGAAAGCGAAAGTTTTGGAACTCTGGAAATTGTAGTACAGTTATCACTGGAGGACATTCATTCCACCCAAGCATTCCATGGCCATTATGTTTTTCCATTTCCACCAAAATCTACATATAACAAGCCTTAACTCTTCCACCAATTGCCAGCATTCCACGATTTCGATTTGCATTTCGTTTCAATTCAGCGTATTCACCGTATTACCAGTGTTTCTCCATTCCAATATCGAGTCATGAAATGGATCATTTGGATAGATTTATGTCCGAAACTTTACAATCGCTTGATTTTCACCATGGAGTTTAGTTTCGTACTAAATATGGAAGATAAATAGTCATAGTTATGATAAGAAGATCGGATGCCGTTCCTTTGCCACTATTCCGTGGCGTTCTTTCGGGCCAATTAGCGAGGTTTAGACCTCAAGATGGATCACTCTGTCATGGGGTTATCAGTAGAACCCTTTCCCTTTCCCATAATCACCCGCCCCCCCCAAAAATGGTACTCATTAGGTAAGCGGAGCGTGTAAACAGCGGAATTTTTTCTCTCTCTCTCTCTGTCTCTGTCCCTGTCTCGATTAGACCAAAACCATTTAGCGGAATTTTGTTACCAATTTAAGGGGCACACAAACACTCGCACACCGAGAGAGCCACCAATTTTTGGGCTTGTTGCGGCCGCTGACCAAACTCGGGGCGACCATTAAGCCAGGTTAGGAGCCCAAAAACTCCGACTTTAACTTGCAACTTCCGCTGCGTGGGGCATGAGGCATGGGGCACACCAACGGAAGCATTCACTTAATTAGCCAAACCAAAGACGCGACTAGATTTTTGGTGCGTTCCCCAAATTAATTTCCATTTAATTCCGAGTGGGGGCGTAAATGCAATTTAAATTAACAGCCACAAAAAAAACAAAAATGCGCCACTCAACGGCTGTCTCTCTATGTGTCTTGCTGTCTCCCTCTCTCCCCCTCTCTCTGGTTGCTTTTTAATTTGTTAATTTTTTATGACGTTTTTATTGTAATTTAAGCAGCGTCTCCGGTTTTGGGTTTTGCTTTCTGGGTTTCTCGGTGTTTGCCTTTTGGGTGGTGCGGAGCGGAGCGGACTGTAGTTTTCGCCCTTGGAACGGGTTTTCTCCATTCGCGAGGTTCCGTTTCAGGGTTCTCGATTAGGGGTTGCATCGCATTACGGATCAGAGAGAGGGTTGTCTGTCTGTCGGCCATCATATTCTGCGATTTTCCATCGCGATGATCGTTCCCGTTCGCATTGTGGACTCAAAGCTATCAGAATTCTAAAGGGATTCGCCTTTTGCTGGGGATCTCACCAGACTTTGCAGATTACAAATGTATCCCTATCTGTAATATCCACTAAATGTGGTCCGAAAACCATGACATTACCATACATCTAATATTCTATAATTTATCCAATTAAATTCCATATGGTAAAAAGAAGCCCTTTACTGATTTTGCTAGAATTCCCCTAGAAGGAGAACCACAACCAGAACCAGAACCAGAATTATATGCCATATCGGTATATATTATATAGACTCCCATATCTATTATTCCGTAAGCGAAGGGAAATCAATTTGAAATCAAATTACGGGCAAATTACACAAGCGACTCATGCATTTTTCAGGAGCCAGGAGGAGCCCGATTCCCACAATCCTCGAGCATGCGAGTGTACCCCCATACAATCCCCATATGGGACATATGTATGCGGGGGGCGTGGATGCATGGCTATGCCCAATTATTATGCATTTTTCATCAGGGCTGCGAAATTATCAACTGATGGAAGCCCCGTTTGGGAAAATTGCGCCGCTTTCGGTACGAGTCCGAGAAATGCCAAAGGATAGCCTACGGTCCGGTCCCCGTCCCCGTCTCCGTCCCCGTCCCGTATCCCGTGATGGAAAATTACGTGCAATTTAGTGGGGGGGATAGCCCTCGCGTATTTGTCAACTTAGCACATCGATAATTTTACTAAACACAGCCCCTGCTCCACCGTGATCTTTCACCTTTTTCCCGACTCTATAGTACTTTCCTTGCTATCGAAACTCTCCTTTCACTTTGCTTGCGTGTGTGTGTGTGTGTGTGTTTCTTTTCCCCACTCCCCCCTTTCCGCTCTCAAGACGACAATTTTAACACAATTATGAAAAACGTTTCCAAGATGGTGGAGTAGGACTGGCAGGGGTAGGGTAGGGGAGACGTCCCTCAAGGGTTGTGTACTGTAGCAAAATGTTCCCTTCTCCCTAACGACTTGGAAAAGCGAAAGAATACTAAAAATGGGAGGCAGACACGCCCATTTAATTGAGCCTAACTTTTGGTCTGGCAGGAGGGCTCCGGGAGGGGTTCAGAGGGTCGCGGGGGGTCGTGGGTGGCGCCGGGGGTTAGAGGGTATGCAGGGGCTGGCACTGGCACCCAGGGCCAGTGCACTTTGATTGCGTTTTGTCGTCAGCTGAGTTTTTACCCAAAACGCGTGGGGGTAAAAATTTTTATTTATGAAAATTAAACAAGTGAACTTTGACAGGCGGTTGCCCAGGGGTTGACCCCTTACCGGGAGCGGGAGGCCCCTGGAGGAGGGTTGCCTGTTGTCTGTCGTGTGTCCTTTGCCGTGTCATTAAATATTTTTGTCTGTCACATTATCGCATGCCGCCTGCCGCCTGCCGCCTGCCGCCCCTCTTATGTGAGACCAAAGTCTGTCATCAATTAAAAAAGAAATGGAAAGGAAAGCCAAGCAAAGGGGTGGCACCCGCCCCCCCTTGGGGCTGTGGCAGGGCCTCGGGGCACACCAGACAGCGACTATGAATTGGCGTTTTCAATTAGTCTCAAAATCATTGAAATTTCTGGCAAATCAAAGCGAGAAACCAGTCGCCTCCTTCCTGTCGGTATCTCCCCAATCTCTAGAGCACTATCTCTCTCTTTTTCTCACCAGCACTGACTTTCTGCCCCTCTCTTTCTCTCTTCCCTCAGTTGGGCCTCTGCTGAGGTCAACACTTGATAATTTTTGGCATTTTTTTTATAGATTTCAGAATTATTTTCATGATTCCCGCATCTTTTTTGTAGTTGTTTTTGTCGTTTGAAAGTGTCGTCAAGTGGCTATGGAAGGGGGGCTATGGCGATGTAAAGGGGGCTAGAGGGGCAAAGGTTTTTATTTATTTGCGTTTAGACAGCAATTTCAATTAATTGATAAAGTCACAGAGAGAGAGTGAGAGAAGGACGGCGGCACAAAGATTTCACGCAATTCGTTCGAGCGATTTAATTGCCAGAGACAGAGGCGCGGATACCAGCATAAAAAGGGGGGCTAGAGTGCTGCCCAGGGAATCGAAGAGATCAGGGAAGAAGGTAGAAGAGACAGAGAGTGGGTACGATTGGGGTGAAGAATGGGGAAAACTCTAATTTACTCTAGAGTACTAGAGGGCGTGGTAGAAGCGTTAAGATACATTTAAATTTAGCAAAATGTATCCTCATCCATTGAGAAAATAAATTGGAAAAGACAAGAAATACTTATAGGCTCATTTTTCATTGGCATTTTCAAGAATGTCATGAAGAACGGCCACTTTGAATCACATCCGACACTTTCAGTTCTAGTTTTCCACGATATTTAGTTGAACTTCTGTTCTTTCGCTCGAGCGTCATGCGGCAGAGCCCATCGGTCGGCTCTGCATGTAACAAGCAGCGACTTGAGGCGTCCGAATATCCTTATAGCTGCTCTACTGGGTGTTGCCTCCAAATCGGATGACTTTATCCACGCCACAAACGATTCAAATAAATCGCCAGACATAACTAAGTGAATAAAACGACTTTTCGAACCATTTTTAAGCATTGAAAAACCCACACCCAGTAAGAGCGATTGAAACGAAGCGAATCAATGCAAATCCACTCACAAAACATTCAAGTGGCACTCACAGATCCAGAGAGTGAGAGCGAGGGGCTGTAGGCTCTTGGTTGTGGGCCGTTGGCTGGGGGTGGTGTTACAAGAAGGGGCCGCGGGGGGAGCACGGCTCAGGAAAAACAATAATTTTGACATTGATGATGATGATGATGATGGGGGCAACAACAGCAGCAACAGCAACAGCAACAATAATTCCGTTTTGTTGTTGCCGTTTTCGCACGTCTCCCACAGGAGCTGGTGGTATGCAACAGCAGCAACGGCAGCAGCAGCAATGTGTGGCGTGCAAAAAAGTTGCAACTTGCAAAAACACACATGTGTGAATAGTACGAGTGCGAGTCCCATGAGTGTGGTGAGTGTTTGTGTGAGTGGCTGACGAGGTACAAGTACTTAAAAACTTTTGCCTGAGCCCGAGCCCGAGCCAGAGGCAGAGGCAGAGGCAGAGCTACACACCCCCACTTCCCTCGTGCTGCAACAACAATTGCATGCCACACTTTGAATGGAACGATACTCGTAGTAGAACGCAGTAGCCATCCATAGCCTCCCATAGCCACGAAAAAAAAAATCAAACAAAAAACACAACCAGAGGCCGAGCGGCGGGTCATGGAACCCTTCCCTACCAAGAAGGAGGCGGGGCGTGGGCGGTGGCGGTGGCGGGGGTAGCCCCCACTTTTCGGTTGCTGTTGGAGTGGTTTATGCTCATGGATGGCCACTTGGTTTAGTTTCACACTTCAAGTCTTCAAACTGCTAATGAGCTTAAGGATTTTCTATATGCATCCCATAATTTTCATCAACTTTTTGTGGTTTTTTCTTCGTTTTCGCAAGTGCGAACAACAAGCAACAACAACTGAAACTATATACATTATATATCCATCCATAATACATACAAATACATATATATATATATATAGTACGAGAGGGGCGTGGTTAGGGGCCCAGACACCTGGCCAGACACCGCCAGCCCGCCAACCCGCAAACTTTTCTGCACACAAAAACTATTTGCAAATAATTCGTTATTGTTTTTGTGGATACCCTGTAGGTGTGGGGCTACTAAATTTTCGATTTAGAATCGGAATCGTTTTTCTTGCAGAAAAACAAGAAGAAAATAAAACAGTATCTAAAGATACAAGAACACCGCTAATGCAGAACCATAAAGAATGCCACGCCTGCTCTCTCCATCTCCATCTCTATCCCAGTGTGGCTTAGCAGCGAAGGTATCTTGATGTCGAGGCACGCGTGTCATTCAGACTGTTTCCTTAGCAAAAGCATTCCATTAGCTGTGCAGATACCATGATTCCTGGAATATCTATCAGATACTTTAGTGGATCGAAACACTATAATCTGTAGCTATGATGGGCATGGGAGGTGTCATCATTTGAGAGCATCAAGAAACCTGAATACAATGTGCGGCATTCCTCTTCCTTTCATCAGAAAATCCCCAACTAAACAGGAACTATTGCAGTAACCTCTTGATTCTCGTTTAAATAGTGAGCACTATATCGTTTTCCCCATTCGTTTTCCAGAGTATTTTCGATTGCGACTCACTCGAAAGAGTCGTTTCCTTTTTTCGTTCTATTTTCTTTGTGGTTGTTGGTTGTTGTTGCTTTGTGGCAAAGTCGATTGCCACGCCCACCCCTTGCCAGCACCTTGGATGTCCATGAAAATGGTGAGAAGAAGCAGAGGGAGGAAGAAGCTTAGCCGAGGCGTCAAGCAATTTGTAGCTTAAAAAACAACAGCAGCCACAGAGACGCAGCAGAAGCTAATTGAATTTGGTTCGAGGCGAATGAATCACACTCGTGAGTGCGATTGTGCGAGTGTGCGGGTGTCCGGGTGCGGGAGTGAATGCAGGCGAATGCAGAGCGTGGCGTGTGGCAGGCAGGCCCAATTGCATGCCGCACAGAGAAGGAAGAAGGAGTCGAGGCAGCGTGGAGCAGCGATGAATCATCATCAATCATTTGACTGACTGAATGAATGATTAAAAAGAGGGCAAAGGAGTAAAAGGAGTAAAAGGAGCATTCCTTAAGTTGGATAGGAAAATATTATGAGTACCTTTGTTGATTTCTATTTAACACAATTAAATATTGCATAAATATCGCACTTCAGGATTGGACACTCGAATTATTAATCGAGCTTCACTCTACAAGAAATTACGAAATTTATTTTCATTCTTCTATCATTCATTCAGAGTCCAAAAAGCTTATTGGTATTTCTGCAAAATTTTCCCCTCTAGAGTATTCACAGTGTGATGGACAGTGTCCTATCATTGTATCTCCATAGCATTCACTTGGCATTCACTTGACACTCGTCCGCCTGTCCGCCCATACGTCTCCTTATCCGCTTCTATGGGTTCGGGTATCGTGCTGTGTCCTTGTCTGAACACTTTCTCAAGTAGGTGTGAAGCTCAAAACGCATTTTCACGCGCCAACGCAGCTTGAATGTCAGCCACGACGACATCATCATCCTCTCAAGAGATACTCCTGCCTCGGAGGCAGGAGGCAGGAGGCAGGAGGATGAGGCATCTCACTGCATTCGTTCACCTACATTTCCCAGGAGCTTGAGACGTCGCCACACGTGCTCAAGTGGCCGGGGCTGATGATGATGGTGCCCCCAGACGGGGGCAGACAGAAATTGGAGACTGAGACTGGGGATGACCTTGGGTCGGGGTCGGGGCAGGGGCAGGGGCAGGGTTAACAGAACAGATTATCACTCACCTGCCGCTCTTGGTGATGACCATCTCCGTGCCCAGCTTGTGGAACTTCTCCCACAGATCCTTCCCCTCGAGCGTCACCTTGGGATCATCGACGACGCCATCGTCCTCGGGCTGGAGGGCGCGCAGCGGTCGCATTGCCGGATGGAGCTGATGGGCCACGGCCGATGCCAGGACCACGTCCTCGGCCGTCGTGTAGGCGGTGCCCAGCGGATGGTGGGCGTGCGGGTGGGCGGGATGCGGCGGAAAGCGCAGCCCACCGGCGGAATACAGCCCTGGATGTGGTCCGGCTGGACTACCGGCCAGAGCGGCCAAAGCGGCGGCGGGAAAGTACGGCGGCGGTGGTGGCGGCTGCTGTTGCGGTGGCAAATGCTGCTGCTGCTGCTGCTGCTGCTGCTGAGGCGGCGGATGGTGATGGCCCGAGGCCGGCGCTGCTCCTGCCGCTGGCCCTGGATGGGGATTGGCTCCCGTGGCGCCCACGCTGGGTGAATGATGGGCGGGATGTGGCACTGTCGCTGAGGATGGTGGCGGATGGTGTGGGTGTGGAGGCGGCGGCGGTGGCTGCTGCTGCTGCTGTTGTTGCTGTTGTTGCGGTGGAGGCGTGGATGTGGACGTTGGGGATCGTGGCTCTTCGGTGGTCAAGTGTCCCTTGCTGTGGCTGTTGTTGTTGTTGTTGTTATTGTTCTGCTGGCTATGATTGTTGTTGTTGTTGTTGTTGCTGTGGTTGCTCTGCGGCGAAAGCTGCGATGGGGAGCTGCCGTGATAGCTGGCAGCACCACCACCTGCAGACGCACCTGCACCCGCACCGCCGGCACCGGCACCACCTGCCCCACCGGGGGAGCTGCTGCTGAGATGTGCTGCTGCCGCTGCTGCTGCTGCTGCTGCCGCCGCTGCTGCAACAATGCTGTTGCTGTTGTTGTTGTTGTTGTTGTTGTTCGGGTTGTTGTTGTTACTGTTGTTGCTGTTCGAGGAGTTGTTGTTGTTGCTGTTGTTGTTGTTGCTACCCGCCGTCAACAGCGAGGATACGCTGAAGTCAGTGGGTCTTTGCGTTAGCTGCAGAAATGGATGATATGCCATCCCATTTGCGAACCTGGCGAATGGATCCTCAGCAGACTGATGAAGTAGCAGCTCCTGGACGTCGTATCTCATTACATTACAATTACTGGAACCATGTGCGTCATGCAGAAATGTCCTCCTCTCATCCACTCTCTCGCTCTCTACCGCTATACCGCTCTACCGCTGTGGGAAGCGTGTATCCTTCGACTGCAAGAGATCCTCCTCTATCTTTCTTCCTTTGGATCCACACAGCTGTCTGTCTTTCTGTGCTTTTGCTTGCTCTCCTTACAGTTGCAGTGGTCTCTGCCAGCGGCGAAGCTTTAAGCAGCTTTCGTGAGTTCTAGCTGTATTCGGGAAAGCTTTCTTCTTCTGATCTTCTCTCTTGTTGCTTTTGTTGTTCTTAGTGTTGCAATTGTTGCTCTTCTTCTTCTTCTTCTTCTTGTTGTTGTTGTGGTTTTTGTTGCTGTTGTTGTTTGTTCGACAGGTACTTTTTTGATTCGCTTTTGCTTTTAGACACACACAGTCACTCACATCAATATATGTACAACACACACCATTTAATCCTTGTTCTGCACTCTCGCTTTTTTCCTCTTAATTTTGTTTGGGTTTTCTATTCGGTTTTTGTATTTTGTTTTTCAGTTTCTCTTTTTGTTAACTTTTCTTTTTGTCACTTGCTTTTTTTGGGGTTTTCTTGGTTTTTCATTATACAAACAGAATTTTGAAACTTGCTAAAAAAAAATAAATACGTTTTTTAGTTGTTGTTGTTTTTGTTTGCATTTTTGGTTGGTTTTTCTTTTTTTGTCAGCGCTTTTTGTGTTTTTTCTTTTTTGCTGTTTTGGCGGCGGCAAAACGTCAGCCGCGACGCGGTGTTTTTGTTGCTTGTTTCTGCTGCGGCTTCTGGTTGTACGGATTGTTGCAACTACAATTCTTTCTCCTCTCCTCACCGCTCCGCTCCTCTCTCTTACTCTTCTGCTTTGTTGTTTTAGAAACAAAGTGAAACCCAAAAAAAATGAACAACAAAAAATTTTTGGATGGCAAACCGTCCCCAAAAGCGGGACAACAACGAGAGGCGATTGGAACGCTGGACGCTGGGCGCTGGAGCTACTGAACACTGAGATCACGACGAGAACGACGACGACGACGACAACGAAAAACGGGGCGACGGCGCTCTGCTGCTACAATGCCGATACGAACTACTCGCCGGTCGCTTCCAAACTGTAAAATACACACACTCAGACGGGCAGCGCAACCCCCGAAGAGCGACACAGCGCGGTGCTCTGCAGCTCTGCTGGTGTGTCGGGCAGCCAACGAGTGGCGGGCGAGCGCGAGCGAGATGGCCATATACACACGACACGCACACACACACAGAGGCCCACACGGGCCATGAGTGCGAGAGAGAGCGAGAACTTGGCCTGTGTTGAGTTTCTCGCTTCGGCTTTCGGAACGGACGGGCGAGCGTGAGAGTGAGTGAGAGGCACCGGTGTGGTGGCGGCTGGGATTCGTTCGTGTATGAGAGAGCAGGGCAGAGGCAGAGGCTGAGACTGTGACTGAGACTGAGGCGCTGACTGCGGCCGAAGCGTTGGCGGCTGCTGCTGTTCCAATAAGAAAACCAAAAACTCTACCAAAAGTGTTGCGTTGACGCTTTTGCTGGCATCAGTGTGTGTGAGTGTCCCTCTGTGTGTCCATGTGTAAGTGAATGTGACAAACAACAGCAGCTGGATGATCATCGCTAGGTTGTGAGGGGGTGGGGATGGGTAGAGCGGAAGGCCAACCAGCGAGAGCAACGGCGCAAACGTTAGCGTCAGCCGCGTCGACGTCGCGGCGTGTGACAAGCAGCATGGAAGCGTGTTAGAAGTAACAAGGCGCCCGACACCGACACCAGAAAGTGCACTGCGCCAGAAAAATGCCTCCTCCAAGTGAGAGCGAGAGAGACAGCCAAAAGCGAGAGAGAGCGGCCAGAAAAAAAGCTAAAGGAAGAGCATTGTCAGCAGGAGGACAAGCGACAGGAAGCGCCGGGGGGTGGGGTGGTGGCAAGCAGCATGTAGTAAATCACAGCCACCCAGGCGGACTCAGGCGGAGGTGGGGTAGAGGGTAGGGGGCAGGACACCCAAGTTGACAAATGACGCGCCAGCGAAAAATGCGCTTCAATGGTCAAATGGTTTTTGATGTTCCCCAAAAATGGTGCGGTGTTCGGTGCCTTGGGGCTGTCATAAGGGGGGTGGCAGATGCTGCTCGAAGTGCCAGAGAGAAGCAGAGATAAGCAGACGCCAAATATGTTGACCTACAGTGACCTCTAAACGATCAAATGGCATTCCCAGTGGGCAAGTGACTCAAAGAAGAAGGAAAACCCTAAGATGGAACAAAAATTAATAAAAATAAGACAAATTCAAGATTGAATGAGAGACGACGACTAAAAGATCCTAAAAGTTTATTAAACAAAAAAACTATACAAAAAGAATAGCCTTAAGAGAAAATAAAATAAACAAATGAGTTTCAAAAATTAACTTTAAAGGACTAAAACTTGTTTCTCATTTACTGCTGTAAAGGATAAGAGTACGATTCTTCATGGAAGCCCGAAGGATAAAAACTGCTTGAAAAGAAAAAGAAATGGATACAAATCAAGTTTTATTTTTGTTTTCTTTTGCGTAAAGTAATTAATTTACGGATATAGAACAAAACAAAAAACATTTGCCGTCTTAGGAGGAAAAACACTTGAGAAGGGACTAAAAAAAAGTATGAGACTTTTGGAAAAAGGTATACAAATTCGCGGGGAAAAATCATTTTAAATCTCAAAAGAAGCTTTTGAGCTGAAGAAGAAAGTCGAAAGAAGAATTACAAGATAAAACCTTAGAAAAGCTTTCGACTAGGTGCTTTTTTAAGAGAGAAACCAAAATTCCTGGGACAGAGAAGGACATCAAGAAAAAGTCCACGAGAAGCTGCCTTGCTTTGGGTTTATCTTTGATTCGGTTGAATTCCTTGAGCTAAAATTACATAAGCAGAGCGTCAGTCGCCACCTCTTAGCCCCCGCCCACCACCACCACCCCCTCCAACCCAGCTAAACGCTTGTTAGCCGCTTTGCCAGCTTTTATGAGTCCGAAATGTAAATGAAAAGATTTTTAGACGGGATAAAGGTTTGGCGTCGGCAGAGAGCTGGTGCGAAAAAGCAGAAGAGCAGCGGCAGTGGCAGTAGCAGTGGCAGAAGAGATGTAGCAACAGCAGCAGGCGGCAGGCGGCAAGCGGCAAGCGTCGCAGCAGCAGAAGCATAGGTGCCGTGCCGCCGCCGCCGCCGCCGTGTGACAAAAACTTGACGCTAAGTTTTGCGCGCAAATAACGCAAGTGCAAGCGAGACGGCGCCATGGAGACTGGGGGGCGTGCAAATGAAAGGCAAAAAGCTCAAGCAGAAGTCACACACAAACACCAAACACAGCCAAACACACACACACACACACACCATGCCCACGCGCACCCATACAGAGAGAGAGCAGACAAAGAAGCGACGAAGCCAAAAAGCAAAAACGGCAACGCAAATGTATTTTGTCACACGTTCTCACACACACACAGGCACAGACACAAGCAAACAAGCTTTGTCTGGGCCTTTCCTATAAGTGAGAGCTGGCCGGCAATATGGGTCTCGGGTCTGCGACAGTGCGAAAGAAGAAGACGACAAGCGACTTGCTGGCTGCTGCTTCTGCCTGCCTGCTGCTCAGCTTGTGTGACAAGTTTAACCACAAATATACACACACACACGACATAAAGAGTGAGTGAGTGAGTGAGAGAGAGCGAGAGAGAGAGAGCAAGCGAGCAACGCGGCGGCAGCTAGTTAGCACCACACCTCACAATGGCGGCGTCAGCGTACGCCCACCCACACCACACCGCACCGCACACACCCCCTTCCCTGTTCCACTGGACAATGTCTCTAAATATCCCTCTCTCTTCTCTCTGAGTGTGTGTGTGTGTGAGTGAAATGAACGAAGAGCCACAGCCAGAGCCAGAGCCAGGTCCAGGCCAGACCAGCCAGCCCACATGGCGTTTGTAGTTGTAAGAGGTGACAACATTCGGTATTTGTGTGCGCGCGTGTGTGTCTGTGTGTGAGAGAGTGTGAAAAATTACAGCAGCAGCGTCGTCGTCGTCGCTGTCGTTCTTCGTTCGTGGGTTCGTTGGTTCGGTGTTCGGTTCGTTTCGGTTTGGTTTGGTTCGGTTCGGGTTGGACTGGGTTGCGTTGTGTGTCGTCATGTTGGTTGGGGTTTGACGGGGGAGGGAGCGTAACAGCGGACGGACATCGAGGATGCTCTGTGGCTGAGAAGTGAAAGGCGATTTAATTGGTGTTCTGTAAGGGGGGCCACTTCAGTATTCAGGATCAAAGATTACAGTCGATAGAAATACATGCTACAAAAATACCAAAAAAAGGAAGAAACACTACCAATATTTGTATTCTGTTGGTGATTTTGGTATTTTTGGAAAAATTTAAGGAAATAGTGTACTTTAGAAAATGTAAAAAATAGAAAAGTCTAGTATTCTTGTAAGAGGAAAATACCTGTAAAATAAACAAAAGTTTTCCGGCTTTGATTTTGATTTGAATTTAGTATTTGATCGAAATAATACCATTATTTTGAAAAATAAATAAAATAAATTACAGTGATCTGCACACACTTTTCATGAGATTAAACATAGAGAATAGCTCAAGAAAAAAGGTCCTTTGGATTATTTTTAGTTTTTTTGTTAGAATTTAATAATAATAACACATCTGGTATACAAAATTGAAGTACAATTCGAAAAATGCTTTATTTCCATTTCGTTTCCAATAGTAAACCCAAAGGAATGTTGATTTTCATTTAAATCTGCCAAAAATCTGCCAAAGAAAAATCGCAAAATTTCCACGAAATGGTTCCATCAATCCATTTAGCAGTGGAGCAGCATCCCCTTTTATTTGAATTGCCCCGACAGCAACAACAACAGCAACCGACAAACAGAAGAACAACAACGAGGAGAGTACAAAAACAACAACAACCATCAGCATCCAAAAGTCAGTCAAAGTAAAAGGTGTTAATAAACAACCAACCAAAATGCCGAATGCCACCAAACGCCTTCCGAAAGCATCAGCTTCCGCCCCTCGCACTGCTCCTCTCAGTCCCTCTTGCTCTGCTGCTGATTGTGTGTGTGTGTGTGTGTGCGTGAACGAGTATCTGTTTGTCGTGGCTCTGCTGTGGTGTGTTCAAAGGCGTACACCACACAGCAGAAGCTGAAGCAGAACCAGAATCAGAAGCGAGCCGCATCACTGAGAGCCACTCTTCCGCTCCGAGGTCCCAACTCCTAGGTCCCAGCTCCCAGCTCCCAACTCCCAAGTCCCACTCTCTTAGTCAATGGCTGGGTTGTGTGGTTTTTTTCTTGGCGCTTTGTAGCTAATTAAAAGTTTATGAGCTCACACATACACAACAACTAGTGTAAGTGGACGAAGAACCAGCACAATCGAAAAGATTCTTAAATTCTTCCAAAAAAATACGAAAAAATCGATAAAATAATATGGCCCTACCGTAGCGTATATCTGCTGATTCAATATCTATTTAAATTTGGAATTTTTCCATCTTAAATAATAGATTGAAAATTGAAAAATTATGTAGTAGAAAGCACCGAGGAGGGCACTACGCAGCTGTATTTCGTGTGAACGGCAAGTTGCCAGTCACAGGAGAACGTTGAAGAAGAATGTTGAGTCCCGGGAAGCACTGGCTGGCTTTGGCTCTCGTAATTATACGAGAAAAACTTTATTTTGGCGTCGTTTATTTCACTGATTGCCTTTTTCAGCAGCTGTGGGTGGTTCATGGTCTGACTCTGGCTCTCTTTCTCTCTTGCTCCATCGTTCTGGCTCGCTCTGTCGCACTCTCGTCGTGGGTGGAGCGGCTTGTTTATTTGCTTAACATGGTTTAGTTGTCTGTATGTGTCTGTGGCTCTGTCTGTGCCTGTGTCTGTGTCTGTGGCTGTGGGTGTATCTGTGGGTGTCTGCCTCTGTTTGCCTTTCTCTCTATGTGTGTGTCTGTTTTTGTGAAAATTTACGAGCGACGCGCGTTAAATTATCTAAATATGTTTGGGGGCAAAAAGGTGACGACGAATGGGTTAACACTTTGACTGCCGCCCGTCGCTCTTTGCTAGTCGTTGATGCTGCATGCGTGTGTGTGTGTGAGAGAGAGAGAGGAGTTTCTGTATGTGTGAAAAGTTGAGAGAGCGTGTGTGTGTTTGATAGGATTCGAATTCGGATTCGGACTCGGTTAAAGATTGAAATGAAAGTCTTGTGATCAAGTTGATTCTCTGCCAAAAGTTCCCATAAGCGAACAGGTACGTTCGTTTCGAGCTGAGATCTCCCGAAAACTCTACCGTTGATGGGTACAAATTAAAGGTCCACTCATCAGTAATCAGTAATCATCCGATGTCCTCATGGAGAATGTCCTGCAGTTGAATGATGAAATTACCCCCCTTTGCATTGAAATAATAAAAATAGGGTGTCTCTCATTTATTCATTAAAGAAAATGCATTCACAAGTGTACTTCTCTAGAGTGCCGCAGACATGAGCAACGGATTTCTACCTTGATATCCGCAAATATATATTAAGATAATGGAGCAAATCAGAAGGATCTAGTGCTTTGACAGAAATGAGTATTGAAGAGAGAAATGCTTCCACAAATACACATATGAACAAAGTCATTTAAGACTGTAGTTAAGGATGCCTTTTCCAAGTTACCAAGTAAATAAATATTAACCAAAGAATCCCGCACAGAGAACGGAAAAATGTACACACATATGTCTCTCCGAGTGCCATCAAAAGGAAAATACCGCCCACTACACACCGAAGTTGAAAATTATCTTCCACCGAGGATTCAGCATGTATTATTAATATGAACAGCTTTGGCTACGCCCACTCGATGTATGTTCTTCTAATCGCCCACATGGCAGAGATGGCGCTGCTATTTTTTGCGATTTACTTGACAGAGCAATCGATAAAATTAGCATAAAATTAAATTTTATTTATGAACATGAGGAGGGCTGTGTGTGTGCGTGTGTATCTGTGTGTTTTTCTTCAATAAAGAAGTCCGAGAGAAGGGCAAAGCAACGCCCATTGGACCAGAAGAACGGGCGGACACTCGTATGGGTGTGGGTGTGTCATATCTTCGTATATGGAAATGGAGACCCCACTAGACTCCACGCTCCAAGCGGTCAGCTGGTGTTTTTCTTCAATTTCCTTGACATTTATACAGATAGCTATAGCCCGAGCCAACCCACACACGGCTGTGCTGTCCATTCATGTGCTTTTTCGTCTTTCGTATTTGTTTTTATCATTTAGTATTTATTTTTGCACTAATCCAATTAGAGGTGGGTTCAACGAATGAAACCAGCAACAAAAACACATATGTACGAGTCTGCCCCGGGCTCCACCCCGCGTATGGGTAATGGTTCCCATTACGTATACGCCCTGAGTGACACCGAATTACGAGAGAAACAGTACGTTTTCCTGAGCAGCAGGTACTGCGTACAATCATTGCGCACAATGAAGACCCATTTGTCGATCAATCTGTATTACAAAAACCCATCCAGCAGGCTTCGGGCAGGCTTTCGAGGACTGCGGCAATTATCCTTGCCCATCTAGGCGATACCGCAAGCACCACTATCCACTATATGGAAAGTCCTTAATTAAAATTCAGGAAAAAACGCGTTATTTTGTTGATGTTTCTGCTTACTTTTGGAGTGGTCTTTGAGGCAAGTGCCCGGAGCACCCTGCCCCCGCCGGGCAGTGCCTTGGGTGGTATTCCCATTTTTGTTTGCCTCCCGCGCCTCCCCTTACATGCACATGTATAGTATGTGTGTGTGAGCTCTCCGCCCCTTTTTCCTCCAGCAAAATGCATTCTATTCCCCGACTGGAAGGATGCAAAAAGAAAAGAGAAGAGGCAACTAAATTGATTTCGTTCCTGGCAGCTTCCACTAACTATCTCTCTTTGCTCTCGCTTTACTCTTCTCCATCGTCATTTCCGTCGCTATTTTTTTCGCACATTTCTCCATTGCTTTCTCTAGTGGCGTTGATGAGTGTTGCCTACTTTTGAGCGCCAAGTAAATTGCCAGCCGTTGTTGGTGTGGTGTGGGGTGGAGTTTGGGGCTTTGGGGCTTGTTTGGGTGGGTGGCAATTGCTCAATTACAGTGCAACAAACAATTCACCCACAGACACAGACACAGCTGCAACGTCTGTGTGTGTGTGTGTTATATTGTGTTGAATTTCACGCCAGTCTGCCAAGTGTAGTCCGTAGTTTTTCGCCATTTTTAACGCGTCTGCGTGTATGTGTAAGCCTGTGAGTGTATGTTTGTGTATGCGTATTTATTGTTTAATTAACTTTACGCCTGTCTATCACACACGCACACATACACACACACACACACACACAAACGAGGCAGAGGCAGAGGCAGACAGAGGAGGGAATTTTGTTTGCTTTTGCTTTTGCTCTGCTTTGTCTGCTCTGTCTGGCTATATCTTTACATATACACACACACACACACACACACATGTACATATGCATGTGTGGCTGGTGTGGGTATGTGCATTCTGTGCATAGTCCTGTGCTTCCTGCAGCAGCCAGTCCTGTCGGTACGGGTCTGGCCCTGTCCTGCCTGCCTGCCTGCCTGCCTGCCTGCCCGCCCGCCTGCCCGCCTGTTTGCATTTCTGTGCATTGGCTTCTCTTTTTTCTCCCTGCCCAGCTCTCCTCTTTGTTGTTTTTCCAGCTCAACACAAAAGTTAATCAGTTAGGGCAATGTGTGAAAAACAAAGTGCATTTCCTCCAGAACACCTCACCTCACCCTGCTCCCCGCTCCCCACTCCCCGCTCCCCGGATCCCGTTCTCCTCTCCCAGACCGACCACTGCGAGAGTCTGGCCATAGTTTATCTCGTTGGCAACAGCAAACAGTTGGACGATGGGGAAGCGGATGAGGATGCGATTCAAGATGGCATGGATTCTGGGTGGAATGTGGAATAAGAGCAGGTAATGAAATAAATGGAAACTGGAGCAATCGATGCAGGTGAGGCAGGTGAGCAGCGAGGATTACCTTGAGGCTCAAACGATCCCGATGACAAATGCTAATTGAACTCGTTCTCTTTATGGATAATACCGTAATCGAATGAATCGTTTGCCGATGGAATAGCTGTGGCAACTCCTTTCATGTCCTTCTACTTCAGGGCATTACCTGCTCTTCCCATTCCTCTCCTTCCATTCCGCTCCCTCCGACGCCCTACTCTCCTAGTCTGATTTGACGTGTGTGTATTTTCCAGCTAAGGGCGAAACTCGAACTAACCAAGTTTTTGGCAAAAGCCGACATGTTAACGTCAGTTAGAATTTTGAGAGTTTAGGATTTCATTTAGTTATACATTCCACTGGCATATGCATGTATCTGCCTGTGTGTGCACCTATATAAAAAGGATTACACATGTGTGTGTGGCGAGAGCAGGTTGAATGTGTTCAAGATGGGCAAAACGCTGTCGTTGTCAAAGTGTCAATGGCTGGGGCTCAGGCTTGGATGGAAACTTTTGCCGGACCTTACTTCATGGAACCTCTGAGGCCCTAGCTTCACGTTGTGCTTTCGCCTTTGAGGTATTCTTCGATCCCTATGCCCTATTCCGTAGCCCCGTTCTTAAGTACTCGCTGCTTTCCCCACCGCTTTTATTCCTATCTTTTATTCCCTGTTTCACCACTTCTTTCTCCCGCAGCCCTTCTCCTGTACTCTGGGCATCCTTTGCGTCCTCCGTACTCCTTTATATCTCCTTCCCTCTACCGTGCTCCCTTTTCCGGCATTTTCCTACTCCAGGTCAGCCGGCGATTCTTCTCTGGCCTCTGCTTCGCTTTGCCTCGCTTTTGTTTTGTTTTGTTTCTCGTTTCTCCATCTCCAGTCTCCAGTCTCCACTTTCCACTCTCCTTTCTCCCCTCTCCACTCTC
Organism: Drosophila persimilis; assembly: GCF_003286085.1. NCBI lineage: Eukaryota > Metazoa > Arthropoda > Insecta > Diptera > Drosophilidae > Drosophila > Drosophila persimilis. The sequence continues at coordinate 6,839,308 of NW_020825312.1, forward strand.
CACACTCCACTCTCTCTTTCTGTCTCCCCGTTCATCTCCATCTCTTTCTCGCCCTCTGTTGTTTGGCAGTTTCCATTGAAAAGCGCTCTTCACAAGCAATTAAACACACAAAAGCGTTTTGCGCGCCGCGCCGCAAGCGAAACGGACAAATGCAGCATGCGCGAAGGGGGGGTTGGGGGTCCGGGATAGAGGATTGGGGATAGGTAGAGAGGAGTGCTGGCAAGGGGGGGGCACCAACAATGTGGCCAAGATAAATGGATGGCAAACTCCCAGCCAAGTCGAGTCGAGAGCCGGAGCCAAAGCTGCAAAACTGCAATATGAATAATCGCTGGAGGACTAAGGGGCTGTCGGCCGGGAAAGCGGCGAGGCAGGGGGGCAGGGAGGCGCGGGGTAGGGTGGGGAGCTGAGTGTGGGGTGTGTGCAGCCAACACTTTTTGTGTGAAAAGCTTTGAGGGCGTAGGGAATGTCTGGGCATGGAGCTAGCCCATGGAGTGTTTACACAAGCGATTGGCCAAGACGACAGCCAGCCAGAAAGAGAGAAGCCATGAAAAAGGAGCAGCCGAGAACGAGAAAGAGAGCGAAGAGTAGGAGGAGGAGGAGGAGGAGGAGGTGGAGGACTAGGGATAGGGAGTCTCCACATGGAGTGGAGTCTCTCGCTGGCGTTGACGCCTGGCGGCATCGGCACCAGCACCGGCGACTGGCGAAGGAGTGGCCAAAGTACACAAAATTCACACCAACACCAACACTTGACAATTCCCCTCCACACCACACACTGGGGGGAAAATGGAAATGGAAATCGTGTGTATGGCTCCATGAAGACACCGAAAGAGCGACAGAGACCGAGCAACACAGATAAAGAGAAAGAGCAAGAGCTAAAGGAGAGAGTAAGACTGAGAGAGAGAGAGAGAGTAAGAGAGAGGGAGCGACTTGTGTCGCCTGGGTTTTGCTTTTGCCAATGGGCAAACGGCAAAATTGTCTTCGTTTCTAAGCCAAAATTTGTGTGTGAGATGCCCACCCAAAGACACACACAGACCCACACATATCCATGCATACATATACAAAGTTGTGTGTGTATCCATGTGAGGGAATAGCATCTTGTGTCCTGTGTCTTGTGTGTGGCGTTTGGCGTTTGGCAGGGAAGATCTTCTAAGATGCCCCGAAAATGGCAACCCAAAAAGGAGCATCAATGATAGCCTTCAGCTGCAGACACACCCACACACACATAAACAAATATAAATACAATATGTATGTATATGAAAAGGTACCAGTCAAAGCTTACAGGATTAGACGTAGAGAGTGAGAGAGTGAGAGTTCTAATCCCTGAGACCCTCCATATTCGTCCTTTAAGGGTTCCTAAGCTTCAAACTGGAAGACTGTATGAGGCTCCCAAGGGATTAGCCTTTGCAAAACATCAACAGCAAGAAACTAAAAACAATCCACATAAATCCACATTAAATACTGAATGAAATGGAATATATCCCATCTGATGTGTTGATATTCAGGAAAACTGTTTGAATCGGTGACCGAAATCATTACAAGTTCTAACTTACAAAACACAAAGTAAATATTAACTAACTTTCAATGATATACACACAAGTTATGCAAATAATTTTTTGTGTTTTTTAATCTTTTTTTATTGACTGGTAAATTTAATCAATCCGTGCATTTAAATGATTTCATGAAGGGATTTAAGGTTTTTGGCTTTAATGGAGTGGCTGAATATGCCATTTAGAAGTCGAGGAACATATCGGGATTTGAAGGATCGATAGATTCCGTACGGCTCCTGTGGCTCATCGATATGGAAGTTATAACCATTTTTCAGGCAACTGTGCATGCCCCCAACCGGTATACGGTATACAGCAAATGTTATAAATCATGAAAAACTTAGTCAACAGAAATTGGGAAAAATCAATTTCCACCGCCCCCTACCTCAAACAAATGGAGAAAATCTCATCGTTGGCCAAGGAAATTAGGGAAAACCTGTTTGGAAATTAATTATAAATCACACAGAAAATTCTGTCAATCGATTTTGAGTGGAGGCTACATATGTATATCAATGCAATTGGAAGCAGAGATGGAGATGGGAGTCGGGGAGGGAGAAATGTGAAAAGGAGCAATGGAGAATTGTGAACTTTCGTTTCCTTTCCACAGGAGACCTCTGGGACTCTAGTACAGGCACAGGCACAGGCACTGGCACTGGCACTGGCTGTGAAGCATTTCAAAAGTTTTATTCACATATTTATTTATTCATTTGCTTGTGTACTCGTACTCCCGTGTATGTTTGCATTCAAGTGTCTGACTCGTGTCAGGTCTTTTCAAAAGCCAACAACTACGATTCCATTAACAACTACTACAACAACAGCAGCAGCAACAACAACAACAACTATACTTGCAACAGCGGCAACAGCTATGAGCCTCATAAAACTCAACAACAGAGGGCGCCCCATGCAGTGCAACAACAGCAGCAGCAGCAGCAGCAGCAGCAGCAAAGTGTAAATGAAAACATGACACCTGGCAGAACTTTTATGATGCGCTAAAAAGCAAACTTTCCGTTTATTATGCAAAGAGCATAGCGCAAAAACAACAAAAATAGTGAATGATGAGAATACAATTTCCCCAGGGACCGAAGTCTTAGATACCCTTCCCTACAGATCGATAGATTCAATATTGAAGTTGTGTGATTCATTTTTGACGATTATGATTTATAAGTAATGCAGTCTCGAACAATCTTTCTTTTGGTGGCTGTTTTCATCAAATACATATACTAGGAAATGCCGCAGATTTGTTGCTTCCTTTTTGGCGTTGCAACCATCTAGCAATATGCGAGTACACTGTCTGGAAAGGGTACAAAAAAGAGAGCAGGCAACACAACCAACTAAGAGCCCGCATCCACATCCACATCCACACGCAGATCCAGATCCAGCTGCAACCCACACCCACACCCACACTCGAACCCGAACCCCAGCCCCAACCACTTGCAACCGAAGCGAACCAACCGAGCTGACCAGCTCATTACAGAACCCGCGGCTGTGTGCGTGTGTGTTAGAGTTTGTTTGCCTGCATTTTCCGTTGAGTTGAGTTGCGTTGCGTTCGGTTGGGTTGGGTTGGAGTTGGGGTTGGGGCTGCATTCTATGGAATTTGGATTGGGTTTGAGTTTGAATGGAGCCCGGACTGGAGCGCGTGTGTGTGTGTGCGTGTGGGGTGTCGGCCAAGGGGCGTTGCAATAAAAAAAGGCGCCAGGCTGACGACGCGCTTGGCAATTATGCCACACAAAGGCCAAAATGGACGAGGATATGGTGAGTGTGTGTGTGTGTGTGTGTGTGTGTGTGTGTGAGTGGAAGAAGAACAGAAATAGCAAGAAAAAGCCGAAGAAAATGCTAAAGCGGTAGGGTCAACACTCCCGCTGGACTCTCAGCCACTCTGCCTCTGCTCTGCATCAGGTGCGATGGGGCAAACATTGCAGTCTCCGTCTCCCTACCGGTTTGGTGCCTTCAGGTAGTAGGGTTTTGGAGTTGGGTGCTCAAGGCTGGTGCTGGGCTGTGTCTAGGGGCTCAAGCTTGAAGTTCGGCGAGAGATTTGCGTGCCGACTAATGGGGCTTTTGTTGTTGTGCCCCGTTGGACTGGACTTGTGGGACTCGAAGGGTGTATCCCGATCTGCCAGTTTTCAATGGCAACCCATAATCGCTATTATATGTACACATCCAGTTGTATAGTTCGTTCAGTTTCTGTTGTCGCATTCTGCGGCCCTTCTGGGTCCCCGACTGCCACTACCCTCTGACCAATCAACTAAATGAGTCTGACCAAAGGGGACGCGCCAGCGGGCACATCAAATGAAATCGAGCGTTGTCCAACAACCAAAATCCAGCCAAATGTCATGCCAGTCAGCAGCAGGGCGTTGAGTGGTGGGGTTGGTGGTTGGGGGTTGGGGGCATGGTTTAACAACAAAAGCCCATGGCTCGAACAAAAGCAATGAAAGAAAAGCAAGAAAAGCACTGAAAGAGCAGAAGAAAAACACTTATAAATAAAAACATGCTCATTAATGTAAAAGTCAGCCAAGAAGCAGCAGCGGGCGAGACAAGGACAGCCAGACAGACTGTCAGACTGTCAGCGAGGGAGAGAGAGAGAGAGAGAGGGAGAGAGAGCGTGAGCGTGTGCGAGGGAGACAGCAAGGGAGCGCAGACAATGGCTGCTGTTCGGTGGCGGTGGCGGTGGCTGGCTCCTTCTGGACAGGCGTCGACTCTGGCGTCTGACTGCTCGCACTTGGAATCCACTTTAGTGCTCCTGCCTGTTCGCTGTTCGCCGTTCGCGCCCCTTAACCCCTCGCACTGCACTGCACAGCACGGCACGGCACGGCAGAGCACAGAACAGCGCTCCTTGGGGCCATTATGATATTGTATTGAAAGTGCCAAGTGATGCTGTCATAAAAAGCTGCGCTTGGCTTGAGCTTTTTACCCCCGGCATCCCTGACATCCCTGGCATCAATGGAGAAACAAATCCTGCCTGCTCCCTCCTCCAAAGAATTCTCGCTTCGAAAGAATGGAATGAAGAATGAAATTGAGTGGATAGAATAGAATGATGGGATTGTGTTGGATAAGATTGGATTGGATTGGATTGCTAAAAGAAGAAATTATCGGAGCAGACAATCGGATAGTTCTATTAAATTTATATTAAATACGAACTCATTAAGATCATGCTTTAAGTATCGGAGAACAGCGTCTAAAGAGCACTGATCTGTAAGGGGAATGCCTAAGGATCATTCATTGAGGATACGTTTGGCTTTCATTATTCTTGAGGTAAAAAGAAAAGACATTTGAAGACGTGCTCAAAATCCAGTATATAGAAAATATCAAAGTATGCAAAGATCATTTATAGATACATTTCATAAACGAGTCGTGAAGAGCTGTTGCGGATATGGAAACTCACCCCTGACTGCTAAGCCACTCTGGAAGCCATAGAAAGAGAGGGAGCGAAATGGTAATCCCTATGTTGCCAATAATAATGATCCGACTGGAACCAGATTCTGAAATCTGGTATGTAAGATCATTCTTTATGACTCACAGGAATAAAGTCCACTGATCCTTCAGGGAAAATCTTGGAAAATTACTTTTAAAGTTGGAAAACCTACAGGATAGAGTCTGCCAAGCTCCACTGAACAATCAATCAATCCAGAATCAGCTTTTGGTCTGTAAACCCCCGACAGCTATACCAACATCCACCTCCGACTCTATCCCCTCTGCCAGGACCAACAATTTGCATAGCAATTAAAGCGAAAGGAAACTGTCAAGTGTTTTTTTTTTTTTGTATTTGTTTTGTAGTATTCTCTCCCCCTAAAACCCAAAGAAAACGGCAAACAAACAGACAAATAAAAGCAGAGAAATCGCGTGAAAATGCGCCAAATTGTTAGACAAAAATTTGCTGTATACATTATGCAGAGCCACTCAGGAGGGGGTGGTGGTGGTGCACCCTTGAGTGAAAGAGCAGAGTTTTCAGTTTTAGGGGGTGGCTGTGCTGGCAGTGAAGATGTTCAACTTTTCTTACCAATCATTCGAGCAATGTCGGAGAAGCAGGCAGAAGGCACCCAGAGGGAAAAATGTAAAAGAATTTTCAGTTTTTCTCAAGTCTGGCATTGTCAGACCTTCAGGGGGGAGGCTGCACTGTGCGGGGGAGGCTGCACTGTCTTGACAGCTTCGAAAAGTTGAAAGTTTTTCGGGGCGCCATCAAAAGGCTCAATGAAGTGTCTCAGGCTCTTGAGTCGACTTGAGTCGTGTCGTATCGTATCGTGTCGAGTCGAGTCGAGACCGTGGCTGACGAAAATCAATATGATCAGATCCGGTGCTCCACAACCTTCACAGAACCCCCCATTCCCCACTCCCCATGAAAGCACCCTCATCGACAAGCAGCCAGAAAGAGAGCGAATGAGCGAAAGGCACAGGGCGAGGGAGAGACAGAGAGAGGGCAAAAGTGTGTGAGGGTGGGGTTGGGGGTTGGGCGGAAAACTCTCTAAATTTTCATGCTTCCTGTTCAGGACGCGCTCGCTTATAAATTAAATTCGTAATTGATTCCTGAATCCGCAATCCTGCAAATGGGATTACAACACGTTGGGAAATCGGCCAGAGTCAGAGTCGGAGTCAGAGCTATGTATAAAGCCACCCCCAAAAGCAATCAGAGAGGGGTTGTGTGGGTGAGTGGGTGGCTCGTAGAAGGGGAGAAAATTGCGTGCGCCGTAACTGAAACTGAAGGAAGTTGCTCGGATGTCAGTCAGAGTCAGTGGCAGTGGCAGTCGCAGTAGCAGGACCGAAGGACCGAAGGACCGGGGGCAAATCTATCTCCCCTCACTCCATCATTTGCCATCTCTTTCCTACCCATACCCCTAACCGCCTAACCCCCTAGCCCCTGAGGACGTCAGCTGGCGTGTTAGTCAGTCAATAGATAGGATATTCGTATAACAACAGCAGAGCAGAGCAGAGAAGAAGCAGAAACACACAAGCCACAATGGATCTGTCCATCCAACCATCCCACCATCCATCCAGCCGTACCCCGTAGCATGTCCCCTCTCAACCATCTCTCCTCTCTCTCTCTCATTCACGCTCACTCTCTGGGATATAGGTATGGAGTGTATACATGTATTTATCGGTTAAGTGTGCTCGTTGTTCTGCTGCGGAGGACTGGTTTCAACCCCCGGGGATAAGTGCTGGCCAGGGCATCCATTCCATACCATCCCAAACCCATGCCAAGGACCAGGACCAGGGCCCAAAGACCGAGTAACAAGACCAAGACCAAGACCAAGACCAAGCCCAAGCCCAAGCCCAATCCCATCCAAAGGCAATTCCCTTCTTCCGCCGGTAATAACAACAGCAACAATGGGGCGAAGCGTGTGGTCCTCTGTGCATTTTATAGTAATATACACGAACCAGACCAGAGCAGAGCAGCGCAGAGCCCAGGAGCCATAGTCAGTAGCCCTATCCATATCCCAACTCCGTTAACAGCTTACAATCATCGCGGGTCGTGGCCAACCCCTGCAGCAGAGAGCGAGAGAGAGAGACCTCTCCACTTGGCCCCCGTTGAAACCCTGATAAGTCAAGGCATTTATAAGGCCCGGTGCTAAGTGATACGAACCTTGAATGTCCAGTCCAATTTCGGCCAAGGTTTGATTGAAGAAAGGGACACTGATTGTAGGACATCCTGGGGGGAATTTCATAGAGGATTGATGAAGGACCCGTTTCGAAATCAGAGAATCTTCCAGAATATAACTCAGAACTGGTGGGTGATGAAGAGTACAAAAGAATCTGAAGAAACTTTAAAATTTTCCATAGAATCCTTTTAAATGTGAAACAATATTCGATCTAATAGAAAAGAGTTCCTTTAAGGAGTTCCCACCGCAGCAGAGGTCTTAAAACCACATAAAAACCAACCATTGAAAGAGAAATAATATTCGGCTTCAATATAGAAACAATTTTTGTAGCTGTTATTTCAAATGTTTCGAAAAGGGGACAATGCTTTAAGGATTTATATGGAAAGCCTTGTTTCAAGTTAAAGTGAGAGCATTAAATGCCTTCTAGACGCCCTTCTCTGCCGCATATCCATTGAACAGTTGCCAATAAGTCGATCCCGTCAAGAGAGCAGAGCTAAGACCAGACCCAGAGCAAGCCAAAGTCAAAGCCAAAGCTAAAGCCAGAGTCAGAGTCAGAGTCGGAGCGCAAATCCAGTTCTGGTCCTAGACCTCCTCTCCTCAGCGCTCTTCGGCTCTGCTCGGGGGCAAAGGCAAACCGGACTGGGGCTTGAGATATTATGTTTTCCGCAGCTGTCAAATTTGATTTGACAAATGTAAATAATACAGAGCCGGCGACAGATGCGGAGCGACAGACAAAGAGATTGGCCTGGCCTGGCCTGGGCCTGGGCCCATTGTTGCTTTGTGGCTCAGTGGCTGTGTTGCTGTTGCTGTTGCACGATGGTGCCAATGGAAGTTGACATAATGGACGGGGCATGGCATGGCATGGCATGGAGTGGCATGGAGCGGAGACTCTGATTTACACTTGGAGCTGCGTGTCGAGATCCGATCATGATCTCGGTTCTAGCCACAGTCCCCGCCGTGCCCCATGCCCCGTCCCGGCAACCGGCGACAGGGGACAGGCGACGGACGACAGGCGACAGACGACTGACGACAGACACGCCTGAATGCGTTTCCCCAACGACCCGCATCGCAAATCTGTTTGCTGACTGACTGAGTGACTGCCTGGCTAATGGCTACAAATTGTCACATCAGCGAAATACAAAGCAAGAGGCGAAGAGACAGCCAGGCAGCAGGCAGAAGGCAGAGAAAACAATTTTCGAGGCGATAAACTGATGATACTGGCTGGAAAGAGTTTGCTAATTGGATAATGATTCGGATTTCGTTATGCCTGAGCGGCTCTCAGAGCCGGAGAGATCTGTGCAAGTGCCTGGCAGTGGGATTGGAAGTCGGATTGGGGGTGTAGGTGGGAACGGGGGGAAGTTTAATGGCAACTCGGATGAAGGATAATGTTTGCTTTGACAGATCACCGTTCATCACCTTGCCGATCACCTTGTGCCTGAAGAGCTCTGAGCTCTGGTCTCAAAAGGATTAAATGTAGCTCCATGCAGGTCCTCGGGTCCCCAGGTTCCCGCCAAAAACAGCGAAAACTAGTGAATAATTTCCGAATTTTCGCATTGATTCAAAAAGTGATAGATGATCTTGAATATTACTACATAAATTTGTGATCCTATCTGGATTAATTTTCGATTCCGTTGACAAAACTCCAGCAAGAAAAGAAAAAACCAAAAACCAATCCAATTGCAGACTTAATCGCACCTTTATCTGGTCTCTTGTGCAGAGAGATATGTATCTCCAGTGCAGCTTATACACATGTGTATCTTCCTGTTGGAGATACGCGTACTGTAGTTTCACTTGGGAGCACGGGCACGGACACTTGGCGTGGTATTTGGGAGCACTTGGTAATTTTTCGTAGCTAAAGGTGCAGTCGGTGTATTGTGTGGTTTTTCTAACCACCGAAAAAAAACAAAACAAAACGAAAAGTCTTGACAGATTCGTGGTCCGATTTGGAGTCCAGATATGGGCCTATATTTATGTATATCTCATCTGATCAATAACAATCCGATTCGTTTTGGGTGGGGGGTGCGAAGGCGAATCACACGTGAACGCGGCGTGGATCTGGATCTCTGGATCTAGATCTCTGGGTGTCGTATTCGGAGTCGTAATGATGGTCGCGACGGCAAAATGTACGGCAAGGTGGAACGACGTGCAACAGCGGCGATTGCTGGGCCGAGAACGTGTGTGTCCAAGCCAAAGGCAGCGTAGGCCGGTTCGTTCGGGCCAAGACAGCGACGACGACGACGACGACGACGACGGCGACGGTGGTGGCAGCGACGGCGACAGCAGACAAGAAGCCCAAGTCGACAGCGAAGTCGCGTCGCATCGGCAGCGTAAGCTGCGCGACAAAAATCCGCAGAAGAGAGAGAGCAACAAAGTTGCCACTGCCACAATGGGCGGTGGGGGGCTCTCCCCCACACAACTTGTTCACCACACACACACACACACACACACACACAGAGAGAGAGAGAGAGAAGCGCCGCTTAGCCGAGCTTAGCTTAGTTTTTTGCTCCCTGGGCTCTGCTGCTGCTGTCGCCAGCGGCGGCTTCCACTGCTTGACAAGCATTTTGACACCGTTTCTTTGTTTAGTTTTTTGCCCTCTGCTCCAGCCCCCAGCCGCCAGCACCTTCTCCACCCCCACAATCATACCTAAGCCAGCAGGCAGCAGTCACAGCCCCCTCCTCTTGAGCTGAAGCAGCAACAGCAGCACCTACATTCCTTCTCCGTCCCTCCCATGCCAAGAGCACCCACACCTACAACTACACCTACACCTATCCTCAAGAGCCAGCGCCAGCGCCAGCACCCACCCAAATAGTGATCGGATCTCCTGCTGAGCCTCCAGGATGAGGGCCTTCCTACACGGCCACACTTCTCGTCTCGTCTCGTCCATCCATCGCCCGCCATCAGTCGGCTTCAAATGCAGACATGACTGTCGCTTCCCTGCTGCTGCTGCTGTTGCTGCTGATGATGCCGCTCGTTGTTCGCAGAAACTCACCACAGCAGCGACGGTGACGGTGACGGCGACGGCGGCGTCAACGGCGACGCAGAGTTTGCCGAGTTAATTAGGCAATGGCGGCGTCGACTGAGACGGAGACTTCGGTTTGAGTGAGAGGAACTCACTCGAAACCGGTTTTAGGCGGGCTGTAATCTTGCTCCGAGTGCATGGGTGTGTGTGTGCGTCTGTGAGTCCGCACATGTATGCGTGTGACAGGATAACAACACGCAATACACGCACTCGATTGCTGTACACTCGCATCCTTTGGCGCTGTTTTATTGCCAGCAGCCGCCGCACCGCGTCGTGCCGCGTCCTTTGCGGCTGTAACTCAGACTCCGCTATCCGTTTCCAAAAGAACAACGGGACAATCTCTCTCACTCTCACTGTGTGTGTCTGTGCCTCTGTATGTGTGTGTGCGTCTGTGTGTGTGTGTGGGGTGGCCATTTTGGGGTTCCGCAGGAGCCGACGCGCTCCAAGTCGAGGAAACTGGAGCAACAAACAAAAATCGTTGAGATTAAGTCTGGGTCTGCCATAGAGCAGAGCAGAGCAGAAGATAAACAAATTTGCAAATATATTGGATAAGACGGAGACGGAGATGGAGACGGAGAGTGGAGTATTGCCCCCACGCTTGTCTACTATAGAATTGGGAGCCCATGAAAATGGAGACATTAAAGAAATTTAAGCAGAGTTTCATAAAAATCTAATGGGGAGAGAGAAATGAATCGACTTTAAGCGGTTGCGTTTTCAGAGCGAAATATAAATAAAGAATTGAAAGCAGATGAAGCCATGATTGGGCCTTGGAACATGGAGAGAATTGCATCAGAAATTCCAAATATTCACTAAAACCTAGACAAACGAAGACTAGAAACAAATTTGTTGTATCTTTATATGAATTATTCTTTTTGAGAGGCGCGTACAGCAGCTTTAAATACTTTCAGTGGATTCTCTTGTGGGGTTTAAAAACAGCAGCGTCCCCTCTGGAAGGAAGATTTTTAGGTATTTACGTGTATATCAGAATGAAAATATCAACTAGGGCTCAAGAGGGATATATTTACATATTTTATACGTTCATATATTGGATTAAATATATATCCTACCAATTTAATTTATTATAGGTATTCATTTCAAAGTATTTTGTATAAAATATTAAAATAACTTTAATTTAATTTATATATAGGGATGTTTATGTGTACTGTGCTATTTTTATCCGAGCGTAGAAGTTTCAAATGTAAGTGTTCCCTAATGTGAGGTGTAACAATAAGCCTATAACCAAATAATCAACGGACGAGCGTGGAATACAGAAATGTATGGCATGGATTTCCTTTGCATGAAGATCTCATGGGCCCAAGTATATTGTATTTCCATAATTAAGGAACCAAAACAAGGAACTTTGATAAGTTATGGAATGCTTAATGTCGGGTTTACGAGTAAGTACACTGCCGTAAGCCGGAACCGTCGCTTTTGCAACGAAATCCTCGTGAAACTTGGCAAAATTAGCATATCCTTCAAGTTGATTACAGGATTAAAGGGAAGCATAGGATGAGGAAAGAAATCTTTTAGTAACACCCAAGAAACTTTCGGGAAACCTTCTGCCGCGATAGCTCTTATACAGAGCGTGGAAAATTGTGTCATTGATGATAAAAGAAAGCAGGGTAAAAGCACATAAACAGGGAAAACGGGAGAAAATCAAGGCAGTAAAAGTCAAAGGCCGAGGAAGAAGAGGTCTCTGCGGCAAGAGAGGTGCGTGTAACGGTGAAGGGGGAGGGATGGGATGGCCAGCAGATCAGACGGTAGCAGAGGCCCAGGCGAATGCCTTATGACACTTTCCTCCGCCTTCGCCATCGCCAGTGTCTCTGTTAACGTCCCCGTCGCCGTCTCTGCCTTCGCAGCCCGTCATCCACTCCACTCTCCGCGGAGCGCCAGAACGAAATGAATAAAATATGCAATAAACAGAAAGAAGCAAAAATATGCAAATTCGCTTACAGCGCGCGGAGACTCCGACTCCGACTCCGACTGCTTCTCTCACTCTCTAGCACGCCCTCGCCCTTGCCATCGCCCTCACGTTCTGCTTCTCGCTCTGGCCCTGCCCTTAGCTGTGGGCAGTGCGAGCGGGATGGCTGCTGAGCAACGCCCCCTGCAGGTCGACCATTTTACACACAGAATACAACGGTTGTTCGCCGCGCCGCGTCGCGCTTCGGGTGGCCGTGCAAGCGAGAGCGAGAGAGAGAGAGCGTGCCTGCCATTGCAACTGCGCCGACGCTGGGAGAGAGCAGCAGCGCCCGAAAGGCAGCGTCGACGTCGCTGCTTCATGTTCGTGTGTGTGCGTGCGCTTTCTCTTTCTCTCTCTCTCTCTCTCTCTCTTTCCCAGCCAGAATTGAGCGTATTTTTGCTGTGGTGAATTTCGCTCTCACACGATCGCTTTGGGGGCGGAGTCTCGCTTTGAGTGTGTGTGTGTTTGTGTGCAAGCGAGACAAGGCGTAATGAGCATCGGAGTCACACAGGCAAGCACACACACACACACACACAGCCAGAGGCTGCCAGCATTTTGTCACACACAAGAATGTCCTGGTCTTGTTTGGAGCAAATGGCATCCTGCCAGACACCAGGCCTCCCCACGGCACGTCCTTGCCTCATGCTGCTTCGGACCGCTGCCCCCTCTGCGTCTCTATGTTGTTTTTCCTCCTCTACTCCCTCTTTAATTGTAGTTTTTGGCGCGAAATCCGATGCTCAGGCCCAATAGAAGTGGAAACAGAGGAATCGAAGTGCATTTGAACTATAAAAGACATGTGGCTCCATGAGAAGGAATGGCTGTACGACACTCTGGCAGAATCAATCCTTGCCATCGATCTAGGTACGATACATATGATGTAGTGATAGGATTAGGGTTTTCTTAAAAAAGTTCTATATTGATTTTACTTATGGCATACATATGTATCTACATATATGTATGTATTATAAGGTCTTCTATGCTTCTGAACTTCTGAATTACAATACGTAAAGTTTTATTGAAGTATAGTTTTGTTAGGAACAACAAGTACAAGGGGTTCCTAAGACAGACCCGATCTTTCGTTTCCGATTTATGCAAAATAAAGGATACGTTCGGATGTAGCTTAGGGGCTAGGGAATAAGTTTGTCTTGATCAAGAATCTATATTGTTTATCTGCAAGGGAATTATAAGTCACATAAAAAGTTTGAGGATTTTTGGCTAGTTTTTCGGTCGAGTGTAGAAATTAGACTCTCTTTGGATGCCTTAGGATGTTATTTGTGAAATTATTATCCTTTAATTTGGCTCCTGCTTGAATCTGTATTCCAAACAACTATTTCCCTACAATAAATGCCAAACAAAATTTCATAATTAACTGTTTTACTATTGCCTCTCGTTAAACAAACAACAACAGCAACAAAAAAGGTATATTTTGCAATGGAAAAACTTTTTTGATCAAAGTTTTTATGTTCCTCATCAGGCGTTCCACCCATTCCATAGCTTCCAGAGGAATCCCTACGAATTGGTATTTTCCCTTCAACCTCAAAATAAAGAAAGAATTAAGTGAGGAATCCTCTGAAAGGCAGCTGAAAATTAACTGTAAAATGTGGCACAATGTGCAATTGTTGATAATGGGGCATGTGGCGCGCATATCCTCCCGACTCTGGCGCCTGCGCCTCGCCTGCTAATTAGTCGGAGACTGAGGCTGAGGCTAAGGCTGGATCGTCCACGGGGCCATGGGCCACGGGCCATGTAGAGAGGAGAGCAACAGCATCGAGAGGTGGCAAGGAGGAAGAGGAAGCTGTTTGCCCTTCTCCGTTGTATTTGCTAAACTTTGCATTAAATTTTGGCGCTGCCCCGGCTGCGGCAATTAATTTGGAGGCGCAACAAGCGTTGAAAGCGTTGAAATGAAGTGTGACGCACATCGGAAGGAGTTGCCTGCCCCCAGATGGGGCTGTGTGCGGCGACAAGGAGGGCTGAGCAGGAGAGAGCAACAGCGAGAAGAAGGAAGTCTTTTCCCACCTTGCCATAGCTGTTTCTCATACCCCGTAAACGTGACTATTCTGGGTGGATTGTCTCCATTGAGATGTTCCTATAAAAACTGCATGTAGATGAAGGCAGTCTTGACCGAATAGTTCTTTGAGCATTCATTTCGATTCTTAGACGCTTCGTTGTTGTTCGTTGGCGTCTATTGGTACCATACGAGCAGACTAACAGGTATTTTGTAGTCGATGTATCAGCTATCGAATACTACCATTTGTTTCGGTTTCGTGATGGTTTCTTTGGCTGATGTCAATGTGCGTGACTCTCTCGACATCGACATCGACATCGACGACTCCGACTCCTCGACTTCTGCTGCGACTGCTGCTGTTTCTGCTGCTCTTTCCAGTTGCATCATTGAAGCATGACAACAATCATCTCCTTTGCTCCACTCCTCCCCTGCGGCCCTGGCTGCTGCTGCTGCTACTGCTGCTGCTGTTGTTGTTGTTGTCAAACACTAGACAACAAATTGTTGTAATTATGTTCAGGTTGCGTTTCGCTTGTCGCTTCCCGATGTCATAATGCGTCTGCCCATCTCTCTCGCTCCCTCGCTTCCTCGCTCCCTACGCTGCCTGCAATTATGGTAAAAGTTGCATGAGACAAAACAAAAACCAGCAGCAACAATAATAGCAACAGCAGCAGAAGCAGCAGCAGCAGCAGCAGCAATAATAATAGTAACAACGTCCAAACAGAAAGCGTTTCATTTTCAGTTATGAATTGACAACAGTATTTTGTTTGTGTCTCTCTTCCTCTCCTTTTGTTTCGTTTGGCGTGGACAGCGGCGGACAAAAGGCTGAAAATTTATGTCGAAATGAGCGGAAAACTGAGGCGAATCCGAAGCCAAGAATGCCCTGCAGAGAAGAGCTTTTAAAGCCCCAATAACCGAAGCTGGGAATGCCCTGTAAGTAAGGGATTTCTCGATGGAACAGTCTCTTACTTTTGGGAAATGTTTGAGATAAATATCTCAAGAGAATCTCAATTTTTTAGACTAAAAAATCTCCTTTTCTTTCAACAAGAACTCTAGAATATCTAAATATAATACGAGTATATAATATAATAGTGGGAATATCTGGAACAAAAGGACTATGGTAGACTATAGTTTTTTATGGTTTTCCCTTTTTCGAAGACAAAACATCCCACCAAGCCAATTCTCAACCCCTAGAAGGATTAAACCCCCTAAAGAAAATCCTTGACATGCAGATATTTCTTCCGACTACCTTCACTTTTCCGAATAGGAATCCTGAGGAAACAAAGACTGAAGATTCGGTATTTCTCAGACCCTTCCTTCCTTCACCCTGGCACAGCTGACGCAGGGCCAGTGTGTGGATCTGTAGAGTTCCAGGAGATGGCGTGCTGCATGATCCATGGACACCGACACGGATAAGGAACAGGGAAAGGGAAAGGGAAAGGGGGACATAGGGAGAGATCGGCGACATGCAACAAGCAGGCGAGTGAGAGCAGTCCATACTCTCATGGGTGTGGGGTGTGGGGTGTGGGGAGGGGAAAGAGTTCACCCCTCGTTGGCTATTTTGATGATTATTAAACTGTCTCCGAGGGTCTTCAGAAGGGCAGCGAAGCGAGGAGATAATTATGAGATGCGCGTTGAGCTGTTTTGACCCGGCCCGGAGTGAGAATCGAGAGTCGAGAATCGAGAATCGTTTGCATGTTCGTGTTTTGGCTTTGGTTACGCCTGAGTGTCGTGTTTGTGTGTGTCCTCGTCCTCAGTCTCCTACTCGTCCATGTCCACGTCCACGTCCACGTCCACCCAGGCCAGGCCTCCCTGTACCTGTACCTGTACCTGGCACACATATGTGTATTTACTTTGTCCTGCATACACATAAGTGAAATGCAATTTAGCGTAAGTGCCTCTAGACGCGACAATTGTCGTTCTGCTCCTGCTCCTGTTTCTGCTCCTGCTCCTGCTGCTGATGTTGCTGTTGTATAAGGAGGAGGACTGGACCCCAAACTTGCCTCTGGCCTGCTTACATATGCAAGTTCCGTTTGCCGCTTCCGCTCCAAAGCAGCGCCCAAAATGTCACCCGGGTCCACGGCCCATCTCCGCATCCTCCAAGTCGAGTGTCGAGTGTGTGGCTGGAGTGGCTCCAGGCACCAGGCTGCTGCTGTTGCTGCCTGATGCTGTTCTGCTTTTCTGCTCCTGCCGCTTCTGTGCGTCGCCCTGGCTAATGTGCTAATAATAATCACATGGCAGTACCAACAGCAGGACCAGAACCAGCTCGCCAGCTCGACATCAAATGGCATGTTAAATGTAGCAGGCCAGCCTCCGCCTCCGCCTCCACCCAACGCTCGCAACCCATTCCCGGAAATATTTTCCACTCTCGGTCTCAGACCCCGGCATTATTAGCTCTCATTTAGGTAAATCCCATTAAAAAAAAAACAGAGAAGAGGGAAACCCGGCAAAAGGGAAACATCATCAACAGAAAGGAAAAAAAAAACAAAACAAAAAAAAGCCGAGCAAAATTGCCTCGTTTGACATTTGGTTGGCTGCATTTGGGGTGTTTGGTGTTTCTCGGTTGCACGTTTGGGTGGTGTTAATGCAAAGCCTTTTACACCACCACCCCATGCACGCAGAAGACCACCCCAGCGCCCAGCCAACGCAACCCATCCGCCCATCCATCGAACCCGTCCGTAATGAGAACCATTCAGATTTTGCCCAAAAGCCAATTCAAGTCGTCAAGCCTCGAAACATTTTTTTTGAGCACTTGCTCAGGATTTTTCATCAATTTTACTTGTATTTTCGGTTGGAATTTTCATGAACCTAAGGCATATGCACATATAATGACTAATTATTTGAGCAATTAACTTCTCTGATCCATTTATTTGGATTATTAATTTAGGATATTTTTTTATTCAGTTTTGCCACTGTCATAATTTTGTCATTAAAAATCACACAATATTGGACTCAACGTTATAGATATTTCATTCAAAATTCGGATATCGTATAATTATTCATCCACAGCCAGTAAATAAAGCACTCGTCCACGAGTATTGCAAAACCAGGTGTTCAAAGAGCCACAAGACAGATGCACTTTCTGCTCTCTCTGGTACTCTTTTAGTACCGAGTATTGTTATCAAAATCATGGAAGATATTTAGTTTTTGGGATGTTCCGTCATAGGACAGAAAATCCAAACAGATATTGTATGTGCATATTTCTTGTGAACGACAAATTGTCAGTCAGATGTGAACGTTGAATTCAAATTTAATTAGCTTTTAAACGTTAATTGTCGTTTATAAAGACCATCAATGAGTCCCTCATTCAGCTGCCAGCTTTTGTATGTCTGAATTCCCTGCGAACGACAAATTGCCAGTCAGGTGTGAGCGCGAAAGTGTATGACCATTCACATTCAAAGTTCGTTCGAGTACAGATCATAGTTTGTGTCACGCTTCTAAGAATAATTTCTTACAAAAGTAAGAGTTGGACTCTGATTCGAACATTTTTCTGCACACTTTCCTTCTTGCCGCTAGAATTCTGAATTATCTATGGGATTCTAATGAATTCGAAGTACTAGTAGAACCTTAGGGTTCAATATTCCGCCCTCCACTTGAGTATTGTGTACATATGATAATTATGTAAGCTCGATTCCAACCCCATTCAAAGGAATTCCCCACCTTTCTGCGTGTGGGGGAGCCTTCGCTTAATGGGGAGCACGGGACGGGGGCCTAGAGTGGGCGTGGCATGCGGTAAAATAAAATTGCACATTAGATTCTTGTGACAAGACCAGCAACGCAAGCACTCCTCCCTCCCCCCTCCACTCCTCGTTTTAACCGCAGTTGCGTCTCCTGGCGAGGGCGCAGAAAGCGTTGCAAGCGTCTGGCAGGGGGTGTGGCATAGTGGAATAGGAGAAGAAACGCAGGCGAGACGCGAGGGGACGTCGGAAAATTGTGCAGTTGCAGCCATAATTATTTTTACGGCACATTGCGTCGGTGCCATGGTCGGAGCCAAAAAGATGGAGACGCTACGCGGACATTGGGGCAAGCACGAGTACTCATGGAATCATTCATTGAGAATTAATTTCCACATCCATTCCCGATCATTCCCGATCATCGATAAGGCGTACAACGGTTGATCAAACTCTTATTCTTTGAGCTTAGATCAGCTACCATTTAACCCGGAATAAGTGCAATCATGTCCTTCTATGTATTCCCTTCCCTAATAGTGCACCCCTAAAATTGCAGATTGTTCCACTGTGCGGTGCTTGGTAGGCGCTGGAGTCGCAATCTGTGCCCAGAGCCAAAGGCAGCGCCCGAGTCGATGGGGTTGGCACTGCCACTGCCACAGCTACTGCTACTGTGCCACACAGCCACACAGACTATGGCGGGGCGTGGGCCGGGGCCGGGGCCAAGTATAGAGAATAATAATAAAAATAATTATGCATATGCCACCCTCCGGTCTTGGGTCCTCCGGCAGCCTTTCTCCTCCGTTCATTTCCCTGGGAGTTCCCTGGCTCTCTATGCTCCTCTGGCGTGGCGGTGGCATGTCGCTGTGGCACGGTGGCACTGGCTCTGCCTTTGCCGCTTTTGCTGCTGCTAATTTAGATGAGCATGCTCGACAGTAATTTGCATGCCAGTTCCAGTTCCAGTTGCAGTTGCAGTCGCAGTGCCACTGCCACTGCCGCAAGTTGGGGGGGGGGGGGAGGCGGCGACCCCAACCCGACCCCGACTGAGAGCCACTTGTCTCTGCACACATCTCTCTGCCTCCCTCTTACTCTATCACTGCCTCTCTGTCTGTCTCTCTTGCTGTCTCTCTGTCTCTTTCGCTGTGTGACAGTTTGCAGCGTCGACAATGCCGCCTCCATGTGTTGCCGCTGTTGTTGTTGTTGTTGTTGTTGTTGTTGTCGTTGTTGTCGTTGTTGTCGTTGTTGTCGTTGTCTCAATTCGACTTTTGTGCATATGTCGGTGCTGTCTTCTCCGGCCGCTGGCTGTGCCATGTCATTCACACACAAAGTGTGCGACTCTCGGCTAAAATGGCATACACTTGCACACTTTGCTTTGATTCGCCCACATCCCCTGCCATGCCATGCCCTGCCCTGCCCAATCCTCTACAGAGCCCCAATCCCCAATCCCCCAATCGCAATCCCCATTCTCCGGGGTTTGCTCGGTTTGCCCGCGCTTGCGCTTGTGGAGTGCCACTAATTGAGGCACCCAACTGCAGCCAGCAGCGATGGTGGCAGTCCCACTTCGGGCACAACTGTACCCATCATACGCATCACTGAGGCTCGAGTGCACCCTCCTGAGCAGGCCTCCGGGGCCCACCGCGGGTGCCATCCAAAAAGTATGCCAATGGACCCGCAACCAGAACCGAACCTGGGCTCACGATCCCACCAGGATCCAAGCAAGGGGGGCACAACTGCTGGGGGCATCTTTGGAAGCCGGGTGAAAGTCGGCTCGTCTCTTCTGGAATGACATTCCTGGGGATCTTTCCCTTACTAGCATGAGGTGAGATTCCATTCAAATGTGCGTCTATTTGAGAGTAGTTTAATCGATCAGGAATCAATCATATCATATCAAAGTCGATCTCTCTTTGTCAGCTTCGTATTAAGGATTCATTTCCTCTAGTTGTTTGTCGATTGATTGGGTGACTGGCTGGCCATCAGGACATGAGTCAAGCATCAAAACTCTGGTCTTAAATAGTTACACTCAAGGTTCAATCACAATGCTCGTACGAGTACTCTCGCCTTTGTAATTGAACCAGAAGCATAGCTATCTCCAATATTTTTGGGAATTGCTTGCTCCTCTTTGTCATTGGACCATGGAGCATGGTGCATGGGGTATAGAGCATAGGATGGGGCAAAAGAATGCAGTTGAAAACTGGAATTGCAATGACAATGAGGAATCCAACTGACTTTGGCACAGAACAGAAGAGAGCTGCCCTGCACAGAATATATCCCACTCCAGGTCCCCTTCCATTCCCCCCCTCAAGGAAACAGAGCTGGGGCCTGGGTCTGCGACTGTGACTGCGACTGGCATTGGGATTGGGTTTGGGATTGGGCAAATGCAAATGGAGGCCGGGTGAAGGCACTAAATGATCCAATGTGTGGCTGGTGTGGCAGGTTTCAGGGCAACGACAACACCTTCCAAAAGGCAAATAATACAAGACGAGAGTGGGGAGTGGGAGGGGGAGAGGTTGTGGCAGCGGAAAACAGTGGCAAGAACAGCAGCAACAACAAATCATGGCAACGACAACGTCAGCCAAAACGGAAGCCATGCCAAAGCCGGCAAAAAACCGAGAAGCAGCAGCACAGACAGAGACAGAGGCAGAGCCACACAGCGTGGGAGAGGCAGAGGCAGAGGTAGAGGGAGCGCGACACATGCATATCCACGACGTGTGTACGTATATGTAGCACTTCGGTGGCACTGTGCTGTGTGGCAGAAGGAGGTGGCAGGTGGAGGTGGAGGTGGAGGTGGCACCAAACTGTAAACTATGGGTCCGCCATTGCTGTACAGCCAAATGTGCGCCGGCGACTAACGCCAGAGACGAAAAAAAAAACCACTGCCACTGCTACTAGGAATGGGAATGGGGAATGGGGAATGGGAATGGAATAAGACCTAACCCTGTTATGGGGTCGGGGGGCGGCTGCGGCTGCCACTGAGACTTCAGCTTCGGCGACAGAGTTTTTATGGCACTCAGTCGCCTCATTGTTTCGTAGTTTGTTTCTCCACTGCCATCTTCTTTTTATTTTTTACCACTTTCAATATACCCTAGACAAAGGATGCTATAGACCCTATATCTCTCCCAACATCGCACTGTTTTCAAGGAACTAAATTTGTAATATACATAGATCTTTCGGCACCCATGGGATGGTGATCGATCCATGGGATAACATGACTATTTTGGCTATTTCCTTGGTTTCCCCTTTACTCCGACGAAAGTTGATCAAAATCGCACTACTCCATAGGAACTATGGATCTGTGAGGGTATCTAAGGATTCGGCCCATGCAGATTGGATTTTACTTTGTTCAGTTTTGCGTTGAAAGCGTTACAATGGCGTGAAATAATATGCAAAATACTTTGGCACACACACATACGCACACACATGCATACATACATATGTATGGGTAAGTGCCCAGAGAGAGAACAAGAGAGAGAGAGCGAGAGAGAAGCAGCACTCTCATAGGGCACTCGAATGGTACGAAGTACGAACGTACAAGGATGATGGTGATGGTGACGAGTGGTGTTGATCGCCGCACGGTTGCTAATTAGGCCACTTAGAGCTCCGTTCCAGGCACTTTTTACAGGAAATCGCAAGCACAAGAACGAACCCCCAGCCGAATGGGGTGGAATACTCAGATTCAGATTCAGAACCAAATACCCCGTCCGAGTGAGTGTACGGCCCAAAGTAAGCCCGGGTCTGGGTTGCCGGGTCCGGCCATTATTGCCTAGTGCTATGTAAGTGTGTGTCGTATGCAACTCCAAGGCTCTGCTGTGTACTTGCGTGTGAAGGAGGTCAATGCATTGGCTTGCCACTTGACGCCACTCCCTTTCCCTTTCCCCCTCCCCCTCACGCCACCACGACTTCAGGACGCCTGGAGGATGGGGTCGGTCTGCGACAGCTTTAAGGAGACTTAAAGCCCAAAATCAAACCAATATGAAGTCGAATTCGATGGCTGAAAATGAAAGCAAAGTCTGGGCTTCGAAGGTGGTTTCAAGAGTTCTTTAAGGGTGAAGAAGGAGCTTCGCAGGTGGCTTCCAAGTGCCTTAAAGAGTAGCCAAGGGCGAGGTCAAACATTGTGGAAATGGTGTTTAGAAATGCTTTAAGAAAGGATATTGGCTATTATGCGTAATTATATTTTTGATTCAAAAAAATGGTTTGAAGCGCCTGAAATTTTAAGCTTTCAATATTTTAAATGTGATTCAAAGAGTTTTATGAGTATTTCCTAGAGAATTAAGTGGCAGTTCCAGGGGTTTTCAATAGGAAACAAAATTAAAATTCGTATAAGGATCATGCAACTTTTCCACAAAAGGCTAGATGACGGTTCTAAAGAGTTTCGACAGAAGCTTGAGGGAATGTTTCAAAGTTAATCAAAAGACATTCAAATGGATTGCATGGATTCAATTTATTGGAGTTTTTATGCTGTTCCTCCCCTTCATAGGTTGGCTTCGCTTCTCATTAGCCCGATCACATCCTTCGATCGTCTCGCAGTCGTGGGCGTAAAAGTTGACAAAAAAATAAGAAATGAAAAAAACATGAGGGAAGCCTTCCTTGAGGAGTGCGGCAGCGGCTCTTTGACTCCGCAGTTGAACGACCCAGCCCAGTCAGTCGCTGTGGGTTATCCTGCTACTGAATGAACGAACCCACACACAGATGCAGAGATACACAGACGCATCTACATCTACATCTACAACAAAGGAGTACTGCGCGGTGGTGACCCTGGATATCCGTAACGCGTTTAACTCAGCGAACTGGTCTCGGATAAACGAGGCGCTCGGGAGAATTGGAGTTCCCACCTACCTGCTTCGGATAATAGCCAGCTACCTGTCGGGTAGGGTACTGAGGTACGAGACAGAGGAGGGACCAAAGCTCTACAGGGTGACAGCCGGAGTTCCACAGGGATCAGTCTTAGGACCTCTACTGTGGAACATAATGTACGACGACGTCCTCAGACTCCAGCTCCCGCAGGGATGCACGCTTGTCGGTTTCGCTGACGATCTCGCCCTGGTCGTGGTTGCCAAAGAGCTCCGAGATGTCGAGGCGACGGCCAACGAGGCAATCCGGATCGTATCCAACTGGATGGAAAACGCGGGATTGGACCTGGCTGGCCACAAAACGGAGGCTGTACTCATCACGAGTCGGAAGAAGGTGGAGTACGCGACGTTTCGCGTGGGTAATGCGACTATTCAGTCGCAGGAGTCAATCCGGTACCTAGGCGTGATGCTGGATAACCGATTGAACTACCGGGCCCACATCGAGTACGTGAGTCAAAAAGCCTCCCGGATGCAGGCAGCACTCGCAAGGATGCTCCCCAATATTGGTGGACCCAAGGCAGGTCGACGCTTACTTCTGGCGAGAGTAGTGGCCTCGATCCTACTGTACGCTGCGCCGGTGTGGTCTTCAACCGTATCCGGCAACATGAGTCTTAGAAGAAAGATGTCAGTGCCATATCGGCTCTGCGCTCTTCGAGTAGTGTCTGGATATAGGACGGTGTCGGATAACGCAGCCCTGGTCCTCGCGGCCATGATACCGGTGGATATACTAGCGCTCGAGATGACGCATGTATATGAAGCGCGCGCAGGGATGCGAACTAATGCATCGCTAGAGACCATCCGTGCGTCGGAAAGACGGGCGTCAATAGAAAAATGGCAGGCAAGATGGGACACGGCCACAAATGGACGGTGGACCCATAGACTAATCCCGGACATTGAGTCATGGATAGGGCGGAGAAGCGGAGAGATGAACTACCACCTCACCCAATTCCTGACGGGTCACGGAGGATACAGGAAGTATCTGCATAGGTTCAAACACGAGGATACCCCCGAGTGTCCTGAGTGTTCGAATGAGAGCGAGGATCCGGAGCATGTGATCTACCACTGCACGAGGTACCGCCCAAGTGCAGAGTATTTCCCACGACCAGAGGAGCTAATGGCGTTCATGACGGAGTCCGACGAGAACTGGCAGCGCGTTAGCAACACCTTAATAGCCATCCAGAGCGATCTGAGAAGATGCGAAAGGGAGCGACGCGTAGAGGAGAGTGCCTAAAGTAGGCAACCCATCCCCGCGAAGTAATACTTTGCGGTGATCCCGCGGGGAATGAGGTGTGCAGCTGTGCGTGGTGGTGAGTTTAGCTGGGAAGCCCCGAAGGGGTAGTCCAGTTCGTTGACTGGTACGGGCCGGTCGCGTCTCTTAGAGATTCTCACCCACCGTGGCGTATCCATGGAAAAAAAAAAAAAAAAAAAAAACAGACGCATCTACACATGTACACATGCAGATACGTGAGTGTACGAATTTATATCCTTTTGGGGGCATCTCGAATTACCATAAGTTGGTCCGTCGCACCGGTTCGGATCGGCAGCGGATCCTCTGATCTTTCTCCTGTTGTCTAAGTTTTCGAGGCAGCTCCAGCCCCAGCCCCCTCTCTAACCCCGTGGGCTGCCAATGAATCGCGGATCAAACGCGCCGCATATCCTGTGCTTGAGTTTCATTCATTGAGCCAGGAGCCGTGTAAGCTTATATGGGGTCTCCGTCTCCTTCTCAGTCGTCCTGCTCTCCTACTCTCCTACACCCCAGCTCCTACTCTCCTGCTCCTGCTCCTGCTCCTGCTCTGGCTCCTGCTCCGCTTCGTATTCGTACTCGATTCGATTCCATTCAACCCGTTGATGGTAATGCCTAATTGGGTAAACGCAGAGGCTTAATTAAGTTGTTGCCATTGTTGACGTCCCTTTCGTCTCCCTCTTGGCCCTACCTCTTTGTGGCAGGAGTCTAGGCTAGAATGGAGACGAGTCTTTGGAGGGGGATCGCACCTGGTACATCTGTCGACTCTCTCTCTGAGGGTTTTGAATCTGTGACTCCAGGGGTGCGCATACTTTGAGCACTTTGAGTCACAGCTGCGGCTGTGACTTTATTCAACAGAAACAATTCGATCTTGACTTGGAGTACTGCTTAAATCAGTCGATGCTGTGTCTGATCTGTGACTTACTTGGACGGGCCAAGAAATTATATCAAATCGGCTTGGAAATCCTCTCTGGTACCCATTTCAAACCCCTTTCGAAGTTTCATGGATACAGTCTACCTTTTTAATGGTTTATCAGGCCTTTCCCTAATATTTTTGAGCCACTAAAAAGTGGAAGCGATTCATCAAAGATCACCTGCTCGGGGGCTCAGAGCCCAGGGCCCTGGCAAGAGTAAGAAGTCAAAACCAGGGGACATCAGACCATCAAACGATCATTCGATTCGCATTCATTCAGCCCAAGGACCCAAGCCAATCATAACTCCAGCAAAACGGACACTGGCGCGCCAGTGGTGACATCTCGCAGAGATTCGATCCTCGGGTTTCGGGGTGGATGGATCAGATGGATGGAACAGATCAGACTTACGAGCTGCTGTCAAGCGCAGGGCAAAGGCAGTGACGTGACCCTTTGTCCACTCTCCCCCCATAAATTGGCGACAGCACCGCACCGCACCGCACCGCTCCACTCTGCTCCTCTCCGCTCCGAATCAGCTCCGTTGTGATGAGATGAGTTCAGCGGAAAGGCAAGTCAGGGGGCCATCACGGTGGTCTATGTATGTCAATTAAGAGGCAGCGACCGCTGATTTATGCAATTGCCCTTAGAGAGACGAGACTCAGAGCAGACCAGAGCAGACTAAAGCAGGCCGCAGTGGAGCAGGCGAAGAGCACAGAGGAAGAAAGCAGCGCCCACGGCTTTGGGTTAGATGAAGACTTGAAGTGGGATTTGGATTGGGATTGGAACTGCGATTGAGGCTGAGGCAGAGCCAGAGGCAGAGGCACGCGGGGCAACTTCCTTCCGTTACAGTTGCCCGAAAAGTACAATATTTCGGACATTGGGCCAGCTAATTGGCGGACGTTGCCCGCTTTGGCTTTGGGGCAAGACATACACACACACACACACACTCGGAAAATGACAGGGTCTGGAGTAAGAGTCAGAGTTGGAGTCGGGGCCCGATAATAACTTCTTCAACGAGCCCCATGAAGTGAAATTATTCGGGTAAACATGCACGCTAATTACAAAACCCTCAAACGACCAACGAACAGAAAAAAAGAACAAAAACAAAAAGACCAAAAAAGAAGAGCCAAAGAAGAGCAACTGGAGGGGGGCCCAGGCAGAAAAATGATATAATATTTTATGAATCAATTCACGAGAGCGCCAAGTGGACCACCGTCGCTGTCAGCGGCGACGCCAGGCCCCAGTCACCCGTCCCCGCAGACCCCGCCCCATGGCCTGGCTCCAGCCTCGGCATCAGCCTCAGCTTCAGCTCCAGTTCGAGCTTTAAGGCACACGAATATCGCCGTCGTCGTCGTGCAGTTAGCGAATGAGCCACTTAAAGAGCCACAAATAATAATAACGACTTTAACGACAACCACAACAGCAACAGCAACAACAACAACAGCCCAAGACGAGGCCCAAGACGAGGAGATCAGGCCACTGCCACACAACAAGCTTCCAGCCCCAGCCCGAGCCCGAATCCGAGCCCGAGCTCGAGCCCCATCTCCTCAGCGCCAGCTCCAAACTACCGCTCCGTTCCACACACAAAGTTGAGCTTCGCGTCCGCCCGCTTATGACTGAAGTGAAGTTTCTTTTTTTTTATCCATCTTTCTACTCGTTTTTTGATTATGACGATGGGCATTGGACATTGGGTTTTGGTTTTGGGTTTGGGCTTGGGCTTGTGTTTGGGCTTGTGTTTGGGTTGTGGATTTTAGGCCCTTTGGTGGCATGAGAAGGGTCGTTCAGGATGGCCATTGCCTCGCCCTAACAAGCATAAATGAACAGGTTTATTATGATCTGAACGTAACGTTCTGAAGGCGCCCCAGCCAGGGACAGTGGCTGTCAAACTGTAGGAGTCATTAACAGGCAGAAAGAAGCGAACAAGTCAATCAAAAAGAGTAAGGAATTATGTATACATATATAGAAGCATGATATACATAGAAAACCGTGTGCTGCATTTAATTAGAATTTTAATTTGTGGCGGGCTTCGAGGACACCAATAGGGCAGAAAGAGTGTGACGACCAAGCCAAAGGACATCCAGCTGCCGCTCTTGCATTCTTATGTTTGTCTGTCTCAAATATATCAACTATAAGTTAGGGTAGGAATAAGCAATAAAACGAACCTTAATATCATCCATGAGATGTGAAGATCCTCTATTAATTCATCCAACGTATACCCCAAAATATCGAGCAATGCTTTCTCTGATCAGAGGAGTTGTTAAATGATTAAAAGTAGAGACAATTATATAGAGATCTTAATCATTGTAGTCGAAAAATAATGATATAGGTTACATTTTTCTTGTTGTTAAGTCGGGATCGCCTGCATTTGTTGAGTTCTTCAATGATCCATAATTGGATGGGCATTATTTTGTGGATGACTTAAACGAAAAAAGGGATTCCCATGTGTCAGATTCGCCATCAATTAATCTCAATATAAACCAAATTAATTTGTCAATTGCAATCATTCAAGGAAACCCTTTAGGTTCCGAACGTTATGTTAAGCGGCCACTTGGCCAAAAATTCACAGCTTCTAAAGGGCAATCTCATAGGTCCGACTAATTATGTGTGTGTGTGTGAGTGTGAGTGTGAGTGTGTGTGTGTGGGAGTGTTTTTGTTTGAGCTTTGCATTCTATAACGTATATTAGCTGTCAATCAATATTTACACCTCTGACCCGACGGCAGCGTCATTCTTGATAGCCGCCAGGCAGAGGCAGACAAGCGGCTCACACCTTGGTCCTGGGTCTCCTTTCGGGAGTGAAAATAATACACGAACTTTAACCGCAAGTTAATTGGAATGTGTGTGTGGCCTTAAGCGGGGAAATTCATCTGAATTGTTGTCTCTAAACAACGAAATATTGACCCGGTCATTCACCCTGATGGAAAACAACAATGTGCGTTGACTTCAAGGAAGGGTTCATGGGGATCCATACTGTTTATAAAGCTCAAGAGTTCCATTGAGGACAATTCATCCAGGGATATACTCCTTCGAGATTTACTCAGATCTCTCATGAGCAAATAAAACAAAAAACATACTTAAAAACAATTGCAATCCGAATTCAAATCTTATTTTCCGTCCTGATGCCTCCCCAAGACCATTCGCCATGCCCATCAATGTGGGTCGTAAAATGCTCTCATTCAGCGATTTTTAACAAGCCAACGAATCAAGTGGTCCCCAACCCTAGTCCCATCCCCATCTCCAACTTCCAGGTCCAGGTCCAGGTCCAGCTCCAGTTTCTGCTTGAGCCTCAGCTCCATCGATAGACCCATCACATCCGCGCGTAATAAAATGCACGCACGCACGTTCGACACCCAAGAAGATATGTATACGTATGATGTAGGGGCTGGAGGGGAATGTAGCATCCGTCGTCATCATCTAATCAACGTTGATCGCATCTCAAAGCCCTAAAAATGCCCACCA
The DNA here is from genome assembly GCF_003286085.1 of Drosophila persimilis. Classification (NCBI taxonomy): domain Eukaryota; kingdom Metazoa; phylum Arthropoda; class Insecta; order Diptera; family Drosophilidae; genus Drosophila; species Drosophila persimilis. Next base: position 6,867,547 of record NW_020825312.1, read on the forward strand.
CACGCTGATTTAACCACGTCAGCGCTTACCTTTTGCCCCGCTACCGCTGCTGCTGCTGCCATTGCCGCTCCCCAGACACCGTCATTCCAATTCCCCAATCCCCATATGCAACGGAGGCTGCGTGTTTGGTCATTTGTAACACCTAACGGTTTGATTTGTATAATCGTTTACCCGAAACATTATAATTAACAAAAGTTGCTGCCTTTAGGAGCTCGGAGGTAGACCGAAGAGAAAACGATATTCGTTTTTCGATACAGAGAAATCCCATCAATGGAATCAATGAATCTTTCTATTCCCGAATCGATGAAAGCATTTGTAGATTTAATTGATTTTCGTTGAGGTTTGGGTACTTAACCATTAATGGATTGCGATTGTTCGAGTGTAGATGGAAAGGATCATATACCTACATATTTATGGGTATTGGATAGATTGAGGAATAACCTTACGATCCGCAGCAAATCAATCTTTATCGAAGCTTTATCATTCAGATATATATGCGACAGGTTTTAAGCTTGATATACAAAGAGTTGAAAGAGACATGGGACCAGATGCGATAGGATAAGATGCGATATCCGAAGTTATACATGTGTGAATTTAATACGTGAATATATATTTAAAGGGAATGTATGTATATGATACACACGATAGATTCTACTCACGCCTGATGCCGCCTTGGATAGGTAGACGGATGTCATGAACACACATAAATATACGTATGTATGTACATATGTCGGTACCTTGGGAGATGTCGTATCTACAGGAGATGTCTTTAATCAATTTGTGTGCCAGTGCAAAATCCAATTGAAGAACAGTTATCCCAAGTATCTGTCAACTATCCCCAGCCCAATGGACCTCCCAATGGACCACCCAATCCCAATCCCAATCTCAACGAAACGAATCGAAACGAACCCAAAAACCAAAAACGAGCCAAAAAAGTTGTCAACATTTTGGATGTTGTTGGTGGTGTTTTTTAGGCAGCGAATTTGTGCAATGTCCAGTGGCCAGCGGCGGCATGGAGGCATGAGGCAACCATGGCATGGACCAGAGCTTGAGCTTCGGTCTAGTGAAGGGGCCACCCACGCTGCCATCAAGCGGGGGATTGGGGTTGGGAGTGGTGGTGGGGGAGTGGGTAAGGAGCGGAGGCACTTGAACAAACGGCCATTGTTGTTGTTGTTGTTGTTGCGGTTGTTGTAGTTGCTGTTGTAGTCTTTCAACATTTTTGACTTGTTGTGATTATGGCGGGGGACGTCGTCATCGGCATAGTAGTCGTAGTCGTCGTCGTCGTCGTCGTCGCCAGCATCCCTGGCTCTGCCTCTGCCTCTGCCCCGTTGGTTGTTGATTGTTGGATGGCGACTGATCGTTGCAGCTATACCCTGGCAGAGGGTTGTATGAATTGAACCATACATTGGCAATGCATAGAAGTAAAGTCCTTATCTGGATAAAACACAAATGAGAACAGAATACCGAAAAATAGTACTACTAAATCGTATATTTATGCATTTCTACAATAGATCAATCAATCTGCAAGGGTATCCAATGCTTCGTGAGCCCTCAATGGTGGCCTTCCTTGTTTCTTGTTCTGCTGTTCGTTTTCGCTGTTCTGTTGTTTTGTTGCTCGTTGATTTCATAATCTCTTCCGTTGCTGGATTGATGGTTTGATGGCTGTTGTTGTAGATTTGTGGGTGACCGCGCACTCTCTAAAAACGTCAATCACTCAATTAAACTTAATTATAATTGCGAAGCGATGATGGCGGGCGAGGGCGAGCAGCAGTTTATGGAATGAAATTCAACACAACCAGCAACCAGCCAACAGCAACAAAAACAAGAAAAAACCATAGCCAATTTTAAACTGAAGTCAACAAGAGCTTCGTGGGAGACGACTGGAACTTTGACTGGAGCTAGAAATGAAGAAAACTATATACTATGTGGTCTGGACAGATCCATCCAATACTTCTAGGTGCACCCAAAATAAAGGGTCTGAGACGAAATGAAATATCACGCAAGATCGTAAAGACTTCCTTCTGGGTATAGTCATCACTCCCCAGGCGAACCCATGCCTGCAAGGGTATAAAAAAGGGGTTGACAGGGAGGACTAGGGGTTGGACTAACACACAGTGACAAGAGATGGTGGCTAGGGATAATATAAGGCAGCCAAACTCCAATCACTTTGACTGCAACTCATTGAGATTTCAAGAAATTTCGCAGAAAATTGTAAATGCACGACGACGTCGACGCCGATGCCGATGCCTCTTCTGCTGTGCTGGTGCTCTGCTCTGCTCTGACAGCAGCTGCTGCTGCTGCTGCTGGTTCCTCTGTTCTGCTGCTGATGATGATGGCGACGCGTCGCCTGCACTTTGGTTTCAAATTTTGTTGCTCCGTTGTCTGTTCCTTTTCCTCCTACTACTCCCCATCCACCAACCTCCTCCTCCTCCTCCTCCTCCCGCTCACATTTTGATTGCTAGCCTGAGAAAATGAAAGACTGAAAGGCCAGCCAGCAGAGCTGCAGCAGAGCCCCAGCAGAGACTTGCATGATGATGTCGCTTTATGCAAAATGCCTTCCACTCACACACTGGCCATTCACTGCTCGTTCTCTCTGTCTCTCTGCCTCTCTCTCCCCCTCTATCTATCTCTCTCTTTCTACTATTGCTGTCTCTTCCAGCTGAGGCGATCCACGCATTTTGGGCGCCCACCCAGAAGACGCAGCCCGGCAACGATGGGATGGGAAGACTGATGAAAATTGGAATGGGGAAAAGTCGCCTTCTGTCATACAAAAATAAGCATCTCAATCAGAGGCTCATATACTGAGATCACGGTTTTGGGGCTGTACAAATGTCCCATAAGGGAATAGACGCATCCACTCCGAATGACATGAGCAGAGGACCATTCACCATCAGTTATTCCGATTCAAGCCACAGAAATGTATGAAAATATATTAAAAAAAAAAAATAATAATTAAGTTGATTTGAAAGAAATTTAAAAAAAAACTAAAAAATCAATCAATTTTTTAAAATTGTTAATATTAGAATAATGTAGGCTTTTATAAAAATATTAATGGATAATTATTAGATTTAATTTAAGTAAATATCTGTCTACACGAATTCTATATTTAATGTGAATCTAAAATTGTGGCGCTGGAACTTAGCATGAAATAAATTAACTTTAAATTAAATTAAATTAGAACAATTTATTATAGAACTATTACGATATCTGGAAGGGGAAGTACTGTGTATACTGTGTTTGAATGGAAAATGAATTGTTTTTTCAACTGAAAATCCCAGTTCTTCATGTAAACAACAGAAAACCCCTAAGATTATGTTACGAATAATGGGATACAGCTACATTGGGAGATGGGAAGGTGACCTCAGTACATCAAGGGCTGGGGAGGGGAAAGGTCAGGGAGTCCATTGTTGACCAAGTCTCGCTTGGGTATATCCCATGGGTCCAGTCCATACTTTCACCTAGAGAGCAGCCGAAGCGTAGCTCTCGCGATCTTTCACACACTGCGGTTTCCTTCTGGGGCAGACAGTAGTCCGCCACCCGCCACCAGCCACCCTCTCTTGGGCTTTGGGCTTCCCTACTTGCACAACAATTGCATTGTTCGCCGTGTTCGCATGAAGCTTTTCCCCTCTCTTTTCTCTCTCCCTCTTAAATCTTCGATGTAGCCTAACCAATACTTCACCGATCTCCGATCTCCAATGCTCCTATCTCCATTATGTAAAGAAGCTACGCAACGTGTGGGCGTCCACTACGGAGCGGCCAGTGGAGCGGACAGGGAACAGTGGGCAGGGGAGAGGGGGCAGGGGGACAGGGGACAGGCAGTGACCATTGGAGCGCTGCGTGGACGTTGTCACATATTTTTACGCTTTTGCGATTTGCGGCGGACTGCGGCTGCCATTGTCTGTAATTAGGGGCGGCGTTTTGTTGTCGGTCGGTTGACAAAATGTTAGGCAACCGGGCAGTTTGGTGGGGCAGGAGAATAGCGGGGCATGCAACAAACAGAAGAAATACAAAAAGAAGGGCCCTCAACTAGATGGCGGAACGGGAATGGGCTATCTCGTTACCGCTCTCTGGGAACGCATTGAAAGCGGGAGTTACGAGCACTCCTCGAAATTGCTAGAAATCATATGCCATTTCCATTTCCCCCTCAATTTGTTCTGTTTAAAAGTTCAAAACAGAGCCAATAGAGCCGAAGGCAAGTGATAAATTCATTTTGTTGAGAATCTGTGAGAATCTGAGAATATTAAAATTATTTGAGACCTGCCAAAAATGGACCAGATACTTCTTGTGGATGGACTTCTATGTTTTCTTTCCAAGCTAGTAGATTGAAGAACATCTTCATATTAATCTGCGAGCCTTGAAGGTTATATGTAGTACCTCCTCCTGATGAAATCTTCTGTTCTGCTGGAGAAATGTTTGAGTTTTTAAGAGCATGGAAAAAGAAGATCTAAACAATTGCCTAGAAATATGCCCTATATCGATTACACGTGTAAAATAATTCGCATCTGAATAGAGGGAATGGGAATGCGTATGGGATTGAGAGATGGACATGGGAGTGGGAGGTCGTAGAAGAATGGGGAATTAAGTGATCCTCGCACCGAGTATGGATAGGAGAAGGAGTGCCCAGGCGTCCCAGGTAGCCAGAGCCAGAACCAGAGCCGGGCGACAGGGTCGAGAGTCTTAATGGCCTTAAACGATTTGAGCCAGGCCATTGTTGCCATGCACCTTTGTTCCCTTCGGCCTCGGCATGCACCCCCGCCAATGCCTCAGGGCATTGTTGTTTCGAGTATTTATTGTAATCGATATTTGGGCAATGCAACAAATGAAATCAATGAAATCGAGAACATTTTCACTAACAGCCCAAACGGGGCAATGAAAACCGAAAACGGAAAACATAAGAACTCAAAAACGGAAAGCGGAAAACAGAAAACAGATAGCAAGCCCGAAGAGAATAGAACTCCGATTGCAATTGAGGGCTTGCAGCAATTAAATCTACTTGACTGCATCCCGACAAACCCAATCTCTGATACACCCCCATATCTCCGTGTGGCAGAGAGAGAGACGAGATCTCTCATCGATCCCGACAGCTGTGCGGGTTGACTCCAGCCTATTGCTGGGGTAGTGCTGCGCAGCCGGAATCAGAATCGGGGGAGTTCGAGTGGTGGGTGGGTGGATTAGTGCGATGAAGCTTCCCTGAATATGCGTGAATAATTAAATTTCCAATTGATAAATTAACTGGTAAATGCCTAGAATTTACTTCAATCAGAAGCATCTCAAAAGTATGGATAATGTTACGAACTTTTGGGAAGTCGAAGACATGTTTGTGGTACTCGATCTATTACGACTATCTAATGGCTAAATAGTATATCCCTTTGTTCAAATGCTTTAGAGATCTGTATTTTCTATGTAAGAGTAAATGAGTTCCTTCTCAATCAACTCCTTTCCTTCTCTGCGAGTACGTTTGCAAATAGAATACGATAATACTTTTTGCACTCAAGCAAAGACGAAGGCCATCACCTTAGGCTCTCCCCCTGGCCTGGTCCTGATCGGATCGGATTCGGGTTTGGGCAGTTGTTTGGGCACTTAACGTGTAATTGACGCACATCGTCCCATCTCCATTCCCATCTCTGTCTCCATTGCCGTTGCCGTTGTCATTGTCGCAGTCGCAGTCATAGCCGTCGTCGTCGTCGGCCTGTGCCCATTCATCAAAGGGGGCATCGATTGGATTGGTAGCCGGTGCCCGTTGCCTGCCCACCGCCCGAACAAGACCTATTATTTGTAGGTCATAAATTTTATTGCTCAACTGGCGTTTCTGCAATTAAATCTCAATGGCTTGACGGCGGCCGCCGCCTTTGTCATTTTAGCCATTTTAGCCCTGACGGACGACGCGTGTGCACTCGACAGAGTCTCTTCGATGCGTGGAGGGGGCAGCGGTACTCAATCGAGTAGATAGTTATCGACCTACACCACCCAAACACCCACCCACCCATGCAACCATGCAACAGCGATTCACCCCCTCTATCACCCATTCACTGACGCGGCCATCCGTGTCGTCGGTCGTCGGTCGTCGGCACCCTGCAAATATTTTGACAGCAATGCACCCAAACAGGGCACTGAATAACGACTTCGCGCTGCCACCGGTCTCCGTCTCCAGAGGCTCATCCTGGGACATCCACAGCAAGGGACCGCACGATCAGATCAGCTGGTCCCTGATGCTATCGGTGCTATCGATGTCCGGCCTTATCGCGGCCGGTCGCGTCGTGCCTCGCTATTAACCACAAATGTTTGGGTTTCTTGTCTGCCCCTCCCCCTTCGCCGTCCCAGAAGCAGGTTGTGGGTGGTAGTGTGTCCATTCCATTCATTTATTATTCACTGGCACACACTCACCTCCATTCATTAGATAGAGCCAATAGATCACGAATCTCTTGATTGGTTCTCATCTTCTCGAATTTCACAATTCTACAAATTGATTTCAACAGAAGTGCATATGGAATTGGACAAATAAGAAAGCATTTCGCTAACAAAGATATGATCGGACTCACAGCTTAACGTTTTAGATTCCCTGAATCGAATACCCAATTGAATGGCATTCAAAGACCACAAGATTCATAGTAGCAGCCACATTCCGTGTGGAGGAGCACACTCCTTCTACCCATAACTCACATCCCACTGCTGCATCAGTGGCGCAGCCTTTGGGACAACTCATTCAGTAAATCCCCTGGCATATCCACTTGCTGGCTGGCATTTGACGCAAATTTGTCAAAGGGCATCTGGAGAAGGGATCTCGGACATGGTTTAATGGACATGGAGATGACGACGACGACCACGACGACGGCGATGACGAGGTAGATGACTATGTAGATGTGGTCAGAGGTGGACGTGTACCGTGAACCGTGAACCGTGAGCCACACCCAGGACAAGGAGGCGAGGGCTGGCTCTGAGAGTCGCACAGCATTTTCCCACAGGCGCCGCCATCAGGCGCGGGCCTAAACGAGCTACGTGTCGCCATCAGGTGGCAGTACAATACCGCCTTCCCTTCCCTTTCCTTCCCATACCACCACATTCCTCTTCATCATCTTCATTATCTCCATCATCAGCTTCATCCGCCCACTCTTCAGGCACTCTGCTGAATCCCTGCTAAAATGCCTCCCAAAAATCCAGAAGGCGCTTAGACAAAGTCAACCCTTTGATAAAGTTGGATGGGGGGATGAGGAGATGGGATGTGGTTCTCTGTGATTCTATTAGCAATTTCTGCGGAAATCGACGCGCATCTCTAGAACCGTTATGGGCCAGACCCGGCCATCATCAAAGGGGAGCGCCACTTGGCTCTCGTTCCGAGCCGTCAGGGAGCTCTCCGCTTGAACGAAAACAGTAGCGCCGTCCCCAGACCTCAGACCCCAGACCCCAGACCCCATATCCCAGACCGCAGACCCCAGACCCAGTTCCACTGGCTGCAAAAACAAATGCTCGAGTTCAAAGCCTAATGCGAAAAATTCGCAGAAATCTGTCATCGCCTTGTCAACGCTTCGTCATCGTCAGTGGCAGCGGCAGCGGCAGCGGCAGCACAGGAAGAAGCCACCAACCCAAAGCCCAAAGCCCAAAGCCGAGAGTCGAACCCAAGCACAACCCCAATGCCCCATGCCCCGTGCCCCATGCCCCCATATCCCCGTGTCCCCACGCCCCATCCCCCGACCCAGTTCCAGTTTCAGTTCCCGTCCAGAGGCAAAGTGTGGCGCGTAGTCGGGGCTCCAATTGGCGCTTGACATGCCCCCGACACACCATCGGACAGACAAGCGAAAATATTGTTCCATCAAAAATCTCAGCAACGTTGTCGCATCGTTGTTGTCGTTGTTGTTGTCGTCGTCGTCGGCGGCGATCATATCAAAGCGGCGCAAATTTCCTGCCGGCGAACAGATAAGAAAAAGTGTAGGAGTTGTGTCAGGACAGGATTGGGACAGATATGGGGACAGGGATAGGGACAGAAATAGAAGGAAGAAGACTGTGGGAAGATGCCATGGGCAAAGGGAGGGCCAGGTCCAGGTCCAGTCTGTGACAACGTCAACTGGCGTCTATCAAATGGTTTTTTTATACCCTCACCAAAGTGGGGATCTTTTTTAGCATGGCTAAGACAATTCACGGGCGATCGAGAAGAAAGTCTTCACCAACTGTGGGAATTGTTGTAATTTTGTAACTACAGAATGATGGAATAAGAAAACAAAACGTATCCCAATTCCATATTTGTACTATTGCAGAAAGTACGAGTGTTCTCAAGGAGTTGCTATACCAGCTCCATTATTTAAATACAATATTTTGCTTTTTTTATGAAATCTTAATTTTTCCGATTATTGCGTGTCAAAAATTCTATTTTCGATTTTATCTTTCAAATTGTTCCATAGTTCCGCAGTATCTTTTGAGAACCTATTGAGATTCGTTCCAGCTAGGACACGGTCTAGAGTCTAGAGTCTAGAGTATACCTGATTCGGAGGGACTCTTCGAATTTTTGTGGATATGCTGTCATCAGCAATGATTTCTTTCATATTCTGTGGCCTGTTGCATGTCATTTGTTTCTTTTGGGGCAGACGATCCCAGCTGCAGCCCCAGCCCCAGCCCCAGTCCCAGTACCAGGCACCAAGACCCGTGAAAAGACCAGTGTACAAGCGCCCGCTCGGCGCTATTTAACTTCAAAAGGCGGAGCGCAACTGGGCGCAGAGCATTTAACGCCAAATTCCGCACAACAAAAGGCAGGTAGATGATAGGCCCCCACATTCCAACCTGGCCGAAACCACATCCACATCCACAGCCAGCTTGCTCCTGCCCCCTCGCCCTTCGTTTTGGGCAGCCGGGCGCATGCCACAAATTTTTGTCGTTAGATTTTTGTGCACTTAATTGCCGCAATTAGCGTGGGGCGCTTTGTAGTGATGCCACGCTGCAAGTGAAATGGTCCATTAAATATTTTTTGACTGTTTCCCTCGGCCCCCCAGCCCCGTCGCGATCCCCTTTCCAGAACCAACATCCCGTGACCCATCATCGTCCCAATCCCTAATTCCAAGCCTTTACTCTCCGACTGCCTCTCGGCAATTTGGCAAACAAAATGAAAGGAAACTCAAAAGGGAGTGCGACGAAGGTGGGCAGAGGGGCAGGAGGGCCATGAGGGCCATGAGGGCCACGAGGGGCAGGAGGGGTCGACATAGGTCAGCCATGGGGTATCCACCCATCCCCACTGGCGCCTCGAATGAGTGCATTCGTGACTAATTTTTACGGGTAGCCATTTACGAGGCAATCAGTGATGAAATGTTATTCCAAAAACCCGTACGTTTACACTTGGAGTATTAGTATGGAGTATGTGATATTATTAATGGCTCGCTGAGCTATTCCAGATCAGTGCTAATTATATTCGAGAGATATGAATATGATAGCCTCGACCTATTCAGATTATTTCTGCCATTTGTGAGTACACTCATTGCCGGCCTGGCCCGGCCCGCAAGTGCACTCGCACGAGTGCCTGTTCACACGAGTGCCAAATGCTCGAGCTCAGCGTCTCAGATCCTCAATGCTTGCTGCCAACTGGCGCTGTCAATAAAATTTGCGTCTGCCCCAAAGGCAGGGGCACGATGGGGCAGCGGACAGCGGGAATCGGGGAGAAAGGCGCCGACGAGCGACCGGCTGGCGCGCCTGTCGTGGCCGATCAAAATCAATGCGAGCCATGGAATTGCGAATCAATTGCCGGTGCCCCGAAAAAACCTCAGCTTCAACTTCAACTTCAGCCTGAGCCCCAGATCCAGATTCAGATTCAGATCCAGATCCAGGCTGAGGGCTGCGTTCTGGCCTGTGTTGGCGGATGGGTACGGGTATGGGTATGGGTATGGGGATGGGAGTGAACGGTATCGGACCAGACGACATCCAGGTCGAGGCAGCTCACTGGAGTTGAACAGTCGTCGATCAAAGACAAAATCGCGGCGCTCTGATCCTGATCTGTTTCTGCCGTTTTCCAGCTCAGAGCTTCAAGCTTCAGGCTTCAAGATTCAAGCTCCGAGCCGCAGCTTCGAGACAATGAGATGAGCCTTGCTTGCCTCTTCTTCCGATTCGGAGACCCCGAGATGAAGACGACGCTTTGGCTCTTCTCTTTTTTTGGCGACAGCGACAGCGACACTGACATGCCGCGTGCGGGGGCGCCGACCAGCGAGGGGAACGAATACAAATACGAATATTCGTACGAATACAAATGCGAAAACGAGTGCGACTTCCAGACCAAGTCGCACAGTATTCAAATGCAGTCAGAGCCAAAGATCTCAGCTTGGCGATATTTTCGATACCCTTCCGTGAGGTATGCCGATTTTTGGCCAGGAGATGTTCGTTTCGATTTCCTTTGATCTGATTTGAGCTGATCCCACAGCAATATTTGCATTACAATGCTTGGCTGTATTCCTGCCAGTATTTTCTGAGGATTCAATTCCTACCATGGTAAAGATCTTTGCGTTAGGGTATGAATGCTTCAGGTCTCGAAGCTGACCTTCTTTATTGTTGTGTCTGCTGTGGGTACTGCAGCTTCTGGTGCCTCACGTTTCTCGTTTCTCGTCGTGGCGCTTGCAACTTGATCGATGAATGGCCATTCGGCGGCCGGCCTGGCCCTGGGACACAGACACAGACACGGACTCGGACTCGGCGCCGCTGCCGTTGCTATTCCAAGCGCCGCTTTTGAGTTGGGCCCAACACAATCACAATCACAATGGCAACGAGAGACGACAACAACCCGGGCCCAGTCAGTGTCAGTCTCAGTCTCAGCCCCAGCCTCTGAATCTTTGGGGGCTTTTGTTTTTTCTTTATTTTCGGAAGCGTTTCAGCAGCCTTGCACACACCGAACATATTCGCTACGCTATGGATTCAGTATCTGACTGGTTGAGAATTGGTGACCCCGACGCTGGTTATCTTTAAATAATGATCAAAGTGTAATGCAATATACCAAGGAAATCAATTCTGTATAGATTTATTGAGAAACATTATCTGTCTCCACTCTTGGAGATCCTTTTGAGTAGAGCCACTTTTGATAAAATAATCATTGGTGACACCGGATCGAATTTTGCGATGAGTTTCCACTTCCAAGATGATCCTCTATGCCCGTATGCCCCTTGATGTTACCCCATAAATCATATAACCTACAAATATCAATTCATTGACTCGAATGAGTGGCTTGTGGGGCTATCTACACATCAATCTAAGGATCGGCCAGGATCCTTAATTAGTCCCCGAGTATGATCCCCAATTTGGGTAGGTGATTAAGGCTCATTATGACGATTCCAATCGGGCAAGGCAACCTGTGTTTTAATGTTTAATATCTTTTGGCCACTAGCACTGGCACTGCAGGGCATCCAGTCTGCTGTTAGGCTCGAACCCTTTTTGCGCCAAATGCAGAGGAAGGGGCAGCCCCGGTCATGTCCACTTTGTTTGCCTCCAAATGACAGCTGATTGCTTTTCAGCGTGGATCCGTTTCGGTTTCGGTTTTGGCTTCAGCTTCGGCTTCGGCATCTCGTTCCACGTTCGATGGTTCCGGGACGTTCGTTCTCAGGTTCTGTGTAAGCCGGCGCCTTTAATTGGCATTTGAATGATGTGCACACACGCCCCCCGCTCGGCTCGGCTGCGGCTGCGGCTTCGGCTCTGCACCTCGTTGAACGGCTTATCACGCAGCAGCGGCAGCGGCAGCAGCAGCGACAGCGTCAGCCTCTTATCAAACTTGTCGATCGACTCTGGCCTGGCGCTTATCTGATGCTCGTTTTGGATAAACGCATCATTATTGCTGTCGCCGCCACAGCGACGACGCGACGTTCTCAAAAAATACACAAACAACGGTCCGAAAGGAGACCAAGGAAAAGGAGAGCGGGAGGAGAGAAAGGGTGAAGGAGGAAGATAGCGATAGGAAAAGGGAAACGGGAAAGGGGGGATAAAAGGGTTAGGATCAGAGCGGAACCATTGAAACCATTCGGAGCAGTCGGAACAGTCGGTGGTCGATGCGTGTTCTCGGGTATACCCTAGGAAATGGTCTCTTGAGTAAAATGTATGTTTAACCATTCGATTTATCCATCCACAGACTTTACTACTCTACTCACAGCCTTACTTACACATACGATGTGTAAAAGCATTTGGAAATGATTTTAAAATACAACAATTTTTTAAGTACAAAAACAATGGAACATTGCAAAAAATGTTGTTAACAATTATCAAAAATTAACTGCATAATCATAATCTAACCGAACTTCACTTTAAAACTAATTCAATACCAATACGAGTATTCGGCTTAAAGAGTATCTGATGCTTCGATGCTCAGAAGGATAGCCTCGCTTCTTGTTCTTCTGCTGATGTTGATGTTGTTCCCGTGGTTGTTCTTGTTGTGGCTGTTGTCATTATCAAGTGATCTCAATCGCTGCTAATTAATTTCTAGGGTATTTAAGTTAATTTACATACAGAAACAAATGCCCCTGACATGCACCCGCGCACAGCTGCCGCAGGCCGCAGCGACGACGACGCGACGGATCAACGGGTGACCACAGCCACAGCACACAGATGGGAGTGGGAGAGAACTTTAGATACGCACTGTGCATAGGCGTAGGCGTTGGCGTTGGCGTTGGCGTTGCCGTTAGCGTTGGCCGTAGGCGTCGACGTTGGCTGCGCTTAATTTTCGTTAATTAAAGTAAATGCCAGACATGCTCGTACTCCCTCCACGTTCCCATAGGAAACGAAGGGGAACCAAAGTGGCGTAAAGCGTTCAGCTGACATTTGGCGATTGGCATTTGATTTCCGTGTCATTAAGCAGGTCCTTAAGCTGGTCCTAAGGATCCAGTATCCTGCAGTCAACATACATATATCGGACGGAGCGCAGCACTTTGCAAATTAGCTAATACTCAAGCGAAAAAAACTCAAAAGTCAAGGGAAAAGTAGAAGCACAAAGTACTTTGAATGGCTGAGATGTTCGTAAAACTATGGATTTTTTTGGTTTCGGTTACTGATAGAATGTGATCGAATACTAGGTTCCTTCTAGCCGCAGATTTCGGAAAGCGGCTAAAGATACAAGTAGTGTCAACAGGATTCCCTATATAATCAATTGTTTTAGTGCCACAAGATTTTGAGCATGTATAGCCCTCTCAATATTTAAGATCACATGTTTCTGCGTCCCATACCATGTCGATGCATATTTTTTTGTAATCTTCTACTAAAATATTTCAGAACTCGGTTCTATTTTTCCTTTTCAGTTCACAGGAATATAAGTTTGGTTGACGGTTTGTAAAATACGTACCCCTATATCAATCTATAAACCTATTCTAATCTCGTAAAAAATCTGTTTGTTCCTCTAAAGAATATGACAAGACCTTTTGTGGCACAGCATTTTCTTTTTTAAAGCAATTATTTTATATTTTACTTTTTAAAGATATTTTAGGACATTAGGATTCACATCATTTGGATAACCTTTTTATACTGATTAGTAAGAGAAATCTTTTAAATATTTCTCAAAATTGAGACTTGAATTTCCAATAGATATTGGATAATTATTTGATCTTCATAGGCACTGCAAAAGTAGATGTTAAAGTATTAATTTTCTTCTTCAGATCTGCAACACCTTATGAAGATTCTCAAAAGAGTCTTTCCAAAGTGAATAAATAATTCCGTTTAAATGAGATATGAATCACTAAGGACTATCCTCGGAAGAACCACAGATACTATGGCATATATTGTGTATTCTTTATACATAGTTTCTACATTATCTACTTCGTCTCATTACACATCTTTTGGATTGGTTTTGGCTCAAACGTCTTTCTTCTTTCCTTCTTTCGCTCTCTCCTCAGCCTTGGCACTGTCCTTGAAGCGGGGCAAACAAAGTGGCTAAAACACATTACAGATTCGATCAAATCGAATCAACAACAACTACGAACAGCTAATAGCCAACTCCTTAGCCCCACCCCTAGCCCATCCCATCCCCCATCTGGAGGTCTGGAGAAATGTTTTCCTTCGTTTTCATTGTGGCGGAATTGTTCTCCATTGCGAGACGGTTGCGATAAAAACTTAATAAATAAATTGACTTTATGGTTATGGGGCGCATACAGATACAGATGCAAACAGAGAGACGAAGGGAGGGGATAAGAGAGTGATGGGGTGAGGGGGTGGCAAGGGGCAGATTGAGTTAGAGATATAGAGATACAACAACATATGAGGCGACAACTTACAATGTCCTCAATGTCTCATCCTCATTCTCGTATACTTCGCATTTGTACCTCCTCCTAGTCGAGACTCATCCTCAAATTCTCGGGCTCTGGCTCTGGCTCGGGCTCGGGCTCGTGGCAGGCTTTTGTGTTGCCACAAATAAAACCATAAATAAAACGCAAACGGCGGCGGCACCCCGCACCCCGCACCCCGCAACCCCCTTATCATCCCACACCCTCTTGTGGCACAGTCATTCAGGATTCACTTTTATCAAGCGCAAAATGTATTCATGAGTAATTGTCACGCGGCGAAAGGACGCCGAGGGGTGAATGGACGACGGACAGACACAGGCACAGGCTCAGGAACAGGCTCCCCCGATGGATGGGAGATGGATAGATGGATTGAATGCCGGTTGCTCGGTAGGTCCTTCGGTCGGTCGGTTAAAATGGATGAATGTTTGGAGCGGACGGAAGCTATCGGCCGGGCGGAAGTGAACGGCAACCGTTGGCGTTGGGCCACGTGATCGGAAGGAAACTCAACTTGCGAATTGAAACATCCGATGCAGACAGCGACGACGACGCGGACGACATCGGTGTCCGTGTCAGCGTCAGCGTCAGGAGCAGCGGCAGCATCCTTGAAATCAATGGAAATCTCATCGCTGCGAAAGTGACACCAAATTGTCAGCTAATCTGCCGCTGACTTTTCAATTTTCCCTTCAATGTTCGCCCCTCACTCGCGAACATCCACCACCCAAATCACTTTAGGGTCGAACTTCAGCCACAGTACGGGTATCAGTATCAGATTCAGTATCAGTGCCAGCCTTGTCACTTGAACCAATCTGCTTGAGCCGCAGATAAACATAAATACCCGTAGGATATACATGATTTCCTAATTTGAAGATTTGTACAATTACGTGACAGAAAAGAAAGACTGGCGTAAGTTTGCTGGGAGGTACATACATATAAAATTCTGTTTAAGTAGAATTGTCAAGAGAACCATTTAGCCGTATTGAATTATCAAAAATATTATAGGAAATACAGATTTTATCAATTAAAATTAAATTAGTCATTTCATAAGCACACAAGTGATTCAATTCGAGCAAAGAAAGTATAAAAAATGTTCAGGTAAATTTTAATGTAATATTTAAATACTTCAAAATGGCGTAACAAATAACTAAAAAAAAGTCTAAGGAGATACGAAAAATAAACTATAAAATAGATAATACTATAAAACTATAAGAAAAAAATGCTCAAAAAAGTATATATATATGTATATATTTATATATTTTATATGTCGTTTGGTATTGCTGTTTTCAAAAGGGACAAAATGATTTGTTGCCAAAAATTTGAAGATTTTTATTTTTATTTACATTTCTTACATCTTTCTTTTTTTTCTTTCTATTCTAACACCAACACTAGCCGTTTTATCTTGCTAACAACTAAGCTAGAGAGAGAATGAGAAAGAGTACCATATCGGGTGTAAAAATAAAAATTAGTTTGGCCGAAAATACAGAATATCTTAATAAAAAAACACACCACAAAATTAAGACCAAAAAAAATTTTTCACATTTTAAATGTATGTACATATGTACTCCTACAGCTCCTCCTCTTCCATATCTAGAACATCCCGCATTCAACGTATTCATTAAAAAATATCCCATCTCCTTATATTCTTGCGTGATGGCTTTGATTTATTCAATAGAATTTTCCGCCAAATATTATAATACATTTAAAGCCTTGAACCATTGGAATGCTCTTCGAGGAGTACAGTATTCCTTTAATCAAATAACATCGGATTAGGAGCTTCTCTTATCACTGAGATTTGTTTCACAATCAATTGAGCAATCAAGAATGGTTATGAAATTATGAAATACATTTGATGGCAAAGAATCTGTTGTTATCAATTATTATTATTATTACATGTCTATTACTTTGTATAGAAAATATATAAAGAGTATAATCACTCGGACTCGGAGAGCCCTCGTGATTGAATGATCTGATTCCCCGAGGAAAAATGATTCATTCATGTCATTAGCGGGTTGAGCGTGAATGACTCCTGGATGGAGAGCCGCCAAATGGCAGAGCCCGGATGGAGCACCGGCTCCGTGTGGCATCTTCCAACCAAATTAGTTCTCTCTAGAAGTTTGAAAGCCACTGACCAGTACTGCCGCTATCTCGTGCTCTCTCTGTCACACACATTCGGTTTGTGTGTGTGGCAGCGCCATTCATTGTTGTCGCTGTGCCCCAAAAGTTGTTGCTGTGTGTTTGCAGCTTACTTGCAGCATTTTGTTGCTGGGGATGTTTGTTGTTCTTGCACAAAAAAATGTTTGACTGGCGCCACTTGAATAACTTTGCCGAAGATGTCGCTGGACGAGAAGGACGGACGACAGACGGACTGTGCACCGGGCCAGGGCCAGGGACTGTGGACCGGGACCGGGACCGGGACAGGGCCAGGGCCAGGGCCGGGGACTGTGGTCGTCGTCGTCGTTGTCTCAAAAATAAAGACGATCCAATCCAAAAAAATCGAACGAGTGCACACTTAAATGCAAAAGGACATGAAAAGAACACGACTTAAGGATTGCCCCGTCTCCCCCCAGCCATAGTAACTCTCTCGGACTCTCTCTCCCTCTCTCTCTCTTTCTCTCTCTCTCTTTTGCTCCTCTTTTATGTATTTTGTGTGCTTTGCGGGGCTGCCAACGCGCTTTTGTTTTAAAGCTTGGGACTTGCTGGATTGTTGGTGTTTTGTACCAGTATCTGGGCATTGAAGCCGCCGTCTTCGCCGTCGTCGTCGTCGTCATCGTTTGATCAGAAGCCGATGCCGACGACGCCGCCGCCTCAGTGGAGTTATGCGCCCGTGCCCCGTTGTGTGTCCGAGGCTTTTGGCTACTTGAGGCGCCACCAGGCGGCGGCGGCGGCACCGTCTGCTATACAAAAATGCCATGTTCTCTCTCTCTCTCTCTCTCTCTCTCCAGTTGCAGTTGGAGCTGTGGCTGGAGCTGGCAATGGGGCTGTGTGTGTTGGCTGAAGCGCCTGGCGTTGGCGCTAAGCAACTCAGGCCAATTGGCGTCATCCTTCATGCCCAGGGTCCCACTTCTTTTCGGTGTACTATTCGCATACATAAATAGTCGTACACCTACATATACCCTATACCCTATACCCTATACCCCATACCCCATACCCCATACCCCATACCCCATACCCCATACCCCATATACCATACCGCATACCCGTACTCGTATTCGTAGTGTGTGTGTGTGTGTGTGTGCGAGCGAGGCACTTGCCGCCTTCATCCTCATTGGCAACAAAACACTAAATCAAATAGCCGCCACAGAGAAACACGGAGCAGGAGCAGGAGCAGGCGATGGACCCGGAGACAGAGGCGGAGACGGATAAAAAACCTAGGCGGTGGTCCCTTGGATCGTACGCTTGGGGTCCCTCGCAAAACTGTCGACATATTTCTTGTTTTTATGATTTCACATTTTCAGTTTACTCTCCGCTCTCCCCTCCCCTCAATTCCCAACATTTTGGCTATTTATTATATTTTTTTGTTCTGTTTTGTTTCTTTTATTTAATGCCATTATTAATATTATTATGGGTGTGCGTGGGCCAGCAGCTCAAGCTGTTGGAGGTCCCAGTGCTTGGCCAGTGCTTTTAGAACTGTGAGAAGATCAGGGCCCGCCATTTAAGAAACCCACATGGTAGGAGGCAGAAGGAGAATACTGCTCGAGGAATCCTTTAAGTTGTCTGAGAATAATCAAAGAAAGTTTGGAAGTCATTTAGCTCGTAAGGTTCGATAAAGGTCTAAAGTATATTTAGAAGAATATCCTGTCTGCAATCGTCACAAAGTACATAAGGGAGCATATGTGCTGATGGTGTGTCACAAATTTCCCAATTATTTTTGAATAGCATTATTTCAAAAGTGCTTGTCAAACTGCAGTGCAAGGAATACCAGACTCCCAAACTGCAATTGCAGTCAGGAGGCTGCCGCTCAAACATGTCACACATTCAAAAAAGTGATGCAGATGCTGCTGGGGATGATGAGGATATTGTGGAGGGCCCAGAAGCGCCAAGGATGTGGGGAGGCAGGAGCAATTAGCTTTGTGCCACACGTAGCCAAAGCTCCAGGACAAGCGCCAGGACATAGCTGCATCATCATCAAAAATAAAAGAACCAGAACCAGAACCAGAAAGCAGGTCAAGTGCTGCTCCACGAAGATGAAGAAGAAGTGCCACCCCATGTCCACTCCACACTCCACCCCATTTTGGACAAGTGCTCCCATTAGGCAGCGACAGCGACAGCGACACAGAGCTGAGGGGGCAAAAACAGCAATGAAAATCAAGTGGAAGACACAACAGGATGAAGAGGAGCCTGCTCCCCGGGAGTGGGCGGTGCACGAAGAGGAACAGGAGCGAGAGCGGGAGCAGGAGCAGAAATGAGAGATGAGATGTGAGAGAAGGCGGAGGGGTACAGCAGAAGCAGCTCCAAGAGGATTACGAGCACAAGGAGCATGACAAACATGACATGGCCAAAAGTTTGACAAGCGCTGGGCCGCTTCGTCCAGAAATCCACAGTGGAAAATGAGAGCTAAAAAAGACCAGATATATTCACCGACATATACTCGTATGAATGAATAACCCACCCACGCGGCAGCAAACGAGAGCGCACCCGCTCTCAACCACGAATGCTGATGTGACGATGCTCTGACAATGCCCTGGGTGGCTCAAGGACTCTGATGATACTGCCGGACACGAGCCCGGATCCTCTAGCCGTAGGACTAAAGTTGCACATGTTTGCATTCAATTAGAAGCTTTTGGGCAGGCCAATGCCCGAGGCTTGTTTGCAGCAGCAGCTGGAAATTGGAGCAGCAGAAGGACCAGGCGGACCCCCAGATGAAGAGCAACAACAGAAGCAGAAGCAGAGTCAGAATCAGAAGCAGGAAGAGGAGCAGCCGGAACAGCAGGAACAGCAGGTGATATCCAAATGCCCAGGGTGGGTGGTCAGCAGAGCAGTCCATTGAACCAGCCCCAAACCAATTGAGATATTAGTGGGTCCAGAGCGAAGACCAGACCGAGTTCCATTCCAAGCGATTCCCATTCGAAACGTTTCGAATCGATCCAAATCGAGAATGGAGACGGTGCACTGTGCACGGTGCACAGGAGACCGGTGCCGGCGCCTGGGCTGCAATTTGGCCAACACTCATTCATTATGTCTCACAGTTATTTGGCCTCTCTCTCTCGTCTGCAATTGGATTCAATTTAGTTACGAGCCCGCTGATGGGATCTACCTCTTTCTCTGTCTCTCTCCAGTTGGGCTACAGTTGTGGCTGGTGGAGCTCCTCGTCTGGGGGCGGGGGCCAAGCAAAACGTCCAAGACACGAACAAACCACGCCAAAATCGATATGACTCGATTAACGTGGTTGGATCGCCGACGTAGTCGTAGTCGTCGTCGTCGTCGTCGTCATCATCATCATCGTCGGTGGTGCTATTGATGGCTGTGCGGGCTGAGGCTGCAGATGGAGATGGAGATGGAGCTGGGGATGGGCTGTACTCCAGTCGCCGCCCGAAGCTGCTGTTGGTGGTGGCGCCAGCCGAGAGTAGATCCAGTAGTTCCTCCAAAGCGATCTCAGGAAAAATCTCTTCATTTTGAATTATGAAGAAAGCTTTTGCCATATTTCCCATTTGTTTAATCCCAAAATAATATAAAAATATTACTAATAATGTATTGAAACATTGTATTGTGATGGGACAATTGCTCAACAATTGCTGCAAGTGCAACATAAACTGTTGAACATCTCTTGGGACTGGGATGGTATTTGCTAGGAAGTGTTCGAGTAGCTATGACGATGATTTTCAGATCCAAAACTTTGCAGGCAGCCCCCGGAGAGGGCTCAAGATCAGAGAGGAGGGAGTTTGTAGCCAGGGCCAAACCAGAGTCAGACCCAGAGCCAGAGCCAGGCAGCTACTTCTACTTTGCGTGGTCGCGTTCATCATTTTGGTGTCTTGTTTTGTGGGTTTCATTGCTTTGGTTCCCCGTCCCTCTCCTCCTCCTCCTGCACCTCCTGCTCGTCGTGGCTGTTGCCTTTGCCGTTGTTGCTGTTGCTGTGGCTGGCTGGTGCTTAAATAGCTGGGCGGAACTTGATGAGATGATGGGCAATTATCTGCGGGAGGTCCACAGCACACACACACACAGTACACAGCACACACAGCGAGTCCGAGACGTAGTAAAGGCCAACGGGAGACGACGAGTGGCACGGAGGGGCACGGGCTGGGAGGGGGACAACAAAATATGTCTTACAACGTTGCCCGGCTCTTTTGGGGCTGGCTGGCAATGCGATTTTGCGGTTGTGCTCTGCGCATGCGCGCCAGCTTCAGCGCCATCGCCATCAACGCCTCACACACAGACCGGCAGACAGGCGGCGGTGGCGGTGGCTGTGGCGGTGGCAGATGCAACGCGCCAGAGTGGGACAGAGCCAGAGATAGAGACAGAGCCACAGAGAAAGAGAGACACACACGGCGAGAGAGAGGGCGATACGCGTGCGCACTAACAAGCGACGACAGCTGGGATCAGTGCGAGTGGAACGCAGCCTCAGCCTCAGCCCGTGCTGCAGGTTGAGAGAGGGAGCATCGGGAGCAGCCGTAGCAGCAGCAGCAGCAGCCAATCATTGCCTCAAGGCCAATTTGGGGGACTGGAAACTGGGCCTGGACTTGCAGTCAGAGCGCTGGACCCCGCACTGGAGTGGGGGCATGCGTAGAAATATTTGCAAACACGACGCTGATCACGACGAGCGTCCAGTGCCACGGCCAGTGCCAGTGCCAGTGCCAGGGCCAGACCTGGCCAGGCAGCCATCGTGTGGCGTCGCTTCGGTGGCGGCTCTGACGGCGGCTAACCAAACACGATGAGGCGTTGTTGGCGTCATGAAACTACAAGCGGCCCACAAAGCAATTGACGATGGATGTGGGGCCCAGGTCCAAGACGGCGACGCCCTGGCGTCGAGCTCGTAGCCGGAGTCAGAGTCAGAGTCGAAGACGAAGTCGAGGTTGGAGTCGGGAATAGAGTCTGACACGCTGGCATTCGATAATTGCTTTAGAAAGTATGCGGTTCCCCCGATCCTACTGCAGTGGCCTGGAGTCGCAGTCAGACCCTGACTCTGGCTCGGACTCGGACTCGAACTCTGGCTAAAACTTTCGCTTCGATTGGCTGTCCGCTTGGAAATGTGCTCATCAAGGAGCTGGCTGGCTCTGGAGAAGTATTGGAGGGGAAGAATTGGGGGATCTCTGGTGCTGGTGCTGGTGCTAAGGCTGAACTGAAACTGAATCAACTGGCAATTAATTACTTTGGCCTGGCCTGGCCTGCCCTGGCCCGAAGACAAACCAGCGGCTAGCTGTGAGAAATGATTTCATTTTGTGGCATCAGCTAATTGGCCGCAAAACGCTCCAAACAGAAGGAGAGCCCAGCTGGTGCTGGGAGGGAGATGGAGAGTACAGTCCATTCCCGATGGAAACGAAACGATGATCTCCATGAACCGTTCGACGGACGCGCTAATGGATCATTTTCTGGGAGCCACTACTCGTATTGATCACTAATGAGACTTCCAGAAATGATAGGAGCAACAGAGCAGTCCATAAACGGATCTCCTCCTATCCTAATACCCATTGTAGCTGTTCTTTTTATCACTTTTAATCTACAAATGGGAGTACATACATATATATCTACACACAGCGAAATGAGTAGTTCCTTTTAGATTTATAAATGTATACCAGCAGATTTTACCCGACTGTGGAAATTTTAAAAGGAAAGTGTTTCCAGTTACATTTTGATATATGTAAATATGAAAATAGTTGATTTACATATATTTTATATATAAAATAAATATATTTCCAATTTAAATTGAATATATTTCCAAATTAAATAAAATATATTTCATACAAATTTAAATGTAATTTAACTAAAATAAAAATTAAATATAAATTTATGTTGAACGTTTAATTGAATTATTTCTATAAGGCATCATCCGATATGCGTCCATTACAAGTCAGGACCTCTCAAGGAAGTTAATTTTGGCTGGAAATGATCACTATTGAGGTTTCCATCAGTGCGCATCGATTTTCTCATCATCCAATCAATAAACCCAACGATACCTGGGGATTATCTTAACTAAAGAACTTTAAGCCCATCGCTCGGTTCCATCGAACTCGCCCTGGATGCTGGATCTGGATGCTTTCTCTCCTTTTGGCTTATCCCTACTTATGCAGAGTCCTACTCGTATCCTCCTGCTTATCGGGGATCTGTGCAGTCGGCTCTTCAACTTAATTAGTGCACGCTCAACAAACCAATCATCGAACAAAGCCACCACTGTGCGAGCAGCCACTTCAGGATGTCAACCCTAACGACCGGCTCGGAGCTCAGAGCTAAGATCTCAGGGGGAAAGAAATGGGAAACGGGAACGAACACAAATGGCAAACAACAAATGACAAATGGAGAACGACAGTCACAGATTCGGACGAGGTCCAGGAGCAGGAGCAGGAGCAGAGGCAGAGGCAGAGCCGGAAACAGTTGGCCATATGATGTAGATGTTGATGTAGAGGCCCCTGTGGCATGGCTAGTGATGCACACATCCCAGTGGCAATTGGTGCAGGAGCAGAAGCAGGAGCAGGACATCCATCCATCAGCCATCACTTGAGTTCACCTCGAGTGTGTGATTGCTATCAACAGCTTGATTTTAATTTCTCTTCTCCGGCTACTGCCGTTCTCCTGCTAGCCTGCTATCCTGTATCTTTTCATCTCCTGCTCTGATTC
This sequence comes from Drosophila persimilis, assembly GCF_003286085.1. Lineage (NCBI taxonomy): Eukaryota > Metazoa > Arthropoda > Insecta > Diptera > Drosophilidae > Drosophila > Drosophila persimilis. The sequence goes on from NW_020825312.1 coordinate 6,890,526, forward strand.
TCCGATGCTGGCCAAACAATGGCACTGTCCTTGTATGTGTGCGCGTGTTTTTCCAACAGTTTTTGCCTGCGGCCTGTGGCCTGCGTCCTGCATTGGCACTTCCTAGCGGCGTGCAACGGAGCGGATGAGCCGCATAGTTGGCCAGCTAGGTGGAAAAATCAGAGCGCCGAAGAAAGGATGATAAAGATGTGCAGGATGACGATGATGATGAGTATGAGGATGTGCATGAGCATGAGCCTAAGGAAATGTGTGCGGCATAGTGACTGCTGTACAATGGCTAAGGATGAGCCCAAGGATAATTACTTTTGTGCAATTATGCGATTAGTTTATAGGCCAATAACTTTCTAAGGAATCCACCCACCACCATAGGGAAACACATAATTGATGCGAAGCGCTTAGAATAGAATAGAAAGAGACAGGGAGAGAGAGGGAAAGAGAGATCCTTGACTTGAACTGTACAAAAATGTGAATATGGATACAGATACAAATACAAATACAGATATTTATGTGCCTATCGTATTATCATCCAAAATTGATCGTGCTCTAGGATATATTTACTTACATATATGAGATGGCTATACATAGATATAGATCTGAATATTTTTAGATATATATAAAGAAAACTTTACCCATCAATTTGAGATGGACATACAATCTGGAGATGCCTCTGTCCTTCGATGTAATCCACATCGATTCAATCAACAATGGGGGACAACACCACCACACCGCACACACAAATTACTGTGGCTCGAAGCGAAACTAACGCCCAAATCGAGACCGACTAGACTCGTTTCGACCATCAATAAAACGTTATCAAAATTGGCTCAAGAGGAAGTGGATGGGAGGCCCGGGTGCAGCCACCTGCCACAGCTTAGCGGGGGGTAGTGGTGGTGCTGGTGCTGTTGCTGTTGCTGGTGGTGGTGGTGGTGTGTTTGCAGTGATATATTTTTCACGCTCATAAAATAAACGTCAACCATAAACCGTGACTAAGTCGGGAGACAAACAAATTACTAAATAAGCGCGCATCGAAAACTGGGCCGGCTCGTAAAGGACATACATCTATCTATTGCCACCCATAATAACGCGTGGGGAGGGGGAGGAGCGAGAGAGGTATGCGGCAATCATATGGGAAGACAGAGGCGTATCTCGTAGCTCAAAGGGGATCACATGTCGTTCACTTCTACAATGAAAATGAATGTTGCAACTATGCCATTTACAGGGGGAATGTATGTTTGATTTCTGGTTTTTACATTGTGATATCCATCCATGGTATCCTTCCATTAATTGCTACCTTCTATATGCCAAAGTTTATATAGAAAGATCCCTGGACACACCGTCCATGTACTGCCTTGCAACCACGTGACAAGTGGACACTAGACACAGGTCCGAGAGATATGTGCATATAAATCCACTGACAGATAGCCGGACACAGCAGCCACCACCACCGGACCACCGATAGAGGCATAGATGACCCCACATCCACATTCCCATCCACATTTCCTCATGCACACATGCCGCATGCTGCATGCCGCATCCGCATCCAAAATGTAAATATTTAATTTTGAAACAGTGTAACTAAAGGGATTTGAAACGCGCGTGGCTGCCGAGGCAGGGGTGCACGACACGAAGCGGGCAGACCATCGCGGAAATCAACGAAACCCGCAGCATTCGCTCCGGTCCATCTCCATCCCATCGAGATCCGGGCTGGAGGTAGAGATGGGGATGGGGATGGGGATGGGGATGGGGATGGAATGTGAGGACTTGCCCTCGTTGTGACATGTGAAAAGTAGCAGTTTCTTTGCGATTTTCCCGTGTCGTATAAAAGCAGATACATATTGGACTCCAGACTGATGTTTCTTTGAGTTTCCGTCTTGGCATGGGAACAGATTCCTCACCCAGTGTCCAGTGTCCATTGAGTCCCTTGTCGTTTCGAATTTTGGCTACTTTACAACATTTTGCATCGGTCTCGAGTTCCATGTCTTCTTCCCACCCATCCACTCCGTAGCAGCGGCCCAGTGCTGGCCACATAACAAATGACATGTGTCCGTGTCCATGTCCGTGTCCGTGTCCTGCTTCAAAGACCCTTCCTTCTATTTTTATGGCAAAATAATATCAAGATAAGCGGGGTATTAGACAAAGCCAGCAGACTTCCACTTTGACTCGGACTGCTGCGGGTCCCAGGTCCCTGCCTGGTCCCTGGGGCGTGCTTGGTTGAGAGCAGGACCTTCTCGGCCTCGAACTTAGAGTCAATCCTTGGCTGCCACAGACTCCAAAAGTTGCTCAACTTCGGTTCTTACCCCTTTTACTTTTTGTTTTTTGTTTTAATCGATTGATTGCCGTGTGTTTAGTTTTTTATGCGGGGCATCCTCCTGCTCCATCTTTTCCAGCCTTTCCCTGGGTGTCCGTTTATGACGTCCGGATAAGATCAAATTGCAAATTGGCTTTGGGCTGTGGCAAACTTTAAGTTTCCTTCCCTTCCTCCCAGTCAAATCGAAGATAGCCTCTGCTCTTGTTTTGGCCGCAGACCAAGGAAATTGCAACTGCAGATGAGTATGTACGGCGTAGTTTGTGGGCAAGTGTTTTAATATTTACCGTACATACGAGTAGAATCCTTTGGTTGGCAGGTTGAGAAAAACTTCACTACTTTGTCGAAGGAACCAGCCCCATCAGTCCAATGAACAGAATAGGTAGTGGAATGAAATCATTGGAAAGAATCCTCAGCTCTAACTTTTTATATATATTTGATATAAAAATGTGTTATAGTATGCTATGTTATTTGAACCACATTTAATAGTTTTATGGGTCATATTTAATTCTTCGAATCATAATAGATTCCTTGATTTCCCAAACGGATAAAATAAGCTTCCTGAGCATTTCTTAATGCATTTCTTCAGCAGTTCATAAATTGCCTAGAATTTTGAACAACTTTATTTTAATTTCATGTTCGGTTCAATATTGCATTTCCATATTTGCATGTGAGCACTTATCATTCTCTGATTCATCAGAACTTTTATTTTGATATAGGTTCGTGTGCGAATGTTCATATATTGAATAGTTCCATCAACATCTGCCAAGTTTTGTCTCATAGTTTTGCCATAGTTTTCAGAAGATTATAGACTCATTTTAGAGATATGAAAGTCATACTTATGTGGATGACAGACACATCTAAAGGAATTGATATAGCTACAATCTCTTATTGTACAAACCCATTTTGTATCTCTAGTACTCGTAGAAACGTAGTACCCCGTTGAAACTTTTCTCGCCGACACATCTTGGGGGTCTAAATCCATTTCTGGATATCTTAAGTCGCGTCGTGGGTGGGTGCCGCCTCTACATCTCTGTCGGATTTATCCTGATGGCCATCAAATGTTTTGGCAAGGTTTAAGGACCGCTGGCCCAGCGGGAGATATCCTATGTATTCGCAATAATAACGATATCAATAGACGCGGGAGGATGGCAAGGAGGAAGGAGAGGTCACACCTCTTGACTGGCTATGCAAATCCCGGCTTTGCTTAATTTGCTGTGCGTTGACAGCAATTTAATTCCCCAAAGCCATAAAAGTGTAATAAAATTTTCAATTGTAACTGTTGGGCGTGGATTTGGGATGCGTCCCTGCCCCTGACCCTGCCCCTTCCCCAAGGCGCTGACGCTCGGGGGTTGGATGCTGGATTCTGAATCTGATTTGGATATTGGATTCGGTTCTGGTGGCTGCTCTTGGCAGTGCGCAAAGTGACGCGGTCGCTGCCAATGACACTGTCATCTCCTGCCACCCAGCAGGCCACAGAGAGAGAGACATCTCTTACGACAGCAGCGAAATCGGCGGTTGGCGGCATCCTGCTGACGCCTGCAACTGGCTGGCTGGCTGGATGGCTGACTGGCTGCTTCTTTGCCCTTTTGCCTGCCCGAGCACTGCTGTTCTTGCCTCATCCAGCCCACCCCACAGCCACAGCCACAGCCCCACCCGCCGCGATGATGCAACCCTCTCGCGCATAAATCACAGTGACAAACTCGTCGCATGCAAAGGCGCGGAAAGCGGAGCGCGTGCCGCAGACACGGCCGGTGACGTCGACTGTCTGCTGGCACAGTGTCCCAGCAGCGTGATTCCACGGAAGTTTGTGCATCTTCATGAGACTATCCCAAATATCCCGAAGATTCCTTAGGCGACAGGTGTTTATAGACCTACTCAAGAGACAAACCTGCTGCAAAGCTTACCGCAAGACCGATTAAAGCTACAAAAATAATCCAATGTGATTCAAATTATGGATATAATATGCCAGTACAAGCTTCTGCAGAGATACAAAACTCACAAAACACAAAGAAAAGTCTCTGTATCTGAAACTTAGTTATAATTTCTGCTACTCGTGAATGGGCATGGGACTTTAAAAGTCAATAAAAACTCTTTTCAGCACGAATATACATATATATCTGTTACGATGCTATTTTCTACATTAAATGATAACTATTAACTTTTTCCACCAATAAACCTATTCAAATTAGCAACATTTAATTTTTTATTGGTATTTTTATAGTCATGTATTACTTTAGGTACTATTATTTCCTATAGGAGAGATGATTCTTGATACAAATTATTCCACAAATTCTCTGTAACATATTGAACTATCTATAAAAACCTTCCCAATCCCGGCTAACGGTTTATTTTGTAACTTTTAATACCCCGGAATTTCGTAATGTAGCGGCAGAATGGATATGGATATGACCCATATGTAAATGTAATTACGGCACAGTTTCTGATGGATCTTGAACCACTGTGGCATTTGGCTCTGCTGTGTGTTGTGTAACCGCGTATTAAAATGTTTCCATTCAGATTGGCTTGACTTTGTCACCCACACCAGCGTTTTGCCAGCACAGGAACCCCATCCACCAAACACCATCCAGCAACCACCAACCACTCCCGATCCGATCCGATCTGACGTACGAGTGTATTCAAATGCAATTTGCTCAAAGTGCGCATAAGAATCTCATAAACAAATTAAGCTTGATTTCGTTTTGGTTTTGGTTTGGGTTTAGGTTTAGGTTTCGGTTTGTGTTTTGTGGGTTCGGGGAGGGGGACAGTGCTCTGGCTCTGGCAATCAAAGGCTTAGGCTTAAGGTCACTAATAACTTGTTGGAGCGTGGAACGTGCCCGGCACTCGAAAGTTGTAATCCCCCACAGACCGAAAGCCAACTTGTCGCCATCCCCCTCCTAGTGACTATTGACAGACAATCAGCCACTTGAGAGGAAGCATACGGCCGTAAGGGATGGGGACAAACAGAACGGAAAAAGAAAGAACAAAAAACCCTGAGCTGAAATCAAAGCCGAACGAACCACAAGATATCACAGATTTTCATTATGAAGCATTTAGGCAAACTCCCAGACATCCCATCCCCATCTCCATCTCCATCACCATCACCATCCCGGTCCAAGCAAAAGGGAGTCTGGCTACATTGTGGTCCAGGGTCCAGGGTCCAGGGTCCAGGGTCCAGGGGTTTTCCTCATCGCCTCAGTTTCCCATCCTTCAGTGCTTTTTCTGGCCCTGCTTTCGGGTTGCTTCGTTTCGGCTTGGTCTCCGGTATCTCTGCAAATTAAATTAGATGCTTAATATGCAGCGGGCGTTTCATTTGTTTTGCGGCTAGAAAATCAACGTGGAAAATTAGGCAAACAAAGCTCTGGCTCTGGCAAATCCCAGCGGGAGGATGTGGTGGCAAGGCCCAAGGCCCAAGGCCTCGGTCCAAGACCAAGTCCATTCGATGCCAGAAGCTTAACCTCTAATGAGGCGCATTACTTCTGGCCGGAGATTTGAAATCATTATCCCATCGGAACAAATCCGGCTGCTGCCCCTGCTCGGGCATTTGTTAATTTTGTGCAAACATTCGGGACGGGGGCCATTGCCATTCCCATTCCCCTGACCCTGGACAGCGGCATGTCAAATATTGACTCTGTGGAGCGATGAGGGGCGGCAGGCACTTATTCCAGGACAGTTTAAGACATGACTTCTGCGAGATACACCATATTCCCAATGAGTCCTAGATTAATCGACGGCTACTTGTGGATACTTCTCTTTACGAAATCACCAAAGAACTGACTGAAGAATATTTATGAAAGGATTGTGTTGCAATATCATTGCGAGGTCAATGTGTGGCTAATATTCAACATATTACATATATGTACGTATTCTATTCTATTCTATTATATTTCTAAAAAACCATTGAGGGGCAGGGGAATATATAAATTTAAGTTACAAGACCCTTTATCCTGTATCTTGGTTTCGCATGGTGCAGTCATTGCACATCATCGTCCAAATATAATAAAGTGTCGCAATGTCACGGAAGATGATGATAATGCTACGACAGATACCATTAATCATTTGTCAGAACCGCAGAGTATATTCTTTGCGTTTCATACTATAAGTATTTATAAAAACCAAAAATATACCATGACGTTTCTTCAAACTACAATATGGTTCCAAGAAAACATCCTTAAATAGTACAATATGATGATATGATAATATGTTTAGCACTCTAAGTTGTGTTTGTATGATGTTCATGTCCTGCTGTTGCTCCTCCGGGTACTGCTCTCCCACTCTGTGTGTATGTGTGTTTGGCTAAGACATTCAGGCGTGTGCTAATGCCCAAAAACTCTGTCCAAAGATTTGTGCACATGTTTTTGGCCAAGTTTCGGTGCTGCTTTGTGCTTTCCTTCCGCTTGGTCCACAAAGTTTTCCAAGAGCCAACTACTGGCTACTGGTGGTCGTCGTCGTCGTCGACTTCGTCGGTGTTGTTTCTGCCCTCCACCCTCCCCATCTTCTCATTGGACTGCTTCTGCTGTTGCTGTGGCTGTGGCTGCTGCTGTTGGTTTATCCTAGGGGCACTTTCGGCCACGCTCGGCTGGCTCTTGGCCTGGTCTTCTGTGGCTCCGGCCGGCCCTGGTCTCCGGTCTGCTGTGTAGGATTACAAACTATCTTTTTGTTAGTAATTAGCTGCACACGATAAACGTGACATTATTATTGTTGCCAGTTGTGCAAAAGTTTCGGCTCTGATCTGCTCGGTCGGCCTGGCCCCAGCTGCTGTCTGCCCCATGGCCCGCCTGCCTCCGCCAGCTCCTCCTAGTCCGCCTGCTCCTCCTCTTCCTCCTCCTCCTGCTGCTGGCTTTCTTCCCTGAGTCTTTCCTTGGCTTGATTTGTTGCCATCGCTGCACATTTGAATTTTTGTGGAGCTGTGTGGAGCTTTCTGTTCTCGTTGCCGTTTTACAAATGAGCATTTGTTAAATCAAAAATTCAAGTGGCAACGCCGCACTCCGGCGCCAGAGACAGACCCCATAGCCAAAGCTGCAGCCAGTGCAATAGCCACAGCCACAGCTACAGCCACAGCCAGGGACATCCCGAAGAGAAATGATCAATTTTGAACTGGCGGCAACGGCAACGGTGTCCGTCCTTCTCCTCAGCACCGGCTCCTCTCCTCTCCGCTCCGCTCCGCTCCTCCATCATGTCTTGTAATTTATGCCCATTTATTGTGTGGTTGCTCCTACCGTCTTGGCCTCGTCTTGTGGTTTTTTTTTTTTAGATGGACCTGGGACAGGCGGCCCGTTGCTGCATCTAGAGAGAGCAATCACTAAATTTGCATACATATGTCCAGGCTCTGATTCAAATACAGATTCCGCTTCACTCACCCTGTCTGGGTATTGGTCTTGGTCTTGGTCTTGGTCTTGGTCTTCGTCTGGGTCTTGGTCTGGGTCTTGCCCTGAGTCTCTGACTGGGTCCGAGTCCAAGGCGGAGTCAGAGTCCGAGCCCGAGTAGGAGTCCGAGTCTAGGGTCAATTTCAATTTGTGGTCGCTCCGTTGAAAAGCGGCGACAAATCGCTGGCAGTGGCGCCATTTCTGTGTATATATTTCGTATGTACTCCTCAATGATTGTTTCTCTGGGACAAATGTTTCGGTGCAGAAGATTACTGCCATTTTAAGGAAATTCCATATATACATATCTATGTATTTCCAACCAAAGCTTGCCATTTCATATACATACGTACATATGTGGGAAAAATATGACTTTCATTTGTACCACTTTGTAATAAATTATCTGTAATGATCGATATTTGAGAGTTTTCTTCATTCATTGATAATACTTATACCACACAGAAGTTAAAAAATTGATAGCTAAGTTTTTTAGAATTAATTTAGATAATTGAAATTAATTTAGATGTTTCTACAAACACTCCAAGAAAAATGGCGTAGTAAAGGGAAACAGAACCATATTTCAATTAAATAGTAATAGTAAATAGTAAAATTTAATAGAATTACAAATTCCACTTGAACATGTTATAGTTGTTAAATGTTAAATAAAGCCTTTTTAATACGATCCATATTAAATCTAAATATAAAACATTTGTGCCTTAAATTTACATAATATATTTACATCTGATCTACATAAGAGTAAAAAAATAATTAATTTAACTTTGAAAAATATTTATTTTGAATATAATATGAATAATATAAAAATATTTGATTTAAATATATTAATTTAATTTTTTTAGAATTAATTTAGGTAATAGAAAATACAAAATATTTGATTTAAATATATTAATTTAAATCAAATATTTTCACATTAACGTAAAAATGTAGGTTGTATTTCTGAGTGAATTTTTTATTTTATTATAATAAGGATTGTATTTTGTATTTTTGGTAATAAAATAATATCCCTGATACAAATTATATTGTTTTCTGTTACTGTATATTGCAACTTATACAACAGTCACAGATAAATTACGATGATTTACAAAAAAAACAAAAAAAAAATTAAACATGCGTGTCATCAAGTTTAAAGAATTTGGATGAGGATATTATATGGTTCAATTATCTGTCCCGGGTTTCCCCGGGTAGAGGTCCTCTTAGATCATCCTGTTAGGCAGGTCGACTGGGTGTATTCTGGCCAGCCTACGCCGTTATCTGGATCTCGCAAGACGCCTCGCCAGTACATTAGGGTGGCTTCTGAGCTTACAAATATGGCTCTTCGCTTGATTGTTGATAACATCACCAACAAGTGGTACGTTTCGGTCGTTGGCGATATCCCTGTTACGGATATACCACTCCGCTCCGGAGATCCTACGCAGAAATTTACTCTGAAATGTCATGATCCTCGCAAGGTTGGGAAGGTGAAAACAGTTGGTTTTTACCATTTCCCATCTCGGACCAAATCTGTCTATTTAAATCAGTGTTAATTATTTCAGAGCTTATTCGGTGCTTTATTAGAGCTTTTGCGGTGGCTTACAGTGAGTCATTTACTGCGCTTTGATGCTTTCAGTGATGAAAACTATGGAGATAAAACGTGTATTAACGTTGGTACTCAATTTCTATATGCATATACAATATATTTCCGCACTCCGTCTAGCACTTTCCAACTAATAATTAATATTCAAGCTGTTTTTGTACCGCACTTTTGTACTCCTCTTCAATTCTTTATCTGTCTTTGCCCCTCTTTGAGTGCCGGGTATAAAGATCACACACTCGATTCGGTATTTTTGTAAGGATATACGGTTCCACCATGGCAGCATACACTCGTGGTTGGGGCTGAGTCCCCCAAATGAACTTTTCTCTTTAGGAAGTTGATGAGCAAGGGCTCCAGCATCACCAAACCAAAGCTTGTTACGCGCGTACTCCAGGCAGAAATTCAGAGCGACCGAGGAGCGCTGCCGCAAGACGTGCGATACGTATACAATGCACCCGCCTTTGTATAAACTGTACATTTATTGGCATAGGTCCATACGAACATACATATTCGTATATAAAAGAAGATGGTATCATAATATATTTTAATATAAACATGTATAGTATATCGCACATACAACGATATCTGTACACCAGCATTAATGTACACCATATGAAAAATAGAAACTGTTGAACGTTGTGTTAGTAAAAATTGGATTATAAATATTGTATGTCTTAAACAATAGTTGCTCAGATCGAACCGCGTATGTATTGTCCCCAAGAGGTTCCCCGTGTCTCTGTTTTTCTTTTTTTGTATTTCTACTAGAAGCAAGTTTGGGTAAATTTGGCTAAAGGCCACCATTAACATTTGAAGCAAAGCGGATCAGATGATAGTAAGCTTTGAGTAAACAACGTTTCCTTTGTGCCTGTTTTAACAATGTGCAACATTTCAAAACCACCGGAAGATCATCCAAAATACAGACAAACGTGGATGCATATGCTCGTAGCTATGGTATAGCTATATTATATACATATATGGGTTATTGTATCTGGATTAATTGACGCGCGACATGTTCTCACACAGAAAAAACAAGTCAAACTTAAACAGAAAGAGACGTTCTTCAGGTCCATATCAGATCGGATCATATCAGATCGGCGGGGGAAGAGAGGGAGGTTCGATAATTGAGCAAACAAGTGTTATTGTTGTCTCCCACTCCGACATATGGGTCCACTGTCCGTCTCTTTTCATATCATTCACTGGTGACACTACATCAAAATAATATCGCTTGGCTTTTGAGACTCTCGAGTTAATCTAGAAACGAACGAACGAACGGATGCCAGGTATACGGCTATCAGGGATGGACTTTGTCCCGGTGGTACCTTCTCAATGACCGCCGCCCCTTGTCACCGTTGTCAGATGGGAGCTGAAGGACAAGAGATCCGCCTGATCGGGTTTGTCGCGCGTCGCATGGTAGGCCTCGCGCTCGCGATCCGGGAACTTGGTGGGCAGATTGGGCGAGTGCAGGTTGACCTTTGCCTCGAACCGGACGCCGGCCACCTCCACCTCATAGTGGCCGGAGAGGATGTAGTCATTGGTCACGGCTAGCTCCTGGCCCTGCTCATCGAAGTTGCGCACAAAGCCGAGACAGACTTGCTTCTCGAACGTGTAGCCGTAGCCGGTGGTGGTGGTCATACCCACGTAGACGCCGTCGCGGTAGATGGGCTCGCCGCCCCAGCACCACATATCCACCTCGTGGTCATGATCGTTGAGCAGCAGCTGGACATACATGCGCTTGACGCCTTCCTCCCTCTGCTTGAGCAGGGCATCGCGTCCTATAAAGTTGATGGGTTTCTGTAGAGTGAAGAATACAAGGAATATCGGTATTATTATCCTCCAGTCAAGTACTTTGGATCCCTGCATCCCATTCTCACATTGAATTTGACACGCCAGCTACGGCCACATTCCAGTGGCGTTGTAAAGGTGTCCAAATCTTGGCCCCAGAACGCGTAGAACTTCTCAATGCGCAGCGCACGCGTAGCATAGTAGCCTGCAAAGTTGCAGGAATGGCAAGGCTCCATAAAGATTGCGGATTAATGATTCATGATAATGACTCTCACTCACCTGCGTGCTGGATGTTGAACTTGTGACCAGCCTGATAGAGCCGCGAGTAGACGTGGAGCGCATATTCGTTGGGTATGTACAGGACGTAGCCCAGTTCGCCCGTGTGGGTGATGTTAAGCACACGGATGCCGTCGGCCAGGCCCACATCGAGTTCCTGCAATGAGTTCCGAATGAGAACTGCTCCTTAGTCCACCCACAACCGGTTACTCACCTTGTACGTAAAGAAGGGGAAGTTCTTGGGCGTGAGATCGGTGTCGGTGAGCTCGGAGAGCAATATCCGCGAATAGGGGCCCAGGATGCAGATGGCCGTGTACATGGAGGTCACATCCGCCACATTCACCTTGGCCCTCAGGTGGTCGGGCATGTTTTTGCGTATCCAGCACATGGAGCGCGTCTGCTGTATGGTAGGGGCAATCATCATGTAGCTAAGGAAAGACGGAATGAATTAGAACGAGTGGGAGCATGGGAATGAGGTACTCCATAGCTCACTGTCGCTCCGAGAGCCTGGCCAGAGAGCAATCGTTCTCGTAGCCACCGTTGTGATTCTGCATGCCCGTGTGTATGATGGAGCCCACGGCCACGTCCACATCGTTTGAGCAGAGATACTGCAGCAGGTCGACGACCTCGGTGCCCTTTGACCAGAAGTCGTACTTAGTGAAGGAGCTGTAGTCCGCAATGCCGACACGCTCGCGGCATGCGCGATATTCGGAGGCCACGTGATCGAACCAGGGCGGCTTGCCAAAGGTCCGTGTCTGGGCAATGCGGAACCGCGGCAGTCCGAACTCATCTATGGAAGAGGACACAGGACACAGATTAAACAAAGGACTACGACTTGTGCAGCCCAACACCAACCTTTCTTGTCCTGCTGGTCAAAATAGTTGGCCCGCTCGTAGCCCATGGACTGGCCAAAGACGGCGCCCGCCTCTTTCAGCTGCGGATAGATGGGCGACATGCGCAGGTTGCGTCCTGTCTGGAACTCCTCGAAGGGATAGTTTATCTCAAAGTGCTTACCGGGCGCCTCCTTACAGCGGTCGCGCAGGAACTTGCGGTTGTTGTGCAGCCCCAGGAACCGGCTGATGTCGAGGATGTGCAGATCCAGGTATGTGGAGCCCTTGGTAATGAGATCCGTGAGGACACGGCCGATGCCGCCGGATGCAGACACGCCCATCGTTTTGTTGCCGGCGGCCACATAGTAGTTCTGGATCTCTGGCGCCTCGCCCAGTATCCACTTGCAGTCGGGCGAGAACACCTGCAGCGAATTAGTCAGCCTGTCGAGGGTGGCCTCCCGGAAGGAGGGCACGCGCACCAGCAGGGCGTCAAGTAGTTCGTGAAAGTGATCCCAGTCCGGCGGGAACTGGCGGGCCGTCTGCGACAGGGGGATTACTCCGTCCTCGTACACCATCTTGGCCTCACGCTCGAAGCCACCGGCCAGGATGTGGCCCTCGCACTCCCGGAAGAAAATGCGCCCGTCAAAGTCGCGCACAAATGGTGTGTTGGGATCGAGGCCGTCTATGGCCTGGGTGTGCAGATAGTGGTGCTCCACCGCCTTCAGCGGCACCTTCACCACCGGTTTCGATAGTGTGCCCACCTCGCGGGCCCAGAATCCGGTGCAGTTGACGAAGTACTCGCAGTCCACATCCCCGGCCGTCGTCTCCACCCGCTTCACCTTGCCGTGCTCGCTGTGGATCTTCTTGATGGCGCAGTGTTCCACGATTTGAACACCCAGGCGGCGAGCCTCCTCCACGTAGGCGTGGCACACCAGATGGGGATCGCAGACGCCGTCCTCGGGTATCCAAAGGCCGCCTTCGATGCCGTCCAGCGAGAGCAGCGGACAGTGCTGCTGGCACTGTTCGGGGGAAAGGATCTCGCAGTTCATTCCCCAGGCCACGGCCTGGGACTTCATGCGATTAAACGAAGTCATCCGGTCAAAGTTGCGGGCCAGGTTCAGACTGCCCACCTGCCGCCATCCGGTGGGCAGGCCACGCTCCGTCAGCTGCTTGATCAGATCGATGGAGTACTCGGCCAGCTTCAGCTCAGTGTAACTCGGCTCGAAGCGACCGGCCAGGCCGCAGGCGCTCCATGGCAGCTCCCCACCCACGCGGTCCTGTTCGATGAGCAGCGTCTCGCCGCCCCAGCCATGGAGTCCCAGGTGGTAGGCCACCGAAGCACCCGTGATGCCGCCACCGCAGATGACGACGCGTGCCCGTCCGGGCAGCTGGCCCGCCAGCTGCTCGCTGAGATCGGGCGCCTGCTGGGGCTGGAACTTGCGCTTACGCAAGACCTGCTCATCGGCAGGATCCGTGTGGCCGGTGGCTACACTCAGTGTTCGCGTGGCCACTGCACTGTGGGTCCATAGATTGCCACCGGACGGGATCGAGCGTCCCAGGCCTCCGAGCACCCTATACATGGCTCTCGCTCACGCGCACGGTACCTCTAGCAACTCGTCCGGCCTCCGCGTCCGGGCACACACATACATACACGCGACGAGCCCAGGTGTCACACGACCCCGAAATGTCACAACGCACTTGGACAGGGATTGGACAGGAGATGGCAGATGCTTCTGGGCATGGGACGGGGTCCGGTCGATTGTCTGCTGGCTGATCTGGAGGGGCACAAGTGCTGGGGGCAGGTGCAAATTACTAGTAGCTGCTTAATATGTGCAATTTAATTAAAAGAATATTACTAACAATACCAGGGAAGGGGCAAGGTGGCCATCGATATTAGCAGCGCAGCCCTGGCACTTTGTTTACGTTTTGCAGGGCTGCTCTGCGACGATGTGGCAGCGCCACAGCCAGCAGCTGTTTTTTGCAAGTGGAATTTTAAGGGTGAAAAAGAAACATATTACCGAAAGAAACCAACAAGAAAGAGTTTCCCTTGAAGATTAAGAAATAACCAGCAGCTAAATAATACCTGTCTATGCAACTTATGCTGTGAACCGAATGAAATCAATGCACTGCAAACATGTGGCAGTGCCAGCCAGCAGCCGCTAATGGCGCGAAATTCAAATCGAAGATAGGAAACGGTTTTGAACGATGGACAATTATTTACGGCGCGTTCTTGATCCCAGCTACTCACATTCTTTCTATTGCCTCCATTTCTCCGAGATTTATTCTTCGAAAAGCATTAGACACTACCACTTTCTGGAATACAACTATGTGGCAACGCCAGTGTGCAACAGCCGAGGGCGGCAATTCAAATCGGAACCGAACCCTTAGGAATACAACAAGGCACGCTTTCAGTTAAAGATTTATTTATTAACCACCAACACCCATCAACTTTATGGATATTTTTTTTGTACAACTTTACTTTGGTTAAATTGTGTTTAAATTGTATTCAACGGGCATGCTTATGCAGTTTGCTCGTTTCACAAAATCAACAAACGTAAATAGCACACAAAACAGAAATTGCATTCGAGAATTCATCTTATTGTAGTATCTGTATATAGTATGCATGGATGTATGTGTGTACGTTTATAATGCATAGCCTGTGTATGTGTGTGTGTGTGTGTGTTTTAACATCTATATTTTATTACATTTGGTATTTCTTTTCCGCCAGATTGTTCGTCTTGCTCTAAAGAACAAGTTCTACATTTCATATATTTAGTAGCGCAGATATTTCTTCGTTTTGCTCGGGGATCAATAGCTTATCAACGAAAAGAGTGTGCTATGGTGTGGGGCGAGTGCTGTTCGATACCGCTGAAATATCTATGTACGAGCACTCGTAGTTTTTTACATCGTGCTGAATGGAGAACAGAACTCAAATTGAACTTCTATAATTTGGAGGCAAGTATTTTCGTGTGTATTCTGAATGCTCGCGGGTGTTGCGGAGGGGGAGACGAATCGTGGGCTGACGCTTACAACTAAGTAAATCGAAAATAATTGCCCTAGTAGAGGGAGCTTCGTGTTGGCTTCGCTTCGTATCATCAAGCCCAAAATGACAATTGACAAAAAATAGATCGACAGACAGACAGGATGAACCGAATCGAACACAAATCAATCGAAATCATATCGCGTCCCGTCCTAGCATCATATACTCGTACTCGTATTACGAGTTGGTGCGGTGGTGAGTGTGGTTAGGAATCGTTTCTGCGATACTATTTAAAGTACGTGTAGAATCGATTGCAATCGAAGTTGCTCGCTCTCTTGATAATCGGTAATCGATAGTCGATAATCATAATCATAGTAGTTATAATAATGGTAATCATAATAGTGTAATATATAGTTCATAGTATATAATCATAAGTTCATACGCAGCATTGTTTTAATATAAGTTAATATAATTTCTTTGCTCCTTGTTCAACTACTTCTACTACTCCATCCACCATCCTTTTTCTTTTGCTTCTGCTACTGCTTTTGCTTTTCATTCGGATCTCGTTAAACTATAGATCTAGCATTATGTAGTCACAATAATATTTATACAATTTGGTTTATGTTAGTTGGGTTTAAAGGGTCTTCGCTCTTCTTCTCCGCTCTAACCGGTTCACATGGAGTAGTCATTTCTCCACTTTAAATTCACTTGAAATCTTAAAGACTGAACCCATAATTATGGAATATGAATTATGGAATAATTGTTGTGTTGTATTTGTTGTAATAGCAACGAAAGACGGCAATTGAATGTCTGGAATCGATTTGTAAAATATTTGTAATGGAGTATTCCAATTTCAGATTGATCCCACCACTTGCTAAAACTTGCAAATACTTTCTGTGTAACTTTGGCTCTTGTTAGAGAGCTCTCTTCACCGCGTACTACATAAGCTTAGAAGCCCAGAAATGATCATGACCTTATTTTGAGACATTCATTTATGCATCTTCCAATTGGATTGGAAAGAGAAAGCGATATTCCAATATTGATAAGCGGCTTATCAATAGGGAGGTGCTCTTAAGACCAATTGAATATACATACATATGTATCCTATATAGTCTATGCTAGATTATAATTGGTCAACAAGTAAAAACCCAAAGAACATAGGCCCACAAGTGGTTTTCATATGGCTTTAAACGCGAAAAATAACAAAGAAATGGGCCCAAATATACGAAGATTGCGATTACGAATTTGAAGAGAACGAAAAAATCAATTGGGCACTCTTAAGTCGTAAAGATAATTTGCAACGACCTTTATACTAATCGGATCTTCTATATAGCGAAGCTATTCAGATTTTAAATGTCCGTTGTAGTTGTGTCTGTATACATATATATGCAAGTAGATTATGCATGTGACTTGGTTATCTACATCCATTCTATGCATAACGGTGGCGACATCTGACGGCCTACATGGGATGAGCGGTGTGTGTCTTGGCTAGCAAAACAACATTCACCCGCAACGCGTTTGGTACGTACTGTGTACCCATGTGGATCCTGAATCCTAAACGACAAAGCTCTTCTCTCCCAACCAACTGCCTGGACTGTATATGCACATGCATGTGTGTGTGTGTTGGGTGTGGGTATATAGAAGTGTCTTTGTGTGTGTGTGTGTGTGCCAGGATTAGAGGACATCTCACGTGTTTCGACTAAGAGGCTAGGCCTCTATCTAATGTATAAGTACAAATAAATCAATTAGTTTGCAATTTCAGTTGGAGGATGTTCATTTCATTTCGTTTTTGTTTGTTTTTTTTTTTTTTGTTTTTGGTTTTTGGTTAACATTGGGATTGGCACATTATATTACATATCATACAAAGCTTTGCATTCGTTCGGTTTTCTTCCACACATTTTTCCTCCTCCAATGCGCGATTTTCTCAACGAAAGCACAAACTGCGTCTGTCGGGGATGGATATGGAGGGGAATGAGGATTGGGGTCGGCGCGTGGGGCACGCGGTGCTCGAGGGAGGTACAGATGGGGGAGTGAGTGAAAGAAAGATTTCTTTTCAAGTTTTTTCCAGCTGGGATGGTGCTGGGAGAGTAGGGAGTGTGTTAGTGTTGGGTAAGGCCGAAAAAATTGAAAAGGAACCTGGGCCGCAGGCTAGGCTTGGGTCTATCCTTTCTTTCACATTTTCTAAGGTTTCGTTTGCTTCTTTTATGGTTCGTTTCGTTTCGTGTAATAACATGTAACCGCTTATCACATTCATAAAACTTGATCAATTCTCTAAATACACTTGTAGTCGTAGTCGTAGACGTAGGTTAAATATACATACATACAATACATAGTTTTCGTACAATAACCTTGTAATATGAGTTAACTAAATGGTTTCGTTTCGTTAATAGCACAGTGTAAACTTCTTTCCTCCTCCTCCTTCTCCTACTTCTCATCTATCATCTATCGTCTATCGTCTATCATCTGGGGGCACATTCACATTTCAAGTTTCGATTCAATGGGGAAATAAACACGTAGTAATGTAATATTCATTGTATGTGGATTTCATGTGGGTTCATGTTCTCTTATTTGTTATATGTATTTTCTTGTGGTAGTATTTTATATATTTTTTTTTTGTATCTTTGCAACAACTACAATACACATGCAAACTGCAAAATTCGGGTGCAACATAAACGGTCTGACCAACGCAATTTTCGTCCCTTACTGGTTTTTCTTCGTAGTTTGTTTCTATTAGTTTTCGTATTTATTTTCTATATATAGTGTATATCATCTATATATGTATCTATGTATATATATATGTGTGTTTGTGTGTGTGTGTGTGTATGGTGTGGTGTGTGTATGTATCTATATGTTTTGGCTACTTTTCTTCTTAAAGTTCTTCTTTGTTTAGAGAAACAGAAATCAAATCTAAAGGGAATTCAAAAAAGACCGAAAAAATAAATCAACCACAAAATAGTTTACATTTGATGTAAAGTTCAACAAGTTTCTAGTTTTCTTCAGCCCTAATACATATATATGTATATATAGATTGTGTGTGTGTGTGTGTGTGTATATAGTATATCATCCGGTAGGGGTGTTTCATTGTTTGAATTACATACATATTTTTGTTTGTTTCATATGTATGTACATATGTAGTACTTAGGTTTTTATAACATTTACTTAACCAACTATTTTTCAATCCAGAGTTCGAGTTCCGAGTTCGAGACGACTATGACGTGCTGAAGGAGAAAGATTCTTCTTTTACTCTTTCTTTTCGTTTCGAAAAATAGCAATTGTCTGCACCTCTGCTATATCTCTTTGTTGAAAATAAATGCTTTAGATTTACCTTTCCCTCATACACTGCACGACAAAAACAAAAAAAAAAAACACTGCTTCACTGTCCTAGAACAGTATCTCCTGAACTCGTATTTCTATAGAATCTTCATTTCTTTCTTTTTTCCTTGCGCCTCACTTCTTTGTGGGGCCTTTACTGATTTACCGATTTACTCTGTGGTTACTGGGTAGGTTGGTTTTTTAAGGGGAAGAGGGGTTTACTGGTTTTACACTGGTTACTGGTTACTGGCTTACTGGTTAATTATTTTGCTAAGCTATTAGGTGGAGAATCGGAAACTCATGTAAGTAGTTCTCTTGAAACGTACGATTGTTGGGCTGGGGTGGTTTAGGGATTCTGGCTGGGTTCATTGGGGAATGGAATCTTTGTTGTTTTTGTTTTTAGATGAATATTTGTATGTGTACGTGTCGTGTGTATACAGTGCATTCCATAGTCATCAGAAATCATGATTCCTCATGGCTATTCCCTGGCACTATCTGTGTGTGGCTTGTGGTTTGTGGATTGTGTCTAAACTTATCGGTGTACCGTTATTGTGTGGCTAGCACAAAAATACCTATCAAGTTTTTGTTTGTTTTTTTTTTGGTATTTTTTTGGTTTCGTTGGTTATTTAAAAAAAATAAATTAAATTACATTGAATTCAAGAGGGGAGCCGGAGCCCCATTTGCTGTTTCAGGCTGGCCCCCCACTGCCCCTAAGTAAAATACATATAATATGTAATATGTAATCCTTTATCATCGTCTCCATTATCATCATCATCTGATGATCTGACGATCTGATGATCATATTCCATTTCATTTTCATCTTCATAAAGATCTTAAATAAATATAAAGCACAAAGTGTTCGACTTTCCAGTTTGAATTCTAGTTGATAAGTATATAGTATATGCTTAAAGGCATATGCATATACTACATATAGTATATAAATATATGTATATATATAAGTTAGATTAATCGTTTCAAGATGCATGTGTCTGTGTGTTCCTGTTTTCCTCTGTGTGTGTGTGTGAGTGTTAGTGTTATTGTAAGTGTGTATATATGTGTGTGTGTGTGTGTGTAAATACATTATATAAATAAGTATATATGTATGTATGGATGCTTCGTCTTCCATCTTCCATCTTAATCTTCAGCAATGATTCAACCATCCACCGACATCCATTCATCAGATGCCGATGCAAACGTAATCATATATATATTTTGTTGTATTTTTTTGGTATGTATATGTCGGTGCTCTCCTCCTGCCCAGTGACCTGAGACCTGTGACCTGTGACTGTGACCCAGGCCACTACTTAGGCATAAAATTCCGTTTTTCCTTGCGTCTTATAGGCCTCCTCCTCGATTTTGTACATATCCATTAGCTATAAAGCAGCAGCGTCACAACAAATTCAAAAGATATTTCCACAAAAAAAATAAACCAAGAGAAAAAGAGAAGGCATGTGTATGTGTGTGTGTATGTGCGGGTTTGTATGTGTATGTGGAGAAAGAGAGAGATAAAGAAAGAGAGAGAGAGAGAGAGAAAGAGAATTTGGTTAAGTTTCGGCTTCGGCTATTTTCATTCAAATGTTAGGGCGACACAGCAAACGATAAATGACAATGCTTAGCAGGGCGTGGCAGATCGGGGGCGCTTCACACAAACAGAGAAAGAGAGAGAGGGAGAGAGAGACACATAGAGAGAGAGACAGAGAGAGAGAGAGAGAGAGGGAGTTCGATAGTGGAGCTGGCGGGTGTGGGTTTTGGGTACAGTGTTGAAGGTTGAGGGTACAGTACAGCAAAGGGCACTTTCTATAAGCTTTTCAAAAAAGGACTTAGGCAGGATGGACAGACAATTAGGGATATGGTATATAGTAGTGACACACAGAGAGAAGGAGTGACACAAAAAAACACTGAAAAGCATATCAAAAGCACAGAGGGAAAAGCAACTCGAACAAAATGTTAAACTAAACAAAATAGTACTCTATCGAGATGAATGAGACCCAAGAATGAGCCTTGGGTGGAGTGGTTCGGACGGTGTGGAATGCAATCCCTCGTGGCAGGGTTGCCGGCATTTCCGCAGGGCTTTGCTTCTTCCGATGGAGATTGAGATTTCTTTTTTCTCGATGAATACAGATTGGAAATTGCCAAATTTACGGAGCCCTTTCCTTTCAGATGGAACGATAGTCTCTGAGGCAGGTGGAACGAAAGATCGCATTTTGTTTGAGGAAAGCTTTTCCAAAAATGCAATACATTTTGTTCATCTACATCTACCATAGTTTCCAGTGGGATGTGTAAGGAAAACTTGGTGTGAGCCTCGAATGAATTACATACATATTCAGGCAATGAATGTGGAAATAGCAGACAGCACTCCGCATTGGAATCCACTTGACGATCTTCTCGATTGCCCAAAAACAAGTTGAAGGAAATGAATAAACACAGCAATAAAAAAAAACAAAACAAACAAAGAACAAGGAAACAAGGAAACAACAACAAAAGAACAGAATATGGCACGGAGGAGTAGGGGGACAGGCAATCGATAAATTACAATAGATATATAATATATACGACTACTATATACGAGTATAGGAAATAGTTGGTATAGATAATTACATCTTAGCAGTTAGTTTGAAAGTTTAGCAGCTACTACGACTGATTACTGATCGATTACGGTTCAGATACAAGTTGGATTGGGTTGGGTTTCGGTTCGGTTCGATTCGACTCAATTTGATTTGATTCGGTTAGGTGAGGTTGTGGTTGTGGTTCATTGGTTATCGGTATTCGTTATCGGAAGATGCATCCCCAGGGCCGCTAGTCGATACTCCCTCTCTCATAGCACTCATCGATGCGGATACGGATACGAATACGATACGAATAGGGATGCATTTCTTTTCTTATATCTTTTTCTGTTTGTTTCTGTTTCTGTTTCAGTTTCAGTTTTGTTTGCTTTTAGTTTTTAGTTTTCAGTTTTCAGTTTTTCTATTTCGGTTATTTTTGATCGTTTATGTATATCGTTTATCATTTATGTTTTAGCATTTATCGTTTATCGTTTATGGTTGATCGCTCTCTAGCTATTCATGTATGGTAGTTATAGTTGTCTAAAGTACAGTCTCAATACTGGTTATAGTGTCGGTTTCAGGCCGCGTTTCGTTCAGTACCTTTTGCACATCGGTACTAAATTCCT
This sequence comes from Drosophila persimilis, assembly GCF_003286085.1. NCBI lineage: Eukaryota > Metazoa > Arthropoda > Insecta > Diptera > Drosophilidae > Drosophila > Drosophila persimilis. The sequence goes on from NW_020825312.1 coordinate 6,912,131, forward strand.
CGACCTGTTTCGAATGCGCCAGCTTCAACTTCTCCATGGCGCGTCCCTGCTTCACGCCGATTTGCTGCGTAGCGACACAGACATAGAGAGAGCGAGAGAGACAATTGCATGAGTCACAAGGTGTCTGTCAAAGATGGAACCCACATCGTATTTACCTTCTTCTCCTCCATGAATCGCTTGACATTGTTCTGACGCTTCTCGCGCAGCCGACGATCCTTCTCGTTCTTGGTCTTGAGAGTCTTGTCGTTCTGTACCTCCTTGGCGGTATCCGCTGAGGTCTTGGCCTGCTTGGCATTCAGTTCCTTCAGATCCCTTCAGATCGGAAAAGAAGAATACAATTTGTAATTGTAATCTATAGTAATCAGTGGGGGAAGAGGGCAAGGGACCTACCTGGCATGACGATCCTCCAGTTGTTTGATCTGAGCAGCCTGCACGGTCAGCATGAGCGCTTTCATGGCATCCTGCGAGTCCTGGACATGCTGGCGCAGCATGTCCCACTCCTCTTTGCGGTGGCGGGCGATCATGTCGGTCCACTGCTTGGTCTGGTCGTTGATGGCGTTCTTGATGTTTGCATCGTTGCGGATGTCGTCTTTGCTCTTGCCCTTGATCAGCTTGTCGATGGCCGCGTTCTGGGTCTTCTGGACGGAGGTGCGCTCCTTGGCGTGCTTCTTGCGCAGCGTGTCCAGCTCCTTGATCTGTTTCTTGCCCACCTTCTGGAAGCCCTTCTCTTGGCGCAACGACTCCAGCGTGACCGGCTCGAAGACCAGCGGCGGCTCCTTCTTCTCCTCCTCCTTGGCCTTGCCGGCATCCCGGGCGGCCCCGCCGCTCTGCTCCTCGATGCCCAGTGCCTTCATCTGCTCGTTCTGCTGCTTGGCAGCGCCGGCAAATCCGCGCGGATCCGACAGCATGGCCATGAAGTCCTCAAAGCCATCAGGTACGTAAATCTTCAATTCGATGTTCACAAACAGCATGGGAAGCGACATCGGGAAGTTGGCCTCTGTGCGCAGCGACACATGGCGGTATCCCGGCTGGAGTCCGTCCAGCGGGAGGATTCGCTGACCGATCATCTTGCCGCTCTCCTCATAGACGCCGAACCGCAGCACGGCCAGATCCGGCAGGACCACCTTGCGGAACACGAACGGGTCCTCGTTGTAGACCGGATTCAATCCGTTGTTGGGCACCAGACGGGTGCGGAACTCCTTCTTCACGGTGTCCGAGGGCAGGCCAAACATGTCCACCTCCACGTAGGTGCCCACCTTCTTGTCCGACAAGAACTGTCCGGCGATTACCTTCACCGAGCACATGGCAGCGATCACACCGTCCACGGGTGCGTCGGCGAATGGATCGAAATCCTTGTCCGCGCGCCGCATAAAATCCGGCTTCAGCAGGTATCCGCATCCGCCATTGTACTCGAACTTGCCCTGGTTCAGCTGCATGGGCAGATCGGAGGTCTGGAAATTCAGCGACACCATCTGGCAGCCGGCGTTCCAGAACACCTGCGGCATGTAGTTCGAGGAGTCCGCCCTGGTGCCCTTCGGGTAGATGCGCGACATCTGGCGCTTGTTGTAATTGACGAAATCAATGGAGCTCTGCTTCAGGTAGTTCATGCCCGCCGATTCCGCAAACGAGGACATGTTGTGGGCAATGTTCTTCTCTGTGGGTGGAAATAAATGAGATGTAGGCGTTTAGTAATGAAGAAACATTATGGAATTTATTCTATTTGAAGGCTTAAGTGCCCATTAAATCGACCTCATTTTAAAATATCAAAATATATCGATTAAAAGCCGACTACAAATTGTTTTCCTATCGGGCATCTATTATAGACGAATGAATTTAAAATGAAGTAATGAAATCTCGATATATAAATGGTCTAATCCCTATCAGACCCTATACACAATAAATCAAAATGATTATATTTAATCGATCAAATTTCGATTACCAATTGCCTTATCGAAGCCCTGGAACTTAATGGGCTGCGCGTAATTGACCATCGATGAAAGCCAGGGATGTACATTGGTGGTGGAGCCACTGTAGTTGGCCGCCGCTGCCTCCGCCTCGGCACCGCCACCTCCTTCGGCAGCACCGTCGGCAGCGGCTGCGGCTTCGGGAACTGGTGCGGGAGCGGCCGCAGCCTCCGGCGGCTTCCCGGCACTGGCGTCCTCCTCGGGATCGTCATCGGTCTTCAGCTCGCCCTTCAGCCAGAGCTCCAGCTCAACCTTCTCCACGTCGGGCTTCATGCGCTTGTTCTTGATGAGTATCTTTTTCTTCAGCTTGCACGGCGGCGGCAGGGGCAGGCCCGGATCCAGCTGTGCGAAGGTGCCAGGATGTCAGGATATAGTTCTTTACAAAGCGAATAAAGTGGATGGACTTACCGGATGATCTGCGAGCGGTTCTTTCAGGAGCAGCTCCCCGAAGAAGTCATCACAGTATTTGGCCAGCTTGTATTGCTGGGCCCGGTTGCAATGGTTCTCGAAGGACAGGATCACCGGATACTCGGACGAGACGAACGCACAGTCCGCGATGGCCTGGATGCAGTCCTGCAAGCCACAAGGTGAGAAATCGCCAATTTGTTGACATGTCCATGTTGACATGGACTTACCTTGAAGAGGATTTCCGTGCAGTAGGCGTGACCGTGGGTGACAATCGGTTCCTCGTCCTCCCCCTTGCCGTTCCAGCAGTCGAGCTCCACACACCGACAGCCGGCAAGCAGCGTCTGGCGGTACATCTCCACGGAGCTCTTTCCGCCGATCTGTCGGCCGGACAAGTAGGTGTTATGCGAGCTATTGATGTAGTAGTGGGCCAGTGGCTGGTCCATCTCCATGTAGAAGTCCAGGCGATCCAGAAACACGGGTGCGTTCTCATCGGACATCAGATAGCGCTTGAATCCGTCCAGGGATAGTTGAACTGCGGATGCGGACACGTTATAGCACACAAAATAGGTGGATATGTATATCAAATGGATACTTGCCGCTTTTCTTCTTCTCTTCGTCCAGCTCATAGTCGTTTACGATCTCCGTGCAGCGCTTCTCCTCGTAGAGCGGAAAGAGGATCTCGTTCATGCGCGGATCCCTCTGCTTCTCGTTCATGAACTGTATAAACTGCTCGAGACTGATAAAGTCCTGTTTACCCTTGGTACTGCAATAGGAAGGAGGAAGGAGAGAGGAAGGATTACCCAATGAGTCGCTGAGACAGTTAGACAGGCACCTACATCGACGTGAAGAGCTCCTCGATGTCGTTACGGGGACAGACCTTGTGGTAGAGGGCATAGAACTTATCGAAAGTGAACTGATCCATGGTCATGGTGGCATTTTTGTCGTCTGGCAGACCCGCATCCTTGATGCACGTGTAGACCAGCTTCTCGGTCTTGCCCGAGGCGAAGGTCTTGGCCAGCGTCTTAACCGGTATCTTGCCGCTCTTCTCCACGCAATAACTTAGTCTCATCCAACTGAGGGATACAGATTTGATGTGTAAGTATCTCGCATTGCATATGTATCTATCTAGGACTGTAGAATCTAAAGACTTTAACTACATTACACAAGAACACAAACAAATACTAGATGCAACAGGATGGATAAATATTTCGTGCATACATACCTTTAATGGCTCTGACACTCAGCTCTGAACTACATATATTTGTACATACGAATGCTACTCGTATATTTACACGCTAAAAATGAATGGAAATCCTGTCCAAATTGAGTTTGAACGATGATTTCATGTGCCTGTGGCTGAGGCTGAGGCTGGCGATGACCTAATCCACTTTCGATACACGAGAAAATTAACATTTCATTGTAATTTAGTTAAATACTGACCCGACCCCGTATTCAATTTCAATACCAATACCAATACCAATGCCATATTGATTGGCAGATGATTAACGATGTGCCAGCCTGCCAGCCTGCCAGCCAGCCTGCCCCAAAAACGTGGCACAACCTCATAACTAATTGAAATCGAATCGACTTGAATTTGAATCAATTTGCATGGATAACCGTAACGGAATGGTACGGATACGGATACGTGAGACCGGCTCTAGGTCCATGTCCCTTCAAAGGATTGCATGTCGAACTCGCTCTCTGCAGTAACCGGGGGCGGGCCGCAGCCTTTTAGGACGTTTAGGTGCGGGTCAAGTAATTGCGGCGGCATGGTGGTGGCGGCACGGCCCCTGGCCGCCCACCATCTACCACCTAGCACCGCCTGAGTGACGCATGAATAATGCAATCAGAAACAAATTGCAAACTAGGACAACTAATTTACAATGGCAACATGCAACGGTCGTGTTCCCTGCATGCCACTGGAACAGGTGTTGGGATACCACGTCCGTGCGGTTAACACGGTTGTTCGTTCGATGGCAACATTGCAACACACATCCCTGTCCTGCCCTGCCCTCGCCTCCCCTCCTCTGTTCTGGCCTGCCCCCATCCGGCAACACTTTTGCAGTGCTTCAAAGCACAGCAACAGAAGCAGTGCCACTGGCAACGCATATTCAATGAACCACATCTCCAAGCTGCCAGATCCCAGAGTTTCCTTTCCTCATTTTCCTCCGGCCATTGACCACTGACTGAACTGAATGCAACGGCGCGCCGTACACACATAGCTCTTCTATGCTGTTCGCTCCACGGTTCACGGTCCACGGTCCACGCTCCTCGCTCCAGACTCGTGGAAACTTTGAGCGGTTTAACCCAATTTCGGAGACGCTGCCAGCATTCCACCCATCATTTCTACAGCAATTTATTCAACAAAATGCCCCAACAGCAACATTTAAACAAGCCAAGCCGAAAGATGGACCCAGACCGAGACCGAGACCGACACAGAGACGAAGCAAGCATAAATATCCATGGAAATGGACGTTTTTTAGCAGCTTCCAATGGCAGGGTATATTAGGCAGAAGGGATTCCCCTAGCTTCGCTCGTGCACCAACCCCGGCTCACTCGCTTGCACCCATATGAGTAAAATATCAGCAATCCCTTTTTTATTCCTATTCCTCCTTTGTACATTTGATTCGACATCATATTCTTCACTTCCAATATAGTACTCCTTTGTCATACCATAACTGTTTTATATTATTTAATATTTCATATAACAGACACATTGTGCCATACATCTCCTGAGCAGCTACTATATGGCTAGGTATCACCATTGTCGTGTACGCTTTTTCATTTTTTCGCTTCGATGGGAATGGGAACAGCAGCCACAGGCCCCACCTACAGCTGTCCTGCAGACCCTGTCCCGTCGCCCCCATTCCCTTTGTTTTGTGGAGCAGCTAACGAAAATGGCAGGAAATGCAAATGAAACAGAGCCCCGGAACTGGGCTTCGACTACGACTACGAATGGGTTGGGTTCTGTTTGACTTCTTCCATGGATCGAATTGCAAAGAGGTATTCCCGGAATCGTGTAATGACCAATCAGAAATATTAATAATGCCTGAATGAAAATAATTGAGTTGAAAGTTCAGCCATCGATGGAAAATTGGATGTGTGCTCAGATTGGCATCAGCTTTCAAGTCTTTAATTCTAGCACCATCCACGGAGATAGGTTCATGGTAATATATCGACAAGAGCCGAAGGAAGCTTCCATCAATCCATAGACGATAAGCCCACAGACATATCTACATATGTATACGATCTTATCATATGGCGAAAATCCTCGGTTTTCTTAAAAGAATTAAGAATTTTTCCGCTGTCTGTGACCTTCTTCAAGGCGTTTAAAAGCATTTAATGATAGAACGTTTGAACACCGTTGCACAGGCACTTCCAGGGATGCTCTTGGAAGAGGTACCCGCGACAAATTCTCGCTCCACTGTACTTACCCGATCAGAACGCCCAGAATATCGTGGTTTACATCCAGTCTAGCCCCGTACAGGGTGTGTCCAAAAACAGTTTAAACAGTAAGATGAGTAACGCACATACATTTCAATGGTACACGATTTTTTCAGTGTGGTTCCAGGCTATCTTAAAGTGTTGTTGAAAAGCCTCATTGGATTTCGAATTTCGGATTTCGTGGTTGGAAAACGTCGCTCCATATAACCATTGAAATGTATGAGCTCAACGCATCTTGCTATCATGTTGTTTTCTTTGGAGGGTCTCTAGCTAGTACGCAGGGTAGAAGCATAGATTCGAGTCGATTTGGTACTTACTGCTTCATCAGATTGGTGCGCGGACACACATTTGTGGCGCGATTGTTATGCGTTATGATACGCAAATTCTTTTGCCAACTCTGCCCCAAGGGACACACAGACAGTGTTAAAGAGAGAAAGAGTAATAATAGATGGTGAAGAACAAAGAACAAACATAAGAGAAACAGCAACAGTAACAGTAACAGCAACATGCAACAGAAACAGAAACAGAGACAGAGGAAGAAGAGTCAAGAGTAAACAGAGAGTAAGTAGAGTTGTAAATTAATGAAGAGCAATCGATGCAATTACGAGTGTATGTACAAGGGAATGCAATAGAGTGGAGGTGCACCAAGTGGCATTAATGTGTGGCAGGAAGGCAAAAGACAAAGGACAAAGGACAGATGAGGACCCATCATGCAGACCCCTCTCAGGGTCGAGTCCTACAAAAGCAGAACAAGAACAAGAACCAAAACCAACACCCAAACCCACAACATGGAATGGGAATGGGAATGGGTGTGGGTGTGGATGTGGGTGTGGTGTCAAGGAGTGGACTTACTGTTTTCTCAGACACATCATGGGACAGATATTGTTCGCTTTGACATTGTGGGTGATTTTTCGGATGCCATCTAGCCAGATCTAAAAGAAGAGAGGATTGATAGTCGGTGTCCCCAAATGAAATCGGGTAGAGCAGAGGTTTGATGGTAGGTACGGAGATGTTCGCAGATGTTCTATCCCTCAGATGTCGTCACATGGCTGGCACACCATTTCAGTCACTCACTCACCTTGGCCGTTGCCGCATCGGGGCAGATAACATGGTGATATGTTATATTGATATAATCCGTGTTCGAGCAAATAGTGAGAGATCGCTTGTCCAGCTCCGGTATGTTGGTTCCATTCTTTTTGGTCACCTTATCCAGTATCTTGGGATCCTGCAAACACGAAAAACACGAAAAAGGCCGAACACATAAATAAGAGATTCATTTCGACGGCCTGGAGCAGGCTCCATTTTCGACTGCAATCTGGCGTAGCATTGGGCCAGAAAACAAAAACATTAATCTCGTGGGTCGCATCATTAATCAAGGCTGCGTGGGCACAGCATTTATCAACATTCAGTGCAGCACTCGAGTGCGCATCGAAACAGGCGAAAAACAGCGAAACAGACGTCATATTTGCCATTGACCTTGCCCTTCATTTCGGGTTTGATTCAATTTCGAATCGAATTATTTTTGCCACTGCAATTACTGCTCAATTATTCCTCCAATTATTTTCCATGGTGTCCTCTGCACAACATTTTCTATTTATGGAACTGACGGATAATTGCATCAACTCCGCCGGGACCACTGCTGTCGTTGTTGATCAGTAAACAAACACACGACAGTGTGAATGCATATGGGAAATGGGATTAATGCGGTGCCTTTTTTAATTGAGTTTTGAGTTCTCGCTACGAGCTCCATTGACACACATCCTTTAAGGAAGCAAACACTTTCTTGTCCATTGTTTATAGTAATATTTTATTAATATTCCATGACTGATTCTGCTTGGTTCCCTTCCGCTTTCAAACTCTAGCCTGCTTCCGGGCTTATAGACCATTTCTGGTGTTCTAAAACATCCACTTAAGTGATTCATTTCTTGGAGGAAATTGAATTATGCAACGATCCTCCTGGTCTGCCGCTCCTTCCTCCCATGGCGGACAGGATACACACTCCAAGGCTCAATCAGTTCGAGTGCAATTCGTGTGCAAAAAAGAGAGGGGTTACACACACACAGAGAGAGAGAGAGATATGTATACCGGGGGAGGGGGAGAGAGGTGGATTGAGGAACTGTAGCATACTTTCGAGTGCTAAATAAGTCGGCTTCTCCTTCCTCCCCCGTCCACCACACCAACCCTCCAACCCTCCGCAACCGAAATAAAGTGAAAGCAAATGTTATAAAAGTTTTTTTCCTTTTGCTCCATTCGTTCCTTCCTCCATTCTCCTGTGTGTGTTTTTTGCCACTTGCTTTGCTTTGCTTTCAATTTCTATTGTTGTTGCCGATTCTGCTGCTGACGTACTTTGTCCGCAGAGCAGCAGATGAGAGCCAGCTGAGGGGGCGCCAGGGGCAGAGCAGAAGCAGGGAGGTTGGGACAGGGTGCCAGATATTGAAGCACGGAGTGACGGAGACGGAGACGGTGGCAGATGCAGAAGCGGAGGCGGTTGCTAAATCGGTACCAGAAGCAGAAGCAGAAACGGAGACGGAGACGGTTGGCTTTGACGCTTCAGGCTCCTGGCTTCGTGCATTATTGAAAAGCTCCATCAGGAGGAGAGGACCAACGGGAAAGAGACAGTGTGTGTGTGTGTGTGTGTGTGTGGGCGTTCGAGTAGGCTTACAAAACTGCATTCAAGGCATGTGAAATCAAAGGTAAGGCTATGCGAAACTGCAGCTCCCTTATAAAGAGCGATACTAATGATAATAGTCCATGCGTGCCCATAGACATGCACCCTCCTCTGCGTGTGTGCATTTCCACTAACCATCACACCCCCTGTACTGCTCAGCCACACTGGGAGAGAGAGCGGCTTGCAAAACTGCATTCAAGGTGTTTGCATTCAAGCAAGAGAGAGAGAGAGAGAGGGCGCACGGTTCCGCACCATACCTTAAATTTGGATATTCCTTGAATGCAACGTAGCTTGAAATGATTTCCTTTTCCCCCATAAATCGCTACTCATCTGCCCCTCGTTTTCCCCATCTCCATTTCACTTCTCACCTGCCCTCTGCTTCCTCACCACTCCTCTCCTTCGCCTCTTCGCTCGATTTCAGTTATCACCTCTTCCCCCATTTACTCCACTCCGTTTTCAGCTCTCACCCCTCCCCCCGTACTCTCTCCTCTTCTCTGCTTCTGCCCCTATGTGGCCTACACTCTCGGTGGCAGCAACACGAGGCAGCTTTTAATGGTCCATTGTGCGACTGCCACTTAGGAGGCTTTGACTCGTGTATCGGTCTTTCACTCAAAACTCTCTGCTCTCTACCCCAGTCTGTTTCTCTGCCCCCCTCTGCCCCCCTCTACCCCCCTCACACTCTGTCCCTCACTTTCTCCCACACTTTCTCTCTTTTCCGTGTGTCTGTGTGTGCCGCTCACTGATTTAATATTGATGACCAAACATTTCAAGTGATGGCAGAGCACTAAACACACACACACACACGCACACGCCCCCACAGAGACCCAAACTCCCTACCTCCCCTACATGTGCCCCTATGGGCCACACTCTCCGTCCCGTCCTCCTGCTACTGCTCCTCCTCCGCTCGTCACTTCATCCTTTGAAAAGTTTTTGCATCTCTTTCGACTTCCGTTTTTCTTTTGGCCATCATCTCATTTGTGGTCAACATTTATGGCACGCAGCAACTGACATCCTTTTGGTCCGTCTACTATCCCCCGTCGCCCCCTCACTCCCACACCCACACACACACACACATGCAGATACAGATACAGCTACACCATATGTATAACTTTGATCATTATACGCATTTCTTGCAGCTTCTGCTCTGTGCTACAGCTACTGCTGTTGGTTTTGCATTTTAATTGAATTCCTTCCAGGAAAACCGCTTCCTTCAACCCACAAAGGATACCACAACAAGGAACAGATACATAGATATTGCATTCATGGATTAGTGAAGGCATTACTGAGACACAGATACTCTGTTGAGGAGCTCTTCTCAGCCTGGGGAATATATTCGCACTTTCCGGTTGATTATTCCACAAATAAAACATAGGAAATGAGAATATTTTCGTGTCCTCTTTAGAGGTGCAAAGTTTCAAGCTATCTTTATTAGTTGTATCTATTTGTTGCTTCGTTTTTTGCTCCAGCAACTGAGTATCGGGTTATCTTGGGTGTTGAGGCACGTGTGACTCGACGAGAAACATTCCGACTGGTTATCTTTCCCTGAGAAGCATCATTCAATAATAAATGCCAAATAATTAGGGATATCTCCTTTCCTGTGTGGCTGATCAGTAAAGACTATTGCCTTTTTGCTTATCTGGATCTATAGGATCTACAATCTTCAAATCAACTTCATGGAATGGAAATAAAGAGGTATTTGCACTATTTACATATTTAAACGCCTCATTTCGGTACAAATGCATCTGGCTTTCATGTAATATTCTGTCGCAATATTCGACATTAAATATTAAAAGATGAAACCCTTTAATATATCCATTATATTCATTTTACACAAGAACTGTTAGCACCAAAGCATCATTTGATGGGATAGTTTTCAATGGAAATATACAATTACAGAAACACTGAGCCACTCTATTCGGCTTCTTTGGGGGACATTTTCAGCAGATTAAGTTCCATTCAATTGCAGTACCATAAATATTTCTCATTTTCACTTGAAATATGTTTTGCACCAATGTTTAAATCGAATTCCGTTGAAAACTATGAATGAATGCTGTTGCAGGTCGTTCGGCAGGGATTTTCTCTGGCATGCTGCAGATGCATTCTAAGGATACTTATGCCCAGATGCTCTCGAGAGTGGATTTTAGTTTCAGTTGGATATTTCGTCGAATATTAGGATTATTTCTCATCATTCCCCCTCTCAAAATGCAAGGGTATTCCTCCTTCAAGAGGAAGCATTTGGAATATTTCAAGCTCGAAATTCTGTTTAGGAGTGGTTTCCAATAAAAATGAAGTCAAGTTTGTGGCAGCAGGAGGCACAGGCACGGCCACACACCTGTGCACCAAATCAATGGAACACCTGTACCGCCCACACAGGGTCGGGGGTCGGGGGTCGGGGTGCTGCACTGGTAACCCAATTGCTGTGGCGACTCCTCCTCCACCTCCACCGCCACCTCGTGTGACGTGCAGGAGGCTTGTGCCTTGGAAGATTGGTCAGAGGCCAGGGCGTGTTTGTCCTGGATGAATGGATGGATGCCTCAGTTTCAGTCTCACTTTCACTTTTTCCCTGCCTGTGTGTGTGTGTGTGTGTGTGTGTGACCCATTAAAATGTGTGTCATCGGGGGTACACATGAGGGGGCATAGGTGCACGGGGCATGGAAGCCAGGCGGCAAATCTAAATTAGTTAGCAACAGCACCTGCCGCCGGATACCCCTGCGCCCCCCTCCCCTATATATAGATCTATAGGTTCATTTGTTGCCGCTGCTGCTGCCTCTCTCTATTTTTTTCCTTCTCTCTCCTTCTATCTGTGTGCTCGTTCGGTCATAAATTTCATTTAGGAGACCCCGATGTCCACAGACAAATACAAATACATCACTCTATCTGTCCTGTCCGCTCCACAAACACTTTTGTTGCAATATGTCATGCCGGGGGGGTCGGGACGGGGGAGGGGTGGGGGGAGCAGCAACTGGGGCGTGGCCGGTCACCGGGTGACAATAAATCCAGCGCATTGGAAACGAAATGCCTTCAAGTCGACGACAAGGACGACTTTGATCCCAAAATGGCTCCGGCTGCAAAACAATTGAGAGCAAAAGTGACAGTCACACTGCCACAGACACTCTGCCACATGCATACATATGTACCATGCATATACCCTCGTATACATCTATATATTCGAACACATGGACAGTTTTATGGCTTTGTGTATGGGGAAGGCGGCATCAATGAGGAGACAGGAGACAGGAAACAAGAGGAAGGAAGAGGAAACTGCAACTCAGTCAAAAGTTTTGCATAGATTAAGGATGGGAATAGAAATTGGAACAAATGAGGGAAAAAACCCAGAGGGCATGCCTGCTTGACAGCAGAGAAAATGCTGCAGGCGGAAGATACTCGTAGATAGATATCCCTGAATGATTTCCCCTGAAAGACACTTGATTCGCTTTTATTTGTTAGGTGTGCTTCTGGCTCCTTTCTCCTTTCTCCTTGCTCCTTCCTTCTCTTCTCGTACTCCTTTAGCATGCAACGAGCCATGATACAGATAAATTATGATCTAATAGTCTATAATCTATGATCATGCTACCACGTTTTGTTTTCCATTCTCTTTTTTGTTTTAACAGCAGTTCAAAGCACTTCCTTGCTCTCAAAAGCTCCCGTTGCTCAGGGATTTGTTCTTCGAGAATGCGAAATGAAACACATATGTTACATGTCGTGTGCATGACGGGGTACATCGCTGCTCTACTCAGTTTCAATACTTTGTTTTTTTTCTTGTTGGACTACTGCAGGCGTGCCCAGCTTAGCCCAATATTAGTAGCCTCTGGCAAAATCAACTATTAATCAGTGGTAAAAGTACTATCTCCCATTTGCTTTTTTCTGTGTGACTCTCTATTTGATATTCAATTCTCTCCCAATTCAATTCGCTGTACAATTGTGCCCATAAGGGAAAGGTCACGTTCTTTACGATTCGATATATAAAAGAATGATAGATCGTAGCTGCAGGCATAGACTGCTCTCTCGCAGTGTAGCTTAGCCGTTAAGGGTGGATTTTCATGCGTATAGGCATGGACATATGGACATGTCACTGGAATTTGATAATTTTGGATGGCTGTATTATAGTAGCACCTCATTCATGATTCGAAATGCATTCCAGCCCGAAAATTGACCTCTTTTGAATGGGATTCTCAGGGAATACTCACCCTGGGAGTGCCGCCCGCACGAATGTCGCTCACTTGGCACAGCTCGATGACATCGCCATCCTGTTTGGTAGTGGGGATAAACGAAAAGCAATGAGTGGAATAGTGGTGTAGAGGTAGAGGAGGTGTACGAAGCCTATGGGGGACCCACTTACCCGACCCTCGCTCTTCCAGTACAAAAAGAACCCATATTCATCGACCTTGAAGAGGGCATCTCGCTCAAAGTCATTCTCCTTGGTCTCCTTCTCGTTCTCGAACCAACGGTCGAAGACACAGCCAGTGGTCAATTCCGGCGGCACCGGGATGATCCAATCGAACTCGTACTTCTTGGTCATATTTACTCACAGCTCACAGCAGCGGAGGGGGGGCTTTGCCTTTGCCTTTGCCTATGCCAGCTGCGGGGGCAACGCATATATCTCTGCGATCTCAGCGACCTACGCGATCTTGCTATAACTGTCCTATAACCTATATCCGATCTCTGGTTGTTTGTTCTTCTCGGGGGGCTTACGTCTGGGGCATGTTATCGATTGTATTTCGATTGCTGCGATCGGTCGCACTTCCTGTGTGTATCGGTGTCTTCGATTGGTTCTTATTGTGGTATTTTATGGCTTTTGGGTTTATTTACAATTGCATTTATTGTAGAAGATCGGATCACATAGTCTCCAGCTGCAGTCCATGCCCCCGAAGCGAGTGGAATTGTTGGGGTAATTGAACTAATTCTTAGGGATTTCCTCCACCTGCAGCTCCACCGTGCAACGTGCCACGCGTGCCGCACTGCCTTCCTGGCTTCCTGCCTTCCGCTTTTCCGTTTACTGGTTATGTAATCCGTTTTAGCTGCAATTAGAAAATGGAGAGAAAGACAGCCATTAGACAGACGTACAAAACCTGATGGTCAGCACAAAAACAATCCGGCTGTGTGGCATGCCACACAAACAACCCAGAAGACAAACAGACAGACAGACATAGAGGGGGGCCACGGCAGCCCAGAGTGGTCTTCGATAATTGTTGGTCAAGAAATTGAAACGAATTTCCAGCTCCCACTTCCTTCTGCTCCTCTTTCCCCTGTGCCACAATTGTGTGGCACACACACACACACACACACACAGGTCAAGTGCATTGTCGAACAATTTCCAATTTTGAATCGAATGTGGCCTTCGTTTCGTGGTCGAATGTCTCCACCATTTCGCCCTTTTCCATCTTCCATTTGCGTGCCTCTGTTTTTATTTTCATTTCTGTGCGGCTTCCCAGCTCTTGGTCTTTTTGTTTTCGAGTGTATTTTGGTAGTCCGAAACTCGTTCGAGAATAGCAATTAAAATGGCTTCCAACGAAGTATTCATAGTTCTTAAATTAACGAAGGAATCGATTGCTCCGTGGCAGAGATGGACATTCACCAAGTGATCTGAGTGCATCAATAGCCATGGATTCAGTAATCGATGGGTCCGAGCCTGCTATGACATTCCAGAACCAATTCCCATGGGAAATCCGAGGGGGAGAGGGGTTTTTTCCAATTTTTTGTTCTTTTGGTCGTGGTCCTTCATATATTCTTTCAGAATTCAAAAGAATAGATGATACTGGTATCGGCTATGAAATTGACACAAAATTCGTGCTTCTTGAATAGATTTTGTATCGGTTATAAGCCGGACATCACAAGTTCCCGACTTAAAATAGATTTGGTATCGGTTAAGATTCGATTATGAATGGGTTATGGATATTCTATGATCACTCATCACCAGGACACTCAAAATTATAGCATTTAAATAGATTTGTTATCGCTTATGAACCGGTGATGTGTCGATTATGTACACTTTTTTCACTCAAAAAAAAGGACATTCAAAATCCTTAAGTCCTTGGCACCGGCTATGATCAATATTTAAAAACAACAACAAAAAATCACTATCTAAAAAAAAACGCCTTACACGCAAAGCAAAATGCTTTTAAGATCTTCAAAGCAGCCACAGGCACTGGAACAAAATTTGAGGCACACAGGAATTAATGGCACAGGATGCACAGGAGGCACAGGCAGATCTCAGCAGATTGTGGCACAGACTTTGGCTGTTGGGGCAGGCAATCTGTTGGTTCGACCACAGCTGGTTGACTGACACAACGTTTGGGGCTGAAACACGCTGAAATTCGAAATCGTTCAAGCCGGAAGCCACGAAACATCCGATGTCTTGGACAACGGTTTTTGACGTTGGCGCCTAATGGAATTAGCGCATGGCGTCAGCGACAGCGACAGTGTGGCAGTGTCAGGGCCATGGCCACAGGTTCGCTGCGATTTCGATTTCTTTGGGATTTCGGGTAGCACTTTTTGGGTATCACTTTGGGGGCTTCTTTGCACTGCACCCACGGCCATGGCCTCGTGCACCTGACTTTGACGGGGTTTTTTCTCTGTGTGTGTGGGAGTCACCAACAATGGGGCTGGTGGCTGGTGGCTGGTGGCTATGGGGCTGCAGGGCTTGTGGCGTTGACGGTGTCGGTGTCGGTGGCGGTGGCTGTGCCTGTGGCGAGAAGTCAAGTGGCTCGAATTTTCTTTTGCATTGTTGGCTTTTCAATTTGTTGGCGGCCATGCCCACTGATTTCTCTTTGTGGCAGCGGCCCCTCCCACTGATTCCTTTTCGTTTGGGGCTTCTCTTTATTTATATTTTCGACAGCAGACGCGACGCGACGCTATGCGACTCGACGCGACGCGACGCGACGCGACGCTCTCCAGGAGGCGTCGAGTCCTTTGTGTGACATTTATGCCCGCAGCTGGTGCTCTCCAATGGACTTTCTGCCTTTCGTACACGAGTATAGCTGACTGATTACTCTCGTGCCCCGTGTGCCCCATTTGGCATCCTCTGATTTCCTTTCTTTTTCGTTGGTTTCGGAGGACCTTCTGTGCTGTCATGTTACACATGACTTCAAATTCAATGAGCTGCAAAATTTTCGCCCATTGTTAAAGCTTGAAGCTCGTTAGCCGGGGGCGCCGGGGGGGGCGTGGCGCAAGTCCAGAGAGCCAGAGCTCTCCAAAAATACATACCAGGTTCCAGCGAGCGTTTAATGAATTTACGCTCTTTGCGCTTTTGAACTTTCAATATTTTCGAGCTGGCTGGAAGGCAGGAGGAGGAGCCGGTACGCGGTACGCGGTACTCTTCCTGCAAATGCACTCGTCTTGGATTACATTCTCTGCCTATGGGCCCAAGCACCCAGGACCCAGGACCCTGGACCCAGGACAATGGCCCATAACTCAGGGCAGTGTTGGGTTTCGATTCGCCCTAGTTTTGGAGACCAGCTGCTGCCGCTGCTGCTGCTGCTGCTGGGCTCCTGTGACGCCCATTAAATGCAGAAAGCCCAAGGGCACCCGGCACCCGGCACCCGGCACCCGGCTCACGGAGAGGGTTGCCTTCTACTACGCAGATTTATTGAGAGCTTCCCTGCTTATTTAAGCTGCAATAATAATTATGTTACATCCAGAAGTGGGAGGGCTGGCGGGTGAACGGGAGCTGCATTTCGAGATGCTGCTCCTCCTGTAGGAAGCTCTTGAAGGCTGGTCCCCTCCGTTTGCCGTGCTGCTGCTCCTGCTGCCACGCCTCAACACCTGTGTATCTGGGTATATGCGATGAATCGACCAGAAATTCGGCTCAAGTGGGGGTGGTGGGGCGTATATAGGGAGGTCGAGAAAGGTAGAAAGTAAAAATAACTTGCATGAACTTTCCCTCAAAGGACACGCACACACACACACACACACACACACACGCAGACAGACATCGGTGGTGGAGATACACTGCCTCACGTACGGCCCAGAAGTGTGCTACAAATATGCTCATTACGTGCGCGCCAAGTGGCAGCCACTCCAGCGGCCTGCCACACATGCCACCACCAGCAATCCGGCCTGCCAGCCAGCCAGCCAGCCAGCCCCCTTCCATCCTGCCACCCCCCCCGTTAACCCGCCTGTGTCGCCTCCAGCGACAATTGCTCAATTTATTATTGCATACTTTGCGGCCATAAAAGTTGCGGCCTGCCTTCTCCGGTTGCATGTCCTATAAGGAGCGCCACTCGCTTTGAATATCCTGAAGATACACATATTCTACTTACAGACAGCTTTCAATTTGTGGAAACTCCTGCACGCGACACACACTTCGCCAGCAATTGCCAGCCATTTGGCTGTGGCATGCAACACAAGCGACTGGAAAGTCAGTTGCGACTTGCCAAGGGAAACGGCAACTGCAACTAAACTGACGACAGACAGATGCAAATATTCATAGATGTTCCCCCTCCCCTCAGCTAAGCACTTTTCTCTCTCTCCCAGCGTGGCTTAGCAGTTGAGATTGGGCCAAGAATTACTATGGAATAAAGCCATGAAAGAGCTTACTATTCGTAGTTTTCCCTTCAGTGCTGGCTCCCATCTTGCATTCTCTTTTTCCCGCGATAATAATCCCCCCTCTAGGCTAGAGTTGCCATGGAAAGAGCCACAAAATGCAGCCACAAAATCCCAAAAGAAATTAACACAAGAAAAGAAGAAAAGTAAGATCAACGTTGGAAAGCAAAACTTTGTGGGGAAAAACGTGGAGCATTCCCCCCTTTGGGGCGCCTTCAAATATGTATGTATGATATCCAGGCTGGCTCTGAATTGGCTTGGAAAACAAAAGAAAACCCTATAGTTTCCTCCTTGCAATAGGACGTTTGTTGGTTACGAGAGTGTTGTGGGAGACATCTTTAAAGTTGAGGGCTTGTTGTGCCTACAAACACGACGCTTGAGTGATGTACGATATGCTACAAACATCCACAGTCGAACTTCCATATGGCGAGAGTCAAGGGGCGTGTTTAGGAGGGCAGTATTCTGGACTTCTGGATTTCTACAGTGCTTCCAGTGGCATGTTTTTGCCCACGTTCACGAGTGACTGGCACCCTTGACTGCTAAGCCCCACTGGAAGAGAGAGAAAAGAGCAGAGCAGCTACAATTCAAGAAATTATCTTCCTTAATATTGTCAACCCAATTGTAAAACCCAATTAAAACTACATCTTTTCGATATATTATCGTACGATAACCCAAATCCTTTCGCCTAAGGGAACATTCAACAGCGAATCGAGTGTCGTCTGGAAGAATATGCTGCATTTTTCCTCCCAATGCCGATGGGGGTCTGTTTTGTATATAATTTCCTACTTGCTTTATCGATGATGTGGTTATTCTTCCTGCTGCTGCTGCTGGCCATTACATTTACGAAATTGTATTTGCTAGTCCATACAATATTTGTGAAATTGGCATTTAAATATTTGATGAGCGTCCAAGCCCCAGAGTGGGAAAGAGAAAAGATGCGTGGATTGTGTTCCCGTTCCCGTTTCCATTCCCGAGCACTGATTGCACAAATGAAATATTGAGTAGAGGAGACTCTGGCTGGAGTCCCTTCGGGGATAGGGTTGGCTGGTGGGGGGCGGGGAGGGGAGGGGTAGCTGCGTGGCAAGGGCCACACAACTTGACCTTGTTTTTTGGCATCCATCAACATTTGATGGCATGGGATGGCATTGCATGCACTGTGTCTCTCTCCGCCCGGTCTCGCTCCGTCCAGCCATTCGTCAGTCAATCAATCAAACGCTCACTCAATTACATCAATCAGAGGGCGGGACGGCAGTGTGGGACGATGCGAAATGTAATCCAAAACCAAAGTCCAGGACATATCCACAAGGGAGGCGGCAGAGCAGGGCGGCAGGGGGGCAGCGGCCGAAGGCCAGACCAGAAGTAATTGCCGTGCGATAAACAAAGTCCTTTTTCATTGTATGCACAAACATTCGCTAGGGATACAGCAGGACAGCCACAAAAAGATAGAGGGAGTGTGGTGTGGTCTGTGGTATGGGGATGGGGATGGGGAGGGGCATGGTCGAGTGGAAATCAGGATCTCCTCTCAGCTTTGCACTGCTGAAAACTGAAACTCGGATGAAATGACATGGAAATGCAATGAAAATATACAAACTCGTTTGCCCAAATCATTTAACAGAATGCAATTTCTCCACCCTCTTTCTCTCTTTCTCTACCTGTCTCTTTCTACCTCCATTTTGTGTGGATGCAGCCTTCAGAGCGGGAATTTTTGCAGAGTTTTGCATACTTTTTCCGATGCTAAATGAATATTTTTCATTTAATTAAAGCAAAGCACACACACACAATAAATATTTATATACCTACGTATATGTATTTGTGTGTAGGTGTATTTGCATGTGTATGTGTGTGACATTTTATGAAATTCCATCAAAATGTAGAAGGACAGGAAAGGGAGCAGCAGCGGGGGCAGGAGGCAGAAGGCAGAAGCAGGAGTGATGCACATCAACAGGAAACAGCATTTAGTTGACTCTCGCTCTCATCCCCATCCCCATCCTCTCCGCTCCCTCTCGCTCTATCTCTCTCTAAGCAATTTCAAAATTTATATATAACACATATCCCATCCTATCCCGTAGTTGATGTGGGTCAAAGGGGGTCACTCCTGGCCTGTGGCATGCAGCAGAGGTCTGAATTTCCCACAAAATTCGACGGCAGAATGCTACCCGCAGAAGTGGGTCACACGACCTTAAGGATGTGTCTTAAGGATGTCCGTCCATCAAAGACTTTTGTGGATTCAATTAATATTAATTTCGAAGCGCAACTTCGCGATCTCCGATCTCATGACGACACTTGTCCACTAAACGATTCGAATAACTCGAGAGGGGATACAAATGGGCCTTTCCATGGCAATTTCCAAGAGACTCACAGTACCGATATTATTTCAAATATTTCTGAATAAAACAGATGATTCATGATGAAAGATTATTCCTCAGAGTCTCTCTTACATCATCATCAGTCCCATCATCATCAGGCTACGGTTATCCATAACATCACATTCAAGTTGAAACGAGCGGGAGGGCTGTGAGCCGCGACAAGGGCCGCAGCTCTACTTTGCATATACCCGGTACTCAGTCAGTATAAATGTCAGCTTATGATTTATGATTTGGGCCCAGTCGCGCCTCCCCCCAGCGTACCCCCTAAATCAAGACTATTCTTAAGATATAAATCGGTTTTATTATATTTTCAATTCATGGGGACATATGTATATGGAGTAATGATCCAACGATTATAGCACCGATAACCGTTTCAATTGGCTATGTTCTTCCAGTTCACTGATAACCGTTTCAATCGGTTATGTTTTTCAAGTGTTTTCCCACCGCCACCTCTTTTTGGGGTGACACAGACACACATGCACAAGCACTCAAATTATGCAGATACAGATACATTTGCAGGTGATAGATACATGTGACCTCGTCAGATATGCGGGCGATACGGTGTGGGTGGGGGTGAGGGTAGGGTAGGGCAGGGGGATACGTGCGATGCGTGGGAATTTGCAAAGTCCCCACCAAAGCAAGAAACTCGCTTAGGCACGCACCATCCGTCAACAAAGGGACAACGAAACGCATGGAGCATGGAAAAGGAAGAGATTCGTTCCTCCCCCTGCACCCGGAATGGGGGCGGTGCGGGGCCGGGCTCCTGGAGGTAGGACCCAGCCAAATCAAAACTGAATGATGGGCGTGGGAGTGAGTCTTGGGGCATCCTTCAAACAAACTGTCAGCAACTGTCAAAAGAAGTTAAACGAAACCAAAGGAAACCCGACGATGAAAAAAAACGAAAGAAAGAAATAAAACAAAGAAGAGAAAGGTCCAACAACAACTACAACAAAAAAAGACTGAAACAACATTCGACAGTAGATCGTTCGGGAACGGAACTCCGGCCCCGCGTGTCCGTGTGCTCTCCGGGGCTCTCCGGCCCTCTCCGGCCCCTCTCGGGTTTGGGGCCCCGCTGTCATATGGCTTACAGCTGTTGGCAGCATGTGGCATGAGGCAGGAGGTAGGTGGCATGAGGTAGGAGGCAGCAGGCAGGAGGCAGGAGGCAGGAGGAGTGCCCTGCCCCAACGTCAATGTGGCACGTAGGCGACGGGCGATGGCGGTGGTTTATTTTTAGCAGGCAGCCCATGAACAAAAAAAGAAACTTCGAATCCCCAAATCAAAACAATACATCATCAAGGGGGCGGGACGCATTGCTGAAAACTGGAATGCCACACCCCCACCTTTGTTGCTGTTGGTGTTGTTATCCTTGGGAGAAATTGTGCATATTAAATATGTGACAGTGAAAGTGTAGAGAAAGCCGAGTAGAGGATGGAATCCAACGAACTTCGACGTTCCCTAACTGCGGTTCGAAATTGTATCGAAAAGGCTATAGGGAAGAGGGGCTGAGAACCCCACAAGCAACCATTTACTGGAGCCCAAAGGAGCACCAGGGGAATCCAAGGGAACAAGAGGAATCCAAGCAACAAGTTGCAGCACATAAAAAGCACATCCAAACAGCATCAAAATTCTTTCACAGCAATGCCCTCTCGATCCAGAAATCCTTTTCTTCCTAATCGTTTCGGTCTCTCCAGAAGAGTATACAAATATTCAAAAGCATGGACTCAAAGGAGAACATAACCGAACACCGAAGACAGGTCCTCAGTGGAACCCCAAGCCCAAGCCCAGAACAGAACCCTGGAATTCCTTTGGCGGTTCCTTTGCAACAGAGCAGCATTTATACTAATTTCTCGATAATTTCGTTGAGCTCGTAAAATGTACGGTTATGTTTCGTAGGACAATTGGCATGGCAGAAGGACATGGGAACTTAGACGCCTGTGAGCCTATTTGAGTGGTTCCAACAGACGTTTTATCGATTGCCGTGTGGACAATTTGTATTTGATGAGCTTTTAATTGAATGGATTTTCGCTTTCCCTTTGCTTTCCCTAGAAATACACACATGTATTTAAGTGTGCATGCATGTGTGTGTGTATGTAGGTGGAAGGAGGGGCACAGCAGTATAAGAAATGGGTTTATTTTCATGATAAAATGGGATCTTGGGATAATTTTGCTTTTGGTTGCAATATAATATTTATTTGGATTCTAATAAAATGCATATTTTGTTAATTACAAATTTGTTTCTTATGTTTAAAAGCAATGGCAACACATATTTCGTGTGTGGACTGTATGTGGATGCTATGAAAATGTATACTTTAGTAACTAACAATGTTCCTTTGTACTACAAAGTAACTGTTGAAACACATTATGGGTGTGGATCGTATGTGGGTTGATCCACATCCAACCCAGGGAGCCCACGGAAAAACGTATAAAAAGAGTCCAGTGCTGACCTGAAGTAAGTACCCATCGTAAGTACTCGGTTGTAATGTAAGTCGTAAAATCTAAGGGAAAAGGCTGTGTGGTCCTTTAAGTTTTTTAGTATCCGAAGCAAAAGCAAGCGAAAGCCCTTCCAGTGCCAGTGCCAGTGCCAGTGCCAGAGCCAGAGCCGGAGCCAGAGTTAGAGTTAGAGACAGAATCAGAGAACAACATAATATGGGGAATATCATATAGAACAAAGAGGCAGCGATCAAGTTACAAATTGGAGCAGCCAAGTGGCAGGGCAATTGTCAGAGACAGAAGCCCGAAAACTTTTCTCTCACTTGTGCTGGCGGGAAGAGTTCATCTCGTTTCGGCTCCAGGCCCAAAAAGTGTTTCCAAAGGGGGGTAGATGGATGTGCGGTGGATGGGGGATGAAATGGACAGACCCACAGATAGACGGACCAACACTGATGGAAATGCCAAAAGAATCAGAGACAGGAGGAGGCGCAGCCAAGTTTCTTTTTCCATCAAACAAACTTTTCATCGAAAAGTTGTAATTCCGTGCACGACGGCTCCATTTTCCTATCAGTGACTACTGCATTCACAACAAGTTTGTTTTCCATTTTTCCGTTCCGTTCCGTTCCGTTCCGTTCTGCTGTTTTTCTTTCTTTCATTTTTTCGCCTGATGGCCTCTGGGCGCCACTCTATAGATTCTGCATTCTTTTGTCCCGGGTCTCGGGCCCCGGGCTGCAGCTTTAGTTGTAAGCCGCGAGCATAATTACATTTTAATACTTTTTAAGCGCATTAATTGCAAACAGAGAGAGGGAGTGGCAGTGTGTGTCGGGAACGGACACACGAGGGCACACAAGCGAACACTGAAAGACACTCACTTGCATTTTGATTTCATTCCCCATTCATTCAGTCATCATTCAGTCAGCATTCAGTCATTCAGTCAGCCATTCAGTCAGCTCTTCTTGGCTTTAGCTCAGGCTCAAGCCAGCCACTCCATCGTATCGTCCTGTCCTCCAATTTTAAGTGGATAACCATGCGAGGGGTAATGCCATCAAGTGAATTCTAAGAATGCCCTAGGGAATTCCCCTCCCACTGCCCCACCCACCCTCTATTTGTGAATATGCAAATAAAATATTTCTGTTTACTCAATTTGTAAGCTTTACTGCCAACGTCATTAGTTCTCGTTTCTCTGTGTCATCTCGGTGCTCTCTTTATCTCTCTCTCTCTCCCTCTGGCTGTGTGCTCCTGTGGCCCTTGAACGGGATTCGTAATGCAGTTTCACGTCAATAGAGCGCATTGTTGGGACATATTACGGGGGCCCTTGGCTTTCTGTGGGGCCCACTGGTTCGTTGCTACTGAGAACTGAGTGTTTGGGTCGGTGCGGGTCGCGGCGGGGGAAAGGTATCCAATTAGGAAGCTTAGGGAAAAACCTCGAGAAAATACGCTCAATACAGCTGTGGAAGGGGTTGTGGGGCCAAAGAAAATGGTCCAATTAGCGTCAAATATTGGAAAAGAAGTGCTTCTCTGAAATAAGGAATTATAGGGAATTATTTTATTTTGTGGACTCCATGTGGATCCCATGTGGATGCTATTCAAATATACGCATTTAACCCAAAAAGGAATATAAAGCCATCAAACGAACAGTAATGCATATTTGGTGTGTGGACTGTAAGTGGGTCCCATGTGGATGCTGATAATATTGATATATCAGCAACTAAAAATAATTCCTAATGCTAAAAAGTAACAGCAAAACATATTTTCCGTGTGGATCGTATGTGGAACTCATCGCAAAATGTACGCAATTTCTATTTCCATCGAAATTTGTAATGAAAATAAGCGACCACGAACACGAACACGACCACGTTGCCTGCTCCCAAAAGCCCCAATCGGTAATGTGTCAATATCATAAATTAGAGCAATCTATAAAGTGCAGAGCATTTACGACCTGGTCCTCCGATTGCACTAATTAACAGAGTGACAGATAGTAGAGACTGGGAGCGACAGAGAGAGAGAGAGAGAGAGAGACAAATGCACATTTCTTGAAAGGAAAGGAGACAGATGGACGGGACGGAGCGGTATGGTCAGCGTCAGCCTTCACCTGAATGGACACCAGTGACGCCATTACGACATCCGACCCGAACAATTTTGCAATCGAGAAGCCAAACTGTGTATGGAACCTGCCACCGTTCTGCCTGATGGCACCTCTACCTTTCCAGAATCCCCGTGTGGCCCCACACACACGGACACATGGACACATGGACACACGGTCACACGCACACAGACACACCCAAACCACTTTGATTAGCCGTGTCGTTGAGTGCATCCGAGAGCTCGTGTGCGTCTACAAGAGGATGGTAGCAGCAGGCAGCAGGTGGCAGGTAGCAGGTAGCACACCATGTGGAGGTGGGAGGATGGATTGCATTACGTATACGTAATCAGCTTAGTTGCTGTCATTTAATCAAATAATCATTGGCCCCAGTTCCCACGGCACCTCCTCCTGAGGTGACCTCGACCCATTTCTATTTCCACCTCCCAGCAGCAATTAGAGCACTCCCCGGGACCGCTGACAATTGAGCAATTGAGCGTAGATCCCCCCCATTTGAAAGCCTAGTACTGGTGTTTTCCAGTCAACATAGTAGCCCGTTGCTCCGACGTTCGTTCGTTTCGTTGGGCATAGGGCATTCAAAATCCTCAGTTGAAGTAACCTACACTAGGAGCTCAAAACAACAGATATTTTGTAACAATAAAAAAAAAAAAAAGGTTTCACATTTTGTGCTTTGCATTGTCGAAAATTGTTAATGGTTTTAATTGCAGTCCAGGACATTTAGCTGCACAATGAGTGATTCGGGCAACAATCATTTTGAGAGCTTCAATGAGGCCGTCCGGATAAAGAAGTCGATTTGTCAAGTGCTTGAGGACCAGTTCAAGCAATGCCAAGACGGGAAGCTACCAGTTTCGGGCTCACCGGCCTCGTCACCGATCAGAGTCTGGCTATGTCCGGAGATACGCGGGGCCCTTATGGACACAATCCGTAGACGCCTGATATACGAGTCGGATCAGGTGCTCAGCCTCGAAAGGGAGTTGGGCGAGACATGGGCCATTTTGGTCGAGTTCAGCAAGTGCGTCCAGAACGCCAAGACCGATATCGAATACGTTTTGGCAATGATCCGAACTGCTGCCGCGACACTCGAAAAGGATTTCCACGTGTAAGCGGCAGAGTGGCAGAGCAGGCAGAGACAAGGACGAAGAAGACCGAGCAGCCCAAGAAGACAGTGATGCCAGAAAAGTTTGCGGTAAAGCAAAAGATGTCCCAAAAATTGAAATGAACTAAATTCTTGTCAGCAAATAAATCGAATTTCCCATGTGAGGGAATATCGTTGAAGCCATATCGTTTCGTTTCGATTAGACTTGATTCTTGAACTTGAACCTCAGATGGACCGAGCTGAAGGTCCGGTGGTCTGTTGTGGGTATCCTCTGGCGAGTGGAATCAATCGATGCAGGATGCAACTTTGACATTTCAATGTTAACTCCTGGCTCCTGGTCGCTGATTGCGCATCTAATTCCTGGCTCCAGCTCTGGCTTTGGCTCCCCATCAACGGAGTCCCGCTGTGGTGTCGCTTTGGTCTGGCTCTGGGTCTCGGTCTCAGTCTCGGTCTAGGTCTGTCTGTTCCCCCCTCCTGTGTATGCGTATCTCTTTTCTGGGAATTTGGCTGCAGTCGCTCTTTGAGCTATTTATAGTCTGTCATTTGAATGGCAGCAGCATTCCAGGCGGCAGGAGCAGCAGCAGCAGTAGCCACTGCCACCACCCACGCACCCGCTGAGTGGCATAGTGGCATAGGGAGACGGGACGCCGCAGAGCGATTCGGAACGGGAAGGGACGGGACGAGTGCTGAATCGTAAACACATTTCCCCGTTACACGTGCGGACATTTTGTTTAGTTAGTTAATTTCTTTGTGTATCTGCGTGCGCGTGTGTGTGTGGCCCCGCATTGCGCATCGTAATTACATAATGATTTATTTTCGCATACAATTCGCTCGATTATACACTTTGAAGACGGAAGAGTATTCCCAACTAAAATTGATTCGATTGGTGCTCTTCATTCATAAGCGATCTGCCGGAGAGGAGGGAGATCTGCCAGAGCAGTATGTATGGTGTATTTTCATAAGAGATGCCATTGCTGTCGATTCCAGCTGGTACTAAACACTTTTTCCTGGGAAGATCTATAGAATATATAACGATATATATAACTCGAAGGGTATTAAGAAGTTTCACGTATTTGTTCTCGAATTTTTTGTGCTCTGTTGATTTATTTACACTGAATCCGAGGCCATCGGCATCATTGAAAATGCTGTTTTCTAATGCACGACCCCCTTCCTCCCAGAGGCATCCCATACACACCATCCATCCATTCACCCATCCATCCATCCGTAGGCCATCCATCCGTACACCAATGTGCAACAATGGTACCGGCGGATGTATAGATCCCAGGGACGAGTGTTTTTCGCATCTCTCTGATCCCCCTGGGAAATCGATTCTCTCCTTCCAACTCCCTTAATTGAGAAAGAGAGAGAGAGAGAGAGGGAGAGAGGGAGAGTGTGGGAGTGGGAGGTAAATCGAAATTAATTTGATTTATTTATTAGCTGTCTATTATTTGTTTATAAACAATTAAATCGAAAGGAATGCGCATTTGAGGTCTATGAGCATTTCAAGCGCCACAAAAAAAACAAAAAAACAAAACCAAAAACCAAAAACCAGCAACGAGAATTATTTTTATGGCAAATATTTATCTAGCAGTATTTTAGCTGGTAATCGAGGGGCTGGTAGCGGGGGGCTGGGGCATGGGGAATGGCTGGCGGGGGGGCCGGGCTGTCAAAGGCAAACAAAGCATCGAAGGTTGCTTAATGCTGAAATATTAATGTGCGTTAATTACACAAAGGGGGGGCCTCTGCCTCTGCCTGCGCTAGTGCTGGTGTTGCCGTGGCATCTGCGAGAGAGAGTCTGAATCCGGGGTATTATCTTGATGCCATAATGCCAGCAGAATCAGGATCATTGTATCTGCACAACACAGACATTTGGGCCCATTTTGTGGGTCCACAGGTGGAAAAGTTGACCTTCAATTATCCAAACGCAAACCATCTACTGATGGCATTTCATGATTCCCATTCCCGACCGCCCTCTGGCCTGTAAAGATATGTATATCATTTCCAAGTCTTGCGATATTTATGTAGATATTAGCCGTTTCTTTTTTTAATTACTCGAAATACAATAGTAACTGCAATCCCCTCCGAAACTAGCCTCAACTTATTGCAGAGATACACCATAATACTCGTCTTTTCCACTGGGGAGACCTGCTAAGCCCTCGCTTGCCCCACTTTTAGTCCCCTCCTTTCCGACCGTTGGACCTCTCGTTTTTCCACTGTTAGTTCTCTGTTTGTAGGCCTGTTACTCGCTGTTAAAAGTTCCCACAACCGAACAGTCACTGTCTTTTGTTTCTTTGCAATTACAAAAAATATTTGAGATTTAAATGAAGACTGGATATGGCAGGGGATATTCCAAAATTATAGGATTTTACTGTCACAGATTCGATGTTAATTTCGTTTAACGCCTAGCTGTTCCCTAATAACCCTAGATAAATATTGTTCGCTTCAGATATGTTCACGTTTTTACAGCCATTGTGGCAGCCTTCACCGATGACTAGTATTCTATTCCTTACATAGTTTAGTATTCAAATATTCCTGTATATATGATATGTTCTTAATATTTTACTTTATGAGGATGATCTTTGTGATCTCTCCCCCTTGATGCCTCACCGGATAGTTCCCCCTGGCTTTCCCTTCCATACAATCAAATATGTAGCCGATTGCTCCAGTCTTCCTTCGTTTACAGAAATGATTTCCCAGAGTCCCAAAAGTCGAATAGAAAATTCAATTTCAATTACCTTTTTGCTTAGTCTATATCCGATGCACACAGATACAGAGATACACAGATACAGAGGGGCTAGAAGATACACAAACTGGCAGATACAGTCTGATGGACAGATATATTTGGTATCGCGTACTCGTGTACTCGGTAGTTCATTTATTCGGTTCTCTCGCCCCTAGATTACGCATTTTGTTTATTGTTTTGATGAAGTGATGTTTCTGCCACTGCCACTGCCCATGCCCATGCCACTGCCACTGCCGCGGCTATTCCTCGGTTTCTTTTGTTATTCTTAATTTATTTTTACTTCTACGCAGCCTTCTGCTTTCCTCTTGAGGCAGAAAATTAAGCAATTTCCATGGCGACCAATGCGAAAAAGGTTAAGCGCATCAAATTACATCCCCAGCGACATCCCCCGACATCCGCAGAGAGGTTGGGGCCTGTCCTCTCAAAAATTGTGCGTTCATTTAATTGCAAATCAAAGCCAAAACATGGCTAAAAGTAAATACCCAGAACCAAGATACTTCTCGCACTCACGGATACCCGGATACTCAGAGTTATCTTCTGTGTGTGTGTGTGTGCATTTGGTCGACAAAATTCTCTAATTGGGGGACACTGGACTCGACTTTCCAATTAACAATCAAAGGCCACCCACAGATCCCTCCAGAAGAATGAGGGTAGATCCCTTTCGCTTATGGAGAAATTTGTACAGCGAATGGTGCCCGCAAGGATACCAGGAGATCTTCAAGTATTTTAACGGAGGAGTGTATCTTTGGCCTGCATTAAGCATCTGTTGCAACGGTTGGCATATCTCATGGATCTCTCTCTCTCTCTCATTGTATGTCAAGCACTCGAAAGCATCCAAAATATGTATCTTTGTTCAGAGATATCTATCTGAAGGGGGTAGCCATTTCCAAGTGGCTATTGGGAGCACTTTCGATACAGGTATCTCTTGGATACGTTCACGCTTTGACCCAAGGAGTGCTGCTCGAGTGTGCCCAAGTCCAGCGACTCCTTCTGTCATCTATAACTACATAAATACGTACCATTCGAATCAGATATAGTTATGCTCTCATACAATGGATTGTTTTTGAAACAAAATAGAAAACAGAATGCCAAAATGCCAGAACGTCAGAAGAGAAATAAATCAATTTAGAACTGCTACAAGTTAATGAGCGGCCCGGAAATCGTTTTCAGCGCCCCATCAACAGTAAACTGATGGGCAAAGCAAGCACCGCAGACAGACGCAGCACAGGGCAGGGCCTTCGAGTGAATGTGCTCCTCTGGCTCCGAAAGGACAACGAACTTCGGGTGCCACAGGCACAGGGTGAGTGAGTGAGCGGGGGGCACGGGGCAAGAGCAAACACCAAAACAGAAGGCGCCGACCTATCGTCTTAATATTTTTGCTTTGTCAATAGTCAATTTTGAGTGGAAACTGTATGACAAGCCGCCGCTTTGGTCTCTTCTCTCCCTCCATCTTTCCTGGGCATCTTTCTTGTATAGCACAGCCATTATCAGTTGGAAATGGTCACCAATGACGGCATCCTGTGCGGTACTGTACTTTTAGTGTGACCAAAACAGCATGACGCAGCAGGTCTCTTGACGACTCATATTCAGCTCGCTCTAAGCAAAGGAGATTCGGGTGCCATTCGTGAGATGATGTCTGTACTTTTAGTGTGACCAAAGCTGCGGAAAATGAACCAATTCTTAGACAATGCTTTGATTGACAATAAAACTAACAAAAACTATCTTTAATTCTAAACAATACAGACATCACACAATCTTGCAGTCGCCTTTAGCTTGCTCCAAATTTTTGGAGGCAGCCTTTTGCAACCCTTAGCTTGCTATATCCTTTCCTGCGATACTCTTCACTTATTTACACTCGAAAAACATATCTTAAGCAGCATCTACACAGCAACAAAGCCTTGATTACATCTCTTCTTATCTTGGTATCTTTGTCTTTGGAAATCACACCACGCCTTCGACGACTACAACACAGCCTCGAGATCACATCATCCACGACCAGCTGCGATTGATCCTGATCAACTCTAACAAGTCTGATATCGCCTTTGGCACATGCACAGACCATTCTCCTTTTGGAACTACATTGGTCCAAGGCCCGCCACATCATGGAGTCCCATAGCCATAGCCTTGCCTTGAGCATTACTGGTCCCACATTGAGTACTTGGTAAATTTAGGTTCATTTATTCGCTCTAGCTCTAATTGCTCTTGCTTGCTCAGAGACGCACATTCGAAGAGAATCGCACAACAACATGCATGTCGTGTGCATTACGAGGCACCTTAATGCTCGAGGCCTGCCCCACCGCTGCTCCAAGCAATTCCCTATCGCTGATCTTGGCGTAAAGCCACTCCACTCCCTGTCAAACGTAAATCCGGTGCATCGAGTCCTTAAACAAGTGACGCGACACTCCAGACGTTTGCACGTCATTCAGAGTGAGTCAAGAGCCCAACAGAGCGAGAGAGAGAGAGAAAGAAAATACAAGTGGAAGAGTGGAGGGGTGGGATGGGGAATTGGGAGAAAACCAATGACAAATAATTAATTGCGCACACTTTCGCCGGCTTGTGGATGGGGAGACAACCCACCGACTATCCTCGTAACGTATCCATTTATAAACAGAACACAAACATCGTCTGCCAAACTGAAGGGCAGCATGGCAGGACCGAAGGGTGCAGGGGTGAAGGGGTGAAGGAGTGGATATTGGGCGCTGCTTGGATTGGGGTTCATTGAGGTCCTTCCATTGGCACCAATTAACTTGGGCGTATTGTGTAAATAATGCGTTAGACATGGTTAGACATTCATGTCGGCCCATAGACACGTCGTCGTCCTGTGCGCTGCCTCGTCCTCGATACACGCGTTTGATTGCACTCGTAGCCAGCCAGCCTCTAATAGAAGACCGGGTATATTCGCACGAGTACGACTACGAGTACGAGTACGAGTACGAGTAGTAGAAGACGTTCGAGTCGTCCTGATGGGCCTGTTGACATTGATCCGGTGGCCCATACCACATACCCATACCGATTAGATATGTCAGTGACTGTTGCTTGAATGGTTCGGTTCAATGCCTGAATGGTGGATGTGGGATGTGGGATGCTGTTGCTTCTACGGGGTAATTGCCATCAAATCGACAGATAAAAAGAGGCCCGGCCCAGAAAAGAAAAAAGGCTACAAAAGGGGAGCCTCCCTTTCGAGTCTTTTGTGCATGTGACGGAGCAGAGAGAGAGGGAGAGAGGCCCAGCAGGATATTTTGTAAATCATTAGTCAAACAAGAGAGAGATGCTGGCAGCCTGCCTGACAGCCTGCCTGCCTTGTGTGGTTGTCCTCATTCGGCTCCTCCTGCTGCTGCCTCCTCCTGTGGCTTGTTCTGTGGCACAGCGACACGG
Source organism: Drosophila persimilis (assembly GCF_003286085.1). Lineage (NCBI taxonomy): Eukaryota > Metazoa > Arthropoda > Insecta > Diptera > Drosophilidae > Drosophila > Drosophila persimilis. Next base: position 6,943,267 of record NW_020825312.1, read on the forward strand.
GGGGGCTGTGTGGCTGCGGCTGTGGAGTGCAGCAGCAGCTTGGCTCCCTAGATGTCATCAGCATTACGGTAGTGGATGAGTGGCGATCCATTACCGCCATTATGGCCATCAAAAGCCATCAAAGTTGATCGTTGGATCGAGGCGACGGCGACTCCTGGGCTCCATAACTCAAGGCAGAGTGAAGGGAGCAGAGCTCCGAGAGAACTACCAATAGAGAAAACACACACACTGTGCCACACGGTGTGGCGGTGCCAGTGGCTGTTCCTAATGCGAAAGTCAACTCTCTCGCCTCTCTCGCTGAGAGGGGGGGCGAAGGAGCCGTTCACTTAGAGAAATTTCGTGCATAGTTCCACAAGATATACTGAAACGGGTATGGGATCAAATATTTGTTTGTGGAGAGAAGTGCTGGGGTTGGCAAATGGTTACGAATCGGAGGTTATCAAGTTTTCATAGATAATGGGTTTTTATGTTTGTAAATCGATTATATAAACGGTAATAGCTAGTCAACACTGTTGGAAGCCGTATTGCCAAAGTTAAACGATCTCTTCGGACCAATCCCATGGATTTTCCAACAATATATTGCCCCGATTCATAACGCTCGAGCTGTGAATTTGTTTAGTGCCAGTAAATCTGGACTTTGCCAGATCTTTCCAGATCTTAACGTTATGGAAAATGTATGGAGCTGGCTTGCGCGAAAAGTATACGAAGGAGGAAAGCAAGACTCATTAAATAACCAAGGTTTTTGCATATCAACTTTTTTTCAATTCTTTAAAAATAAAAAGTTTTAATTCAAATTCTAATGCAAGAATGGGTGCGTCCAACCTATTGACGAGCAGTAAACAGTTCCGGTTCTGAAAAGGGTTGGAAATATTGGGGAATTATGGAATATTGAAACAAAATTCCCGAATAATCTTATGTCGAATCGGGTACAAAAAAAGGTATTCAATTAAATCGGTTATGAATCCCTCGAATAATCTAGCTTCCAGGCGGGCACCCCATTGCACTTCTCTCAGTGCAAAAATCGACTACTGGGACTGCTGCATGGAGCAGACGGAAGGGCGCGGCGGGTGGCAGGCCGGCAGGCTGGCAAAACGAAGCAAGGTGGAAAATGAAAGGAGCACAAAGAAGGATAGTGTGGGCGAGGGGGTAGGTGGGGGTGGACGGATAGGGTGGATGGGGGTGGCTGTGGGCCTGGGTGTTGTCGGTGTCGGTGTTGGTGGCGCGGCTAATGACGCCGACATTAGGCGGCCGTTTAATGTATGTGCACGTAGCACCGTAGGTCCATTCGCACACACACACACACTGTGTGTCCCTCCCCCTCCCCGTCCTGCTCTTCATTCTCCTGTGTTTCTTGTTTTTCTTTTTCTCTCTGTTTCTCCTTTATTCTCGCTATCTTTCTCTTGTGTTCTACCCCTCTATTCCCTGCGTTCTCTCTCTCTCTCTACTTTTGCATACGCATGAAAGTCAAGGCGCAGGCAGACGGCGGACAGGGACAGGGACAGGGACAGGGGCAGGGGCAGGGCAGACAACGCCGTCAGATGCTTGAGCATTACATAAGCGACGCAAAACTGTATGCTACACTTTTTGATGGCCACCCATCCATCCGTATGTGTGTGTCCGTGTGTTATTTCTGCCCAAGCCAAAAGTGGAATAATGGAAGGGAAGAGAGGAAGAGAGCGAGAGAGAGACCGAGCAGCAGCAACGTTTGAGGGTCGGACAAGGATACGCATGGCACCGACACCGGCACAGGCACTGGGCGCACGGCACGCCACTCAAAAGCCATAAGCCCGGCAAATTAACATGCCCCAAAATTATGACAAAAAGGGAAAAACGAAGCTGAAAAACAAAAGGGATGCCCCTAACAAAAAACCTGAGGGAATGGGAACCGAACCGAAGGGTAGCTCTGCTCGCCTGTAAACCGGAAAAGGCAAAAGTGAGATTAGAAAACTTTTGAAAGTTAATACAATTTCTGGAATACCCTACAATTGGGGGCCCCCACAAAGAGGCCCCCCCCCCAAGAGAAGGAGAGAGAGAGACAGAGTACATGTAATATGTATATCCGGAATATATCCGGAGGGAAAAGCATATACATAAGTTCCATTTCATTCCATTTTGATGTGCACACACGCGTCTTGGACGCCTGTTCGAATCATCCAATGAATTGTTTATGATTGTGTGCTGTATAAATGTCCCCTAAGCGAGTGGACACATGATAAATTGCCAGTCACGTGTGACACCATGTGGCAGATAGTACGATCCCTGCAAATGTCATGGTCTTCGATTTCCGGCTCTCAATCGTTCAATTCAATCATGAGAACAGTAATTAAGAGGTCAAAGTTCACTGGCAAGGCGAGACAAGCGAGCTTCCCGCCCCAACGCCCCAAAAAAACCTCAACCGATTCATTTCCAGCCAGTTAGCGGGTCATTAAAATCTGTTTAACCCTTTTGTTGAGCCACAAAGAGATGGAGAGGAGAGTGAGGAGTGGGGAGTGGGAGAGTGGTCGGAATGGAGCTTCAAGTGCAGATAATGCCTCGGAAGTCGAAGCAGACACAGAAGCAGAAGGAGAAGCTGGTGGTGTTGTGGTTGTTCGGGGAAGTGGGGCACTGACTCACCAGGCCCCCATCCACCCATCCACCCGTCCACCCACACACCCACACACGACATGTAACTGTCATAATCAGGGACTGCGGACACGGAGCATAAACTCGAATGGGGAGCAGTAGCAGCAGCAGTCCTTTTCCTTTTCCATTCCAAAAAAAAAAAACAAAAAGGTATAGTTTAATATCCATTTAGCATGCTCTGCTCAGTGTTGCTGACTCTCTGTGTTGCTCTATTCTCTCTCCAGCTCTCTCATTCTCGTCCTCGTTTGGGGATAAAATTCCCAAAGTGATTATATTAATACAACATGAGCCACAAGTGTGTTGCATACTCTCGTACGTTCCGTACGTTCGTACGTTCCGTACGTTGAGGCGTGCCGCATGAGGCGACCACCGAAAATCCATGACAAAACTTTTAGCCCTCGCGATGCCAGCACATATGAAATATACATAAAGCACCGAACGAACAAGCGAACAAAGCAAAATAATAATAAAATAATAAAAACCAAAAAAGGAAGAAAGTTTTCAGCTTTTCCGACCCCGAAAAGTGTGCTGAGGTTGAGTCCCGAATCCCACACACACAGCACCCCAGGATCCAGGACTTAAAACCAAAGAAATTAATGGAATTAGGAGGCAGGATTGAAGCAGCAGCAGCAGCAGCAGGAGCTGTTCGGTAATCGATTCTCGGGTATTGACACGGAAAAGTTTCCGCAACAAAATTGCATGCTCTTCTCCTGCGATACACTCGATTCATCGATACATTCGTTCAAGCTCAATTATCGATGGTGCACTGAAGTCTTTCTGTCTTTAAACGATCTGATTCTATTCTTATGGATTTGTGTTTGTATCGAAATCTATCGGTTTTTACGGATTTGTAAGATTTTCTCACATTTTTATCGATTTTTATCTTTTTTTTTATTCTCAGTTTTGTGCTTACTAAACAAACAAAAATTACTTCGCTAGTAACACTCTCCCGCCTATCGTCTGGCCATAAACATATACACCTATCTACGTACATATATCGGTATCGGTATCTTCATATTCTTATCGATATTTAACAATATTATATCTATTTTATTTATCGAAGAGTCTTATACTATGAGTTTGTATATATTTTTCTTCGATTTGTAGAGACTTTTCCCGATTTGCAGATATTTGTATAGCTCTTATCCATTTCAATCGATTTGTATCTTTTTGTAGCGAGTTTCTTATCGATATTTCTCATATTTAATACATCCAGAACTTACCCAAAACATTCAGCATAGAGCTAGAGGTCCAACCAAATGGCAACAAGCTGCAAATAGAAATTCAAATGTGAAAAACAAATATTAAAAAGCAAACAAAAAATTAACATTTGTATATAAAGGATGGATTCTACAGACATGCAACATATGCGCATACCACTCAAGACCTCGTGTTTGAATGAGTCTTTCATCCTCTGCATTTGGCCTTAATTTTTCAAATCAAAAAAAAGGGACCAGCAAAAAAAGGCAACCCCCCACAAGAGGAGAAACAAATCTGTGTGTGTGTGTGTGTGAAGGTCATTCCATGTTGCATCTCCTGAAGATGACACTTTCACTCTCTCACTCTCTCCTTCTCACTTCTCACTTCACTTTCTCTCCCGCTTTTCTACACACACGAAAAAGAAATCAACGCTGGTGCCTAATGAACTAAATTTCCATTTCTTTGCCTGCCTTTGGCCCAAGTTGCTATGCACTGAGCGAAATGAATGCAAACGACAGATAGCCGCAGATGATGGGTCGTCAATTATTATTTTAGATGTGATGTTATGTTTCGGTTATCCCTTCGAATCTTTCGTGGCGTATAGGCGCTCTCCGCGTCCCTCTGTTGCGTGTCATTCGAAACAGATGTGTCCGTTCGCTTATGGGGAATTTCACAGCGATTTCAGCATTCGAAGAGCACTCAGCAAATAGGATGATAGAGGAATGTGCAAACGTACCCGTATCCTTATTAGTGACCAAACAAGTATAGTACGTTGGCATATCTGATGGATCTGCACTTTGTATCATTGCATCTGAGCGTTTTCATGCTCTCAATGTTTAGAGAAACACTCAAGACCGTCTCGAAAGTTGAAAAGATCTTTTGTTGTCCATCATTTATTGTTTTCAGTGTGTTAATCTACATTCTGCTGCACGATTTCTGCTCCAGCTGTTTTTACTCCCTCGATAAAATGCTGCCGAGGCCAGAGGCAGGGGGCTCGGATGCGGATGCGGATACGGATATGGATACGGGGGAGGCGGCGCCTCTTTTTGTGCCGCTGTTTATCTCTCGCTCTGTGCTCCGCCCTGTGCACATTAACCTCTTTGTTAATCATTTACAAACAAATGCAAATAAAATAAAATACAACAGAAGCGGGAGGCAAAGGAGGCTAAAGCAGGAGGCAGCAGGCAGCAGGCAGCAGGCACTGCGATGACGATGGGGATGGGGATGGGGATGTTGCTAGGGTAAGTGGAGGAGCAGGAGCCGACGTGGCTATGCAAATAAAAAAAACCTGGCAAATGAGCAGCGAAATTGCAAAAAAAAATAAAATAAAATAAAAAAATAAAGAAGAGAGATGGAGAAAGGCGGAGGAAGGAGGAAGTATGAGGCTGTGGCACATACACACTGCTGTGCCCTCAAGTGCCACGCCTACAGACGCCCTTCACAGAGTCTCACAGAAAGGACACAGGACATTTTGCTGTTACACCGAGAGAAATTGATGACCTTAAATGCCAACCAAAAACTACAATGAATCTACTAAGCCACACTGTGAGAGAGAGCAACTGAATTTCAGTTGATATTAAACGAGAAATCAACCATAAATTCTCGCATAAAAACCCCTCCCTTTGGAGCTAATCCACACTGGAAGATAGATCGGAAGAACCCTCCATTCGCAGCTAAGCCACACTGTAAGAGAGAACAATATAATTTCTGCTGAAATTTCCAGGAATATTTAGTATTGAGTGTTGTTGAGTTTCGTTTCCACATCTTTTCGAAGGTGGAGACGTGAGAGAGGGGTTCTCTTTCCCTTCACAACAAAAAACATTGAATAATTCAGTTCCAACTTTTGCGACTCTTTTGAGGGCAAATTGCATTTGTGGATGGTCCAGAGATGATGATGACGATGACGATGATGATGATGACGATGACGATGGTCTACTCCATAGCCCTCCGTGTTGGCCTGTATTCCTGTGGCAGTCCTGTGCCTCTCCTGTGTTTACTTTGTGAAAACTTTTAATCAATGAGCAGGGGAAACGGGGGGGTACTGTGCCTGGCCGTGGTCTGGTGCTGCTACTGCTGCTTCTGACGGGGTTAGAGGGCAATGTTCCAATTTCAGAACTGCTTTCATATGCAAAAGATACTCGTAGTCGTAGATATTCCAGAGGCTGCCCCCTGCTGGCCGTTTCCCGTTCCCATTTCTGCGTTTTATATCCTGGTTTTCTCTGGCCTCATAATTAGTTTGATGATGTTTGTACATGCCACACGCCGCTGCCCCATCATCATCCTTCAGTGTTCAGTGTTCAGTCTTCAGCCTTCATCCTTCGTGGTTTTGGTTGGACCATTATGCGCCTCTCTCTCTCAGGTCTCTCAGGGCTCTCAGGGCATTCATTTCGTTGCCCTAATGATATTTTAATTAAAACTATGCAGCCAAGGACACTCCTCTCCTGTGCTCTGCTCCCCTGTCCCACTCTCCGCACCCTCTCACAGTGAGTCAATCAAGCGGACATGCCACAGCCCCCTTTGCGGTGGGGCTCGGGAAGGCAGAAATTCTCTCGGTAGGAAAAACCTTTTGGCTTTTCACGCAACACACGGATGCTTTAATAAAATTGTTCACTTTGCTCTCTCATTGTCTGTGTCTGCCGGTGCGTGTGTGTGTGTGTGTGCGTATTATGTTCAAGACTGATTCGATTTTCCTCTCCTTTTTTCCCCAGAAATCCCCCAGAAATCCCCTTCCGCCTAGCAGCAATCTTTTGATCAAATTGAAAGCCATAGCCAAAGCGTGAACGTATCCAAGAGATACCTGCATCTAGAGTGCCCAAGATAGCCACTTGGAAATGGTTACCCCCTTCAGATAGTCATCACTGCCCAAAGATACATCTATTTGCATGCTTTCGGGTGCTTGACATACAATTGAGATCCGCTTGAAGCCCCAACAGCTGCATAGATACAAAAGGCATATGCATCAGATATTAGAAAAGCTGCAGATGCTAATGCAAGCGGAAGATACAATTTTTGTGGTGTCACTCGTGACCCTTCGGGCACAATTCGCTGTGCAAATGTTCCCTAAGCGAAAGGATTCAGTGGTGTGTCTTCAGATACCATCAGGACACTCAAACGGAACCCCAATCGAAATAAGTTATTAGAAAACCCAATGATTAAGGGAAATGAGGACCACACAGATACAACATACAATATATTCCATCTAATGGAATATGTTTCTTTTGGCGCGTAAACTGCAAGATACATTCGGCATTAATCGATGCAGATAAGACTCATTTCCCGTATCTGTACCGTTTCCGTATCTAATCTACGATGTATCTGCTGCCCCTGGCCTGTATCTGTAGCTGTATCTGTATCTACTGCCGCCGTCTGCAGCGTTGTACTCAGGTAATTGCTTGTCCGGAAAAAAAAAACGTATCTAAACTACACTATCCCCGGAGTCTCGTACCCGTCCCCCTTCCCCTCCCCAATCTATAGTACTATACGCCCCGGCACTTGCCTCCCAATCCGTCGACTGATATCACAGGTCCCCGGCGTTCCCGGTAAGCATTTATCAGGCAGCAGGACGATGACGGTGACGAGGACGAGGACGACAGGCGACGGCCGTCAACGCCATGCCATGCCATGCTATGCGCCTCCTGACGGTCTATTTGCAAAGCGTTCAAACTGTCAAAATGGCGTGCGGTGCGGTGCGGTGCGGTGCGGTGCGGTGCTATGGCCATAAAAAAAAAGCCAAGCCAAAAACCAAAGGAAGAACCGGAGGAGCAAAAGCCAAAGTGAAAGCGAAAGCGAAGGCCCAAGCAACGACGTCAGTAAGTCAATAATGTAATTTTGCTCGTTTGATATTTTCGCAGTGCCGACAGCAGAGAGAGAATGTGAGGGAAAAAGGGGGGGGGGGGGGGGGGGGGGGGGGGGGGGGGGGGGGTGGGGGGGCCTGAAAGGACAGGATTGGGAGTGAAAGTGAATGACGGAAATGACTTGAAGGCGAATCATTAAAGGAATACGAGTTATAGCGCGGTGGCATCATCGAGGCAACGAGGTTCCCAATCATTGCATGCTGTTGCACTTCTTTCCCCTCCTGTAGCGAGCCCATGCATGTACATACTTATGTAATACTCTGTTATACATATAAAAACTCATATATAACCGACATAAACAACTATTGTTTATGTTACACATTCCTTCTCAACAGCAACATGATCTGCCTCTTGAGCGCGTTTCTGATCAGCTAGCTGCCCAAACTGCTGATCAAGCAAACGCACTCATACCGAGGCTAGGGGTTCTTCCACCTAATGCTGATCATGCATTTCCATAGACCCAGGCAGAGACCGCTAATACCAATAATGCCAACTAATACCAATGCAGTGGTACTCTCTTCGTAAGATGCATGGGAGAACTCTCGCTCCGATAAACATAAGAACATTTGTACCCTGTGCTAAGATGCAAAAAGATTCCAATAAACAGTCCTGAATAAGAACTCAAACTCCCAGCGTTATACTCCCCCACAAAGCAGGACCTTGGGCTTCCTTGGAACTCTATCGCCAAAGCGAGCTAGAGCGAATGCTTCGCGATGCATAGCCAGTTGAAGGCATCACAACAGTCATACGAATCCTAAAAGTGTGCACTCAACAGCCCAATGATAGAGCCCATTCAATAGTGGTTGCAAGCCAGGTGTTCACGGAGCCCAAGCAACACTTATTTTCTCATACACTTATACCGAAAAGTGGCACAGCTATAGCTGGAGACGAAGCAACTGCAACGCATGTTCAAACAGATTGCCGCACCAGTCTGTCATGTCACGGAATGCCCTGCATCCGAGCAGAACCCGCAGCATTGCCGATGAAGACCAAGTTTCGTGCCCTCGAATTCATAAATAAGATGAAAGCCCAACTCTGTCAGAGGTGCATGATCTGTATGCTCGAGTTGCTAAAAAAAAAGGACATGTGAGGCATAGCAGGCTGCATACTGCCATGGCGGTACTGGTCCTTGTGGACCGAACGACTGTCCGCCGAACTTTTTAAGGCCATGAAGGAGGTTGGCATCACCAAACGAATTTGAGGAGGGGTACTGAAGGCTCATCTAAGGTCCAAGGAAAAAGCTAAATGAATCCTGTAAATCTCTGTTCCATTTCACGTTTAATCCAAAGTACAAAAAATACAACAAATAACAAACTCCCCATAAGCGAACGGCTCTGTGGATCTCGCTCCCCTCTACCTTTATTGTCTCTAATCTCAATTCTGCAAACACTACATAGTTCTGTATCCCTTTTCCATTAGCAGCACACTAGTATCACACGATGTAAAAACCACTAAAGTCCCATAAGCGAACGGATACAATCGTATTGAATGCAACCATGTAATCGATCACCAAGTCGCTCGATGTTCGATATGAGTATTCAATCGGATTGTTCCGGTTTTTGATTGTCGGACTTCGGATAGGATCAGGATCTATACTATGGATCTGGTGCTTCTGCCGTCTTTCTGCAGGATCCCTCTTGAACTTTATGGTTCTGCCGGTACGCATGGGTCTCAATTTTTCGTATTTCAATCTCCTAATTTTCATTAAGTCTCGAATCGATGGACGACAAACAGAACGAGTTTGTAGTAGAGATGATTATAATAAAATTGTCACACTTTGTTTATGGATGTTTCCTTTTGATACGTTTTTTTCAAATATAAATTGGGTCACACTCATCCATATTTAATTTTCCGCTTGGATCTCCCTTTCTATCTGGTGACTGTCAAACTGCATCTCTCGTCACTTTGCTCACTTTGCGGTTGACCGCAAATTCAATTCAAATTCATTCCGAATCGGTTATCAAACTCAAAATGGGACAATGGGGACAATATTCCTGGAAATTTAAGGCCAAGCTAAATCACATTCTCATTCATTTTCTTTCTAAACCACAGTTCTAAGAACGAATGTTTCCTTAGAGGCAGCAAAGATCCAAAAGGAGCCCAACTGAAGATGCAAATAGAAGCAGAGCAAAGGAATCATTTATTGCATTTTTTTTGGTTTACTTTACATTGAATATGCCCCTTTAAATACACTTCAAAGGATGTAACTTTCGCTTGAAAGTGACACAAGAAATTACGCATACGCCGCGTCTACACCGCTGTATATTTCACTGCGAACAGCAGCAGGAGGAGGTGCAGAAAGCGCACCCCAACCCCAACCCCAACGCCGGTTGATTGAACAGAAGCGGTGGCTCCACTCAAGCGATGTGAACTGAGCCGGATGACAAAAGGCCCGCCGAATTGATGGCATTAACTAGATTAACACATAATGCAATGCGAGAGCCCGTAATTGTCAGAATGTGCGCTGCCTGTGGCCCACATGGGTAGGTAGGAATGGGAAACTTGCAATGGGAATGGAAATTGAACTGGGACTGGCACTGGGACTGGGACTGGCACTTGTACTGGGAGGTTGGTGACCATACCACATCATCATCATCATCATCACGCACATCATCATCATTATCATTGAGAATTTGCACACAGCTCATCGGATAATGGAGGAACCTGAACACCAACAATAACGACAACAAAAGGGGTACGCTGTACGCATTTAAGCATGCAAAACCGCAGCCCAAAAACTTTAATCAAACAAAACCATTTGCAATTAGTGGAAATCGCCAATCCGCCAATCCGATGAGAGAATGTAATTCAACAACTCTCTTGCTGGATGGAGAAATGGTTGAATGTTTTGCGATGTACATATCATCTATCGATGAAAGCAAAGCAATTATCTCCAGCACTTGATAAATGATAAATTTATGATAATTCCCGTATTTTTATTTACTGCTTACAACACAATAAATACGACACAATATCCTTATAGAAGCGATAACGGCTATTTTGAGTTTGTTTATTTTCTAATTTGGAGAATTTTTTAGTACGAAATATAATCTTGAATAAATAGTTTTATACTTGATTAATTTTTATGGTAATGCATTTTTATTGTCTCATACTGTCCGACATAATCTCGCTTGTTGGGGAACAGAATGTTTTTTGCGCAGACATCAGATAACTTTCCTTATCTGATATTATTCAAACTCTCGGGGATACTCTATTCTTTCACTATTTTCTATTTATTTTTGGAGGGGCAACGGACGGGAGGGTTAGTCATCGGATTGGCGTGAAATTTCCCTAGAATTTATGCAAACGAATTATGAATCAAACAAAGTTCATTCCCAACTGTAAATTGTCCCTTGTATACCCTTGCAGAGAGTAGTCTGATTTTGGGAACCCTTTTATGAAGTTCTTTGAATAACAGAACAAACAAAATTAGGTCGAAGGGCACCTAGCATTTCGCCATTTGAACACCTGGCTTTCGAGCTTGTGAGTGCCGTATTTTCGAATACATCATGTATCGATATATCAGGGGTTTTTCTTTGGTTTAAAAGATAAAAAAAAGAGTATCGATGCTTCCACAGTATATGCTTTCTCTCTCTCTCTCCCTCTTTCTTTCCTGCTCTTTTCTATAGATCTTAACCGTTAATCGACGTATGTGTGTGTGTTTGCTTTTGTGTATGTGCTTTGCTCACGTATTTAATTAGTTTCTGGTTTTGTTTTTCCGTTTTTCCTTTTTTGTTTGCTTTGCACTCGCATATGCGGGTTTGAGAAGCATTGTAAGCAGCTTTTGGCGCTTACTGTTTGAACAGCATTGATCGAGGAGAGCTCTCTTGCGATTGCTTGCTCTCTCGT